>NC_090335.1:7399621-7702501 GCF_035084215.1 Heptranchias perlo
TTCGAATTGCTAACAAAAACACTGACCTTTTGAACTGGGGTGACCTGGAGTTCAGTCACTGGCCTGAACTGGCCAGAACCGGTTTGAATTCGTTCCGCTTCTTACAGGGACAAAGGAGCTTTGATGAGACACCAGGCCTTATTTAGAAAAGGGGTAATGAGGTGATGCGACCTAGGCCCTTGGAACAGAGCCAATCAGGGGATGACATCGATCACTCCAGCAACTTTGAGCCAACCGGAGAAGACAGCATCATTTGAAAAGACGGACTTGGGAATAAAACTGAAGAATTGCTGGCTTGGTCCCAGTGTGTTTTTGAGGGAGACTCCGGAGACTAACCCTCGTGGAAGTGGGAACCCTACGTCAGGGACGTAGAGACGACGTCAGGAGTGAGTAAGAGAATTGCCTGGCCAGCAGTATCTCTCCTTTCCGGGTAATATAATATCCTTTCTATTCTGTGACCACTCGGGGACTGTTCGTCAGAAAAACCTAGTGGGTGTGCGTTTAAATCCTAATACTCAGGGAGTGTTAGTCAGCTAGTGGGTGTGCGTTTAAATCCTAGTTTGAGTATAAAACTGTATAACCTGCTGTAAACTGCATGCCTATATCTAACCAGACGTATAAGCGGTATGTACATGATCAAATAACATTAATAAAGTGAATTGAGAATAAAGAGAGAATTGACTCTTCCTCTGTGTACTAAGCCAAAACCGTTAACCGGTGACTTCCGGTCAACACCGATATGTGACTCCAGACCCACAGCAATGTGGTTGATTCTTAATCGCCCTCTGAAATGGCCCAGCAAGCCACTCAGTTGTAAAATCTCACTACGGAAAGTCATAATAAGAATAAAACCGGACGGACCACCCGGCATCGGACCACTAGGCACCGGACACGGCAACGGCAAACCAAGCCCAGTCGACCCTGCAAGGTCCTCCTCACTAACATCGGGGGACTTGTGAAAAAATTGGGAGAGCTGTCCCACAAACTAGTCAAGCAACAGCCTGACATGGCAATACTCACAGAATCATACCTTTCAGCCAACGTCCCAGACTCTTCCATCACCATCCCTGGGTATGTCCTGTCCCACCGGCAGGACAGACCCACCAGAGGTGGCGGTACAGTGATATACAGTCAGGAGGGAGTGGCCCTGGGAGTCCTCAACATTGACTCTGGACCCCATGAAATCTCATGGCATCAGGTCAAACATGGGCAAGGAAACCTCCTGCTGATTACCACCTATCGCCCTCTCTCAGCTGATGAATCAGTCCTCCTCCATGTTGAGCACCACTTGGAGGAAGCACTGAGGGTAGCAAGGGCACAGAATGTACTCTGGGTGGGGGACTTCAATGTTCATCACCAAGAGTGGCTCGGTAGCACCACTACTGACCGAGCTGGTCGAGTCCTTAAGGACATAACTGCCAGACTGGGCCTGCGGCAGGTGGTGAGCGAACCAACACGAGGGAAAAATGTCCCTGACCTCGTCCTCACCAATCTACCTGTCGCAGATGCATCTGTCCATGACAGTATTGGTAGGAGTGACCACCGCACAGTCCTCGTGGAGATGAAATCCCGTCTTCGCACTGAGGACACCATCCAACGTGTTGTGTGACACTATCACCGTGCTAAATGGGATAGATTCAGAACAGATCTAGCAGCTCAAAACTAGGCATCCATGAGGTGCTGTGGGCCACCAGCAGCAGCAGAATTGTAATCCAGCACAATCTGTAACCTCATGGCCCGGCATATTCCTCACTCTACCATTACCAACAAGCCAGGGGATCAACCCTGGTTAAATGAGGAGTGTAGAAGAGCATGCCAGGAGCAGCACCAGGCGTACCTAAAAATGAGGTGCCAACCTGGTGAAGCTACAACACAGGACTACATGCATGCTCAACAGCGGAAGCAACATGCTATAGACAGAGCTAAGTAATTCCACAACCAAAGGATCAGATCAAAGCTCTGCAGTCCTGCCACATCCAGTCATGAATGGTGGTGGACAATTAAACAACTAACGGGAGGAGGAGGCTCTGTAAACATCCCCATCCTCAATGATGGCAGAGTCCAACACGTGAGTGCAAAAGGCAAGGCTGAAGCGTTTGCAACCATCTTCAGTCAGAAGTGCCGAGTGGATGATCCATCTCGGCCTCCTCCTGATATCCCCACCATCACAGCAGCCAGTCTTCAGTCAATTCAATTCACACCATGTGATAGCAAGAAACGGCTGAGTGCACTGGATACAACAAAGGCTATGGGCCCCGACAACATCCCGGCTGTAGTGCTGAAGACATGTGCTCCAGAACTAGCTGCCCCTCTAGCCAAGCTGTTCCAGTGCAGCTACAACACCGGCATCTACCCAACAATGTGGAAAATTGCCCAGGTATGCCCTGTCCACAAAAAGCAGGACAAATCCAATCCAGCCAATTACCGTCCCATCAGTCTACTCTCAATCATCAGCAAAGTGATGGAAGGTGTCATCGACAGTGCTATCAAGCGGCACTTACTCACCAATAACCTGTTCACTGATACTTAGTCTGGGTTCTGCCAGGACCACTCGGCTCCAGACCTCATTACAGCCTTGGTCCAAACATGGACAAAAGAGCTGAATTCCAGAAGTGAGGTGAGAGTAACTGCCCTTGACATCAAGGCAGCATTTCACGAGTGTGGCACCAAGAAGCCCTAGTTAAATTGAAGTCAATGGGAATCAGGGGGAAAATTCTCCAGTGGCTGGAGTCATACCTAGCATAAAGGAAGATGGTAGTGGTTGTTGGAGGCCAATCATCTCAGCCCCTGGGCATTGCTGCAGGAGTTCCTCAGGGCAGTGTCCCAGGCCCAACTATCTTCAGCTGCTTCATCAATGACCTTCCCTCCATCATAAGGACAGAAATGGGGATGTTCGCTGATGACTGCACAGTGTTCAGTTCCATTCGCAACCACTCAGATAATGAAGCAGTCCGAGCCCGCATGCAGCAAGACCTGGACAACATCCAGGCTTGGGCTGATAAGTGGCAAGTAACATTCGCGTCAGACAAGTGCCAGGCGATGACCATCTGCTGCAAGAGAGAGTCTAACCACCTCCCCTTGACATTCAACGGCATTTCCATCGCCGAATCCCCCACCCTCAACATCCTGGGGGTCACCATTGACCAGAAACTTAACTGGACCAGCCACATAAATACTGCGGTGACAAAAGCAGGTCAGAGGCTGGGTATTCTGCGGCGAGTGACTCACCTCCTGACTTCCCAAAGCCATTCTACCATCTACAAGGCACAAGTTAGGAGTGTGATGGAATACTCTCCACTTGCTTGGATGAGTACAGCTCCAACAACACTCAAGAAGCTCGACATCATCCAGGACAAAGCAGCCTGTTTAATTGGTACCCCATCCACCACCTTAAACATACACTCACTTCACCACCGGCGCACTGTGGCTGCAGTGTGTACCATCCACAGGATGCACTGCAGCAACTCACCAAGGCTTCTTCAACAGCATCTCCAAAACCCACGACCTCTACCACCTAGAAGGACAAGGGCAGCAGGCACATGGGAACAACACCACCTGCACGTTCCCCTCCAAGTCTCACACCATCCCGACTTGGAAATTCATCGTCGCTGGATGAAAATCCTGGAACTCCCTACCTAACAGGACTGTGGGAGAACCTTCACCGAACGGACTGCAGCGGTTCAAGAAAGCGGCTCACCACCACCTTCTCAAGGGTAATTAGGGATGGGCAATAAATGCCGGCCTTGGCAGCAACGCCCAAATCCAATGAACGAATAAAAAAAAAATTCACTCGTAGGCTGGGCGGTAAACCCCAGACAGTTTCTCAGTGAGAAGTTAAGGGTTTGTCTGTTTCCTTGGTCGATATTTATCAAGATATCGTCATTAGTAATCTTACAGAGCTGACATCTGTGCACTTAGGGTTTTGAGTCTATGAACCCAGGGTGCTTGAGTCTGTACACTTAATAGTGTTGAAGTCAAGATGTTCCGACCTTGGCCCTGGTTGACCTGTCCCAGGATGTGCTTGACCTGGTCATGGATGTAAATAGGTTTCCCCCCTTGGCTGGGTTGGGCAGCGGTGGTGGTGAAGGGGACGGTCCCTTTCCCTGTCTCCGGGCTTTGCTTCAGGCATGGATTTATCCCCCGTGCCTGATGCTTGCGTCACACTGCCCAAAGGACGGGGCGCGGTGGGGGTGGGGCCAGACTGCCGCTCCCTGTCTGGCCTAGAAACCACAGAGGAGCCCGTGAGAGACTCCCCTGCCTCCAATCCTGGGGGTGGGGTCCAGGTAGAGGCGGGGTCAGTTATGGCGGCCGGTCCTCGCGACGCATTCTGTGCAGCGAGCGGAATGTCCGAGGACGACCCACTGGAGGAGGATGGTGGGTGAATTGTTGTTCCTGCGATTGATGTCGAGGTGGTGGTCAGGAGAAGGCCCTCGATGGGGTGGATCACCAATATCTGTTAGGTTCCCTTTGGGCTTTGGGGCTTGGGACATATTTCATCGCCTGGATCCCACTTCTTTATGCCACTGCTGAGTGTGTGATTAAGATTAATGGATCTTTGATGGACCCCCACCCACCTTTGGTTTGGGAGAGGAGTGTGTCAAGGAGGCCCCATGTCAGGCCGGTTATATTTGATCTGCACAGATTCTTTCCTGCACCTCTTATACAACAGAATGTTGGGACTGTCTCTGTATAAGACGGGCGTGGAGGCGATCCTTTCAGCTCATGGCGATGATGTCCTCCTCACGGTGAGGGATCCCATTAACTTGCGGAGGGTGTGCGAGTGCCAGCAGGTGAACTCTGCCGTGTCATAGAATCATACAGCACAGGAGGAGGCCATTCAGCCCATCGTGCCTGTGCTGGCTCTTTGAAAGAGCTCTCCAATTAGTCCCACTCCCCTGCTCGTTTCCTGTAGCCCTGAAAATTTCTCCTTTTCAAGTATTTATCGAATTCCCTTTTGAAAGTTATTATTGAATCTGCTTCCACCGCCCTTTCAGGCCGTGCATTCCAGATCACAACAACTCACTGAGTGAAAAAATTCTCCTCATTTCCCCCCTGGAGATTTTGCCAATTATCTTCACTCTGTGTCCTTTGGTTACCGACCCTCCTGCCAGTGGAAATAATTTCTCCCTATCCACTCTATCAAAATCCTTCATCATTTTGAACACCTCTATTAAATCTCCCTTTAAACTTCTCTGTTCTAAGGAGAACAATCCCAGCTTCTCCAGTCTCTCCCCATAACTGAAGTCCCCCATCCCTGGTACCATTCCAATAAATCTCCTCTGCACCCTCTCTAAGGCCTTGACATCCTTCCTAAAGTGTGGTGCCCAGAATTGAACACAATATTACAGCTGAGATCTAACCAGTAATTTATAAATATTGACCATAAATTCCTGGCTTTTCTACTCTATGCCTCTATTTGTAAAGCCAAGGATCCCCTGTGCTTTTTTAACAGCCTTATCCACTTGTCCTGCCACCTTCAAAGATGTTGTATATTTGTATTTGCATCCTTCACAACAATCAATTGGGAGAAGTGCATTGGTCATAAACCAACAGGTGACCACTATCTTTTGATTCCAGTTTCTCACTTTGATCCCTCCCCCCTGAATTTGTCACCAAGATTCAGTGGAAACTCAGTAGGAGACACTGGGTCTCTGCTCTGGTTCTGAGACTCACGTGCAGCCACACCCAGCTTGGAACTTTCCACCTTCAGGTGCTGCACATGGAAGTTCATCCAAAGTGCTGTGCGCTGGTGACAATCTTTTTCTGCCAGACGCACAGCCTAAATTATGACAGGCAGCTCTTTTTCATAAAACTGCAAGGAATACGTACGTCCTTCCAGGAGCTGCCTGTCTTATCCAGGGAGTTGCTAAGAGATCCAGCAGGATTTCTGCCCAGTCTGAGGTATTGGCCATTCTGTCTGAGCTGCTCTTCCATAAACCCATCTACACGTGATCAGTTTCAGTGACACAAAGGTGGTGGAGAGGAGAGCCCTTGCTGCGAAGGTAAACAGAGTCTGGGATGTACTGGGCAGTGGGTCAGCAGGCTGGATACCATCAGAGTTATTACCTGCTCCAACATCAACAACAAAAACACCTTGTATTTATATTGCATCCTTACTGTAGTAAAATGTCCCAAAGCGCTTCACAGGAGTGGAATTAGACAAAAATAGACACCGAGCTACAAAAGGAGATATTAGAACAGGTGATCAAAAGCTTGATCAAAGTGGTAGGTTTTAAGGAGCGTCTGAAAGGAGGAGAGAGAGGTGGAGAGGCAGAGAGGTTTAGGGTGGGAATTCCAGAGCTTGGGGCCGAGGCAGCTGAAGGCACAGCCGCCAACGGTGGAGTGATTAAAATCGGGGATGTGAAAGAGGCAGGGATTGGAGGAGCACAGAGATCTCAGAGGGTGGTAGGAGGTTACAGGTAACAGAGATAGGGAGGGGCGAGGTCATGGAGGGATTTGAAAACACGAATGAGAATTTTAAAATTGAGTTGATGAGGACTGGGAGCCAATGTAGGTCAGTGCGCACGGGGGTGATGGGAGAACAGGACTTGGTGTGAGTTTGGATACAGGCAACAGAGTTTTGGATGAGCTTCAGTTTACGGAGGGTGGAAGATGGGTGGCCGGCCAGGGGAGCAATGGAATAGTCAAAATTTGAGGTGACAAGCTCAAATTTTGAGCTTGGACAAGTGGCCGGGTATCTGTGAAATGGCCGAGGAGAATGTTCATGCAACCCTCTCCACCCCAGGATTTCAGCAGCCGATGAGCTGACAATTACATCTTGCCTGTAGCCAAAGTCATCGAGGATATAAAATCACAATTGACCCTGACTCAGTTGAGTGTGTCGAGGAGGCTCAGCCATATGGAGCGATTCCGGTGAATCTCACCCATATTCGGACGGAGCTGCTCATTGTTGCGAGGCACCCAACCTCCCTCGGGAAACTCGGTCTCCCAAATTGAGGCATCTCTCGCAGATTCCCTTGTGCCCATTCTGCTCTGAGTGGAGGGATTTCCTGAACAGGTCACTGCTGCATACTCTCCCTCGCCTTCCGTCCCGACATGCCCTCGGGTAATATCCTGCTCACCGGCAGAGGCGAGTGTCCCCTCAGGAAAGCCCTGTATTTGGGGTTCCTCCTCAGCACCATTGGAGACCTGGGGTGGAGAGGGTTGCATGAACATTCTCCTCGGCCATTTCACTGATACCCGGCCACTTGTCCATTTTGTGGGTTGGATGAAGATATACATTATCTTTATTTACAGTACCGGAGGCTGCAACCCCTGTTTCACTATTTAAAGGGGCCGCACCTCAAGTTTTAGTTACCTTGAAGTCCTTGTCTTCGGGCACCCAGTGCACAGGGTGGGGGAGAGAGGCGGGGGGTGAGCGGATCAGATGAACCCCTGGTGGGGATGTTCCTGGGCCAGGCTAAAACCACCATCCACTGGAAGCATCCACATGGAGGATTGTTCTGACTGCTGGCCGCTGTTCCACGGCCTTCAACACACCCGGGTGACCTTGGAGAGGGATCGCGTGGGCTCCACCAATACACTTGAAGCCTTCGTGGGCGACGCAGGACAGCAACTGTGTCACTAACGAAAGGAACCAGATCATTGGTTAATTTTATTTTTAGTTGTAGACATTTTAATTTGATTGGACGATTTGTAATCGTGGGGCCCTCCTCTTCACTAATCGTCATATTTAGTCCGAGAGCCATGGGGCAAATCACATTGCTCCAATTCAAAATACTCCAATGTCCAACACACAAGAGCAAATCAGATCCTGTCACATCATTGCTGGGATCTTTGGAATTGACAAAATGTGATTGTGAATAAAAAGGCCTCAAGTTTGGAAGTGAATCCATAGAGACAAAGGGGCAGGTCACAAGCACCAAACACCAATAGTGTGCAGCCCCAGTGGCCTAATGGATAAGGCACTGGCCTCCTAAGCCAGGGATTGTGGGTTCAAGTCCCATCTGGGGTGAGTTTGGTTTTGAACCAATTGCATTCTGTTAAAACCAGCTCTTTGTCCTCATTGCTGAAATGTGAGGAATCTTCCAACACCAGGTTATAGTCCAACAAATTTATTTTAAAATCACAAGCTTTCGGAGATTATCTCCTTCGTCAGATGAATGAATGAAAAGGTTCTCAAATCGCATATCTTATACTATGTTGGGACAGCATCACACCAATCAAAAGGTGTCGTTGTTATTCAAACAGGCCAGTCACGGAGAACAGCACGTCCCAGTACACTAGATATACATTGTGTCTATTACACAGGTAGGCAGAAAGAAACTCAAAATGGCAGAGAGAGAGAGAGAGAGAATTTTAAAAAACATATAATTTTTTTCCCCCTTTTTGCTGGTGGGGTTACGTGTAGCGTGACATGAACCCAAGATCCCGGTTGAGGCCGTCCTCATGGGTGCGGAACTTGGCTATCAACTTCTGCTCGACGATTTTGCGTTGTTGTGTGTCTCGAAGGCCGCCTTGGAGTGATGTGTGATGCTGTCCCAACATAGTATAAGATATGCGATTTGAGAACCTTTCCATTCATTCATCTGACGAAGGAGATAATCTCCGAAAGCTTGTGATTTTAAAATAAATTTGTTGGACTATAACCTGGTGTTGTAAGATTCCTTACATTTGTCCACCCCAGTCCATCACCGGCATCTCCACATCATTGCTGAAATACAGAGCAATCAAAGAGCTCAATCACAGGAGGTGTCCAGTAAATTGATGCAACTTTCCCCCAGGAGGGGCAAGGAAACAGCGACAAAACCACTTGCTTTTCACATAAAATCAACATTTTGCCCAACACTCAACTGTACCAATTGCTGACACACAAAAGCAAGTCAGATCCTGTCACGTCATTGCTGGGATCTTTGGAACTGATACAATGTGATTGTGTGTGAAAAGAAAGGGATGGCCCATAAAAAGGCATGAAATTTGGCAGTGAATAGATAGAGACAAAGGGGCAAGTTGCAAGCACCAAGCTCCTATTACAGACAGCCCCAGTGGCCTAATGGATAAGGCACTGACCTCCTAAGCCAGGGATTGTGGGTTCAAGTCCCATCTGGGGTGAAGCAGTTTTTCGCTCTGAAACAAAACCCAAAACACCTTCTCTGAACATTGCTCCATTCTGTGACAGTCAGGGAGCTTTCCTTTTAACTTCCCAACCAATCCAGGGAGTTCCTGTCCAGCACCCTTCTCACTCTGTCACTTGCTTTCCAATGGCACAAACCAATGCGATGCTTCTACCAAGCTGTGCGCCATCCCAATACTCAGGGAACAATGTCACCTGCATTTTCCAGGCAAATAATGTCCCTTTACCTCCTTTCCTCATTTTACTGAACACTGTCTTCTTCTTCTCCTCCTCTTCCATGCCTAACAGTACAAGAGGAAACCCATTTCTTGCACTGCTTTCCATCCAGCAGGTCATGCTCTGGGTTTTTCCCGTGTCAGAGTCCCTTCTAACATGAACAGTTGTTACCCTGACTCGCAACTCCTTACCAGGACCACCAGATAGATATGATGGTGGGGGTCGTTACTCTGCTCCCATCAGACACGAGTACCCCACCGGATGTCAGCCCACCATTCAGGGACCAGAACTCTCGTCTACACTTGCCAGGACTGTTTTAGGAAATCAAAAGTGTTCACAACTGCTACCAATCATTGCTGAAGTGTGTGGAATTGGCAGATATATTTATTGATAAAAACAAAGTGAGTGGCGACAAGAACAGGTAGAATGTTATGAGAGCGTAGAGCAATGACCAATTGCACAAAGGCTGTGGTAGTAGCTGTGACCCCAGTGGCCTAATGGGGAAGGCAATGAGTTTGGGAGTCACTCGAGCAAATAAAAGTGACAGACAGGAAAAGACCAACTGGTCTATCTTGCCTGTCCCATAAAGTTGTGCTGCCCTATGCATCTCGATACAGATACTCCCCACCCACCCAGAGCCGTGTAATCCCCTGGGAGAGGTGAAAAAAAACAGATTAAAAATAGAGGACAATTAGGGAAATAAAATCTGTAAATTCCTCTCTGACCCCTTTAGATGATCAAAACTAGTCGAGGAGATCACATAGATTCTGATTTATATTATCAGATAACTAACTCTTCTACAAAGTAATCTCCACCCTCGGTCTGAGAAGCAGGACTTGGAGGAAGCTTTTTTCAAAAAGAACTTGCATTTATATAGCGCCTTTCATGACCTCAGGACGTCCCAAAGCCCTTTACAGCCAATGAAGTAATTGTGAAGTGTCGTCACTGTTGTAATGTAGGAAATGCAGCATCCAATTTGTGCACAGCAAGATCCCACAAACAACAATGAGACAATGGCCAGATAATCTGTTTTAGTGATGTTGGTTGAGGGATGAATATTGGCCAGGACACTGGGGCAACTCCAAAATAATATCATGTGATCTTTCACAAACACCTGACCTGAAATACAGCACAGCTCTCCCTCAATACTGCACTGAAGTGTCAGCCTGGACTCTGTCCTCAAGTCTCTGGAGTGGGACTTGAACACATGACCTTCTAACTCAGCGACAAGAGTGCGACTGGCTGAGCCACAGCTGATAAACACACATACAGCGAATCAGTGTTCACCAGACCAGCCGGCAACCTGTCCCACTGGTCCACTCTCCTCTGGGAAAGGAAGAAACGACCAACATCAAATCTCGATCTGCCCTTAAATAACTGGTAAACGGGACCCCTGGTCCTCCCTGAGCTATTCAGTTGAAATAATTGGTCCACACTAAACACAGTCTAATCCCTTCATTATTTTATAAACCTCGATCAAATCACCCCTGAGTCTACACTTCACTAAATATAGAGACCCAGCTTGTTGACCCTATCTGGGTGGGAGAACTGTTCTAAAATGGGAATTAATCTTGAAGCCCTCTTCTGCATCCTTTCCAAAGCTTCAATATCCCCCACCATGTGAGACCACCAAAACTGGACACAGTATCCGAACTAATTAAATTCAATTAATTAAATAAAAATCTGGAATAAAAAGAAACTAGTATCAGTGATGGCCATGAAACTACCGGATTGTCGGAAAAACCCATCTGATTCACGAATGTCCTTTAGGGAAGGAAACCTGCCGTCCTTACCCGGTCTGCCCGATGTTGGCCAGGGGCTGCAGAAACCTATTGAGGTTAAATTCGAATTGCTAACAAAAACACTGACCTTTTGAACTGGGGTGACCTGGAGTTCAGTCACTGGCCTGAACTGGCCAGAACCGGTTTGAATTCGTTCCGCTTCTTACAGGGACAAAGGAGCTTTGATGAGACACCAGGCCTTATTTAGAAAAGGGGTAATGAGGTGATGCGACCTAGGCCCCTTGGAACAGAGCCAATCAGGGGATGACATCGATCACTCCAGCAACTTTGAGCCAACCGGAGAAGACAGCATCATTCGAAAAGACGGACTTGGGAATAAAACTGAAGAATTGCTGGCTTGGTCCCAGTGTGTTTTTGAGGGAGACTCCGGAGACTAACCCTCGTGGAAGTGGCAACCCTACGTCAGGGACGTAGAGACGACATCAGGGACGTAGAGACGACGTCAGGAGTGAGAAAGAAAATTGCCTGGCCAGCGTTATCTCTCCTTTCCGGGTAATATAATATCCTTTCTATTCTGTGACCACTCGGGGACTGTTCGTCAGAAAAACCTAGTGGGTGTGCGTTTCAATCCTAATACTCAGGGAGTGTTAGTCAGCTAGTGGGTGTGCGTTTAAATCCTAGTTTGAGTATAAAACTGTATAACCTGCTGTAAACTGCATGCCGATATCTAACCAGACGTATAAGCGGTATGTACATGATCAAATAACATTAATAAAGTGAATTGAGAATAAAGAGAGAATTGACTCTTCCTCTGTGTACTAAGCCCAAACCGTTAACCGGTGACTTCCGGTCAACACCGATATGTGACTCCAGACCCACTGCAATGTGGTTGATTCTTAATCGCCCTCTGAAATGGCCCAGCAAGCCACTCAGTTGTAAAATCTCACTACGGAAAGTCATAATAAGAATAAAACTGGACGGACCACCCGGCATCGGACCACTAGGCACCGGACACGACAACGGCAAAAAAACACCAAGCCCAGTCGACCCTGCAAAGTCCTCCTCACTAACATCGGGGGACTTGTGAAAAAATTGGGAGAGCTGTCCCACAGACTAGTCAAGCAACAGCCTGACATGGCAATACTCACAGAATCATACCTTTCAGCCAACGTCCCAGACTCTTCCATCACCATCCCTGGGTATGTCCTGTCCCACCGGCAGGACAGACCCACCAGAGGTGGCGGTACAGTGATATACAGTCAGGAGGGAGTGGCCCTGGGAGTCCTCAACATTGACTCTGGACCCCATGAAATCTCATGGCATCAGGTCAAACATGGGCAAGGAAACCTCCTGCTGATTACCACCTACCGTCCTCCCTCAGCTGATGAATCAGTCCTCCTCCATGTTGAGCACCACTTGGAGGAAGCACTGAGGGTAGCAAGGGCACAAAATGTACTCTGGGTGGGGGACTTCAATGTCCATCACCAAGAGTGGCTCGGTAGCACCACTACTGACCGAGCTGGCCGAGTCCTTAAGGACATAGCTGCTAGACTGGGCCTGCGGCAGGTGGTGAGCGAACCAACACGAGGGAAAAACTTACTTGACCTCGTCCTCACCAATCTACCTGTCGCAGATGCATCTGTCCATGACAGTATTGGTAGGAGTGACCACCGCACAGTCCTTGTGGAGACGAAGTCCCGTCTTCACACTGAGGACACCATCCAACGTGTTGTGTGGCACTACCACCGTGCTAAATGGGATAGATTCAGAACAGATCTAGCAGCTCAAAACTGGGCATCCATGAGGCGCTGTGGGCCATCAGCAGCAGCAGAATTGTATTCCAGCACAATCTGTAACCTCATGGCCCGGCATATTCCTCACTCTACCATTACCAACAAGCCAGGGGATCAACCCTGGTTAAATGAGGAGTGTAGAAGAGCATGCCAGGAGCAGCACCAGGCGTACCTAAAAATGAGGTGCCAACCTGGTGAAGCTACAACACAGGACGACATGCATGCTCAACAGCGGAAGCAACATGCTATAGACAGAGCTAAGTAATTCCACAACCAAAGGATCAGATCAAAGCTCTGCAGTCCTGCCACATCCAGTCATGAATGGTGGTGGACAATTAAACAACTAACGGGAGGAGGAGGCTCTGCAAACATCCCCATCCGCAATGATGGCAGAGTCCAACACGTGAGTGCAAAAGGCAAGGCTGAAGCGTTTGCAACCATCTTCAGTCAGAAGTGCCGAGTGGATGATCCATCTCGGCCTCCTCCTGATATCCCCACCATCACAGCAGCCAGTCTTCAGTCAATTCAATTCACACCATGTGATATCAAGAAACGGCTGAGTGCACTGGATACAACAAAGGCTATGGGCCCCGACAACATCCCGGCTGTAGTGCTGAAGACATGTGCTCCAGAACTAGCTGCCCCTCTAGCCAAGCTGTTCCAGTGCAGCTACAACACCGGCATCTACCCAACAATGTGGAAAATTGCCCAGGTATGCCGTGTCCACAAAAAGCAGGACAAATCCAATCCAGCCAATTACCGTCCCATCAGTCTACTCTCAATCATCAGCAAAGTGATGGAAGGTGTCATCGACAGTGCTATCAAGCGGCACTTACTCACCAATAACCTGTTCACTGATACTTAGTCTGGGTTCTGCCAGGACCACTCAGCTCCAGACCTCATTACAGCCTTGGTCCAAACATGGACAAAAGAGCTGAATTCCAGAAGTGAGGTGAGAGTAACTGCCCTTGACATCAAGGCAGCATTTCACGAGTGTGGCACCAAGAAGCCCTAGTTAAATTGAAGTCAATGGGAATCAGGGGGAAAATTCTCCAGTGGCTGGAGTCATACCTAGCATAAAGGAAGATGGTAGTGGTTGTTGGAGGCCAATCATCTCAGCCCCTGGGCATTGCTGCAGGAGTTCCTCAGGGCAGTGTCCTAGGCCCAACCATCTTCAGCTGCTTCATCAATGACCTTCCCTCCATCATAAGGACAGAAATGGGGATGTTCGCTGATGACTGTACAGTGTTCAGTTCCATTCGCAACCACTCAGATGATGAAGCAGTCCGAGCCCGCATGCAGCAAGACCTGGACAACATCCAGGCTTGGGCTGATAAGTGGCAAGTAACATTCGCGTCAGATAAGTGCCAGGCAATGACCATCTGCTACAAGAGAGAGTCTAACCACCTCCCCTTGACATTCAACGGCATTTCCATCGCCGAATCCCCCACCCTCAACATCCTGGGGGTCACCATTGACCAGAAACTTAACTGGACCAGCCACATAAATACTGCGGCGACAAAAGCAGGTCAGAGGCTGGGTATTCTGCGGCGAGTGACTCACCTCCTGACTTCCCAAAGCCATTCTACCATCTACAAGGCACAAGTTAGGAGTGTGATGGAATACTCTCCACTTGCCTGGATGAGTACAGCTCCAACAACACTCAAGAAGCTCGACATCATCCAGGACAAAGCAGCCCGCTTGATTGGTACCCCATCCACCACCTTAAACATTCACTCCCTTCACCACCGGCGCACTGTGGCTGCAGTGTGTACCATCCACAGGATGCACTGCAGCAACTCACCAAGGCTTCTTCAACAGCACCTCGCAAACCCGTGACCTCTACCACCTAGAAGGACAAGGGCAGCAGGCACATGGGAACAACACCACCTGCACGTTCCCCTCCAAGTCTCACACCATCCCGACTTGGAAATTCATCGTCGCTGGATGAAAATCCTGGAACTCCCGACCGAACAGGACTGTGGGAGAACCTTCACCAAACGGACTGCAGCGGTTCAAGAAGGCGGCTCACCACCACCTTCTCAAGGGTAATTAGGGATGGGCAATAAATGCCGGCCTTGGCAGCAACGCCCAAATCCAATGAACGAATAAAAAAAAAATTCACTCGTAGGCTGGGCGGTAAACCCCAGACAGTTTCTCAGTGAGAAGTTAAGGGTTTGTCTGTTTCCTTGGTAGATATTTATCAAGATATCGTCATTAGTAATCTTACAGAGCTGACATCTGTGCACTTAGGGTTTTGAGTCGATGAACCCAGGGTGTACACTTAATAGTGTTGAAGTCAAGATGTTCCGACCTTGGCCCTGGTTGACCTCTCCCAGGATGTGCTTGACCTGGTCATGGATGTAAATAGGTTTCCCCCCTTGGCTGGGTTGGGCAGCGGTGGTGGTGAAGGGGACGGTCCCTTTCCCTGTCTCCGGGCTTTGCTTCAGGCATGGATTTATCCCCCGTGCCTGATGCTTGAGTCACACTGCCCAAAGGACGGGGCGGGGTGGGGGTGGGGCCAGACTGCCGCTCCCTGTCTGGCCTAGAAACCACAGAGGAGCCCGTGAGAGACTCCTCTGCCTCCGATCCTGGGGGTGGGGTCCAGGTAGAGGCGGGGTCAGTTATGGCGGCCGGTCCTCGCGACGCATTCTGTGCAGCGAGCGGAATGTCCGAGGACGACCCCCTGGAGGAGGATGGTGGGTGAATTGTTGATCCTGCGATTGATGTCGAGGTGGTGGTCAGGAGAAGGCCCTCGATGGAGTGGATCACCAATATCTGTTAGGTTCCCTGTGGGCTTTGGGGCTTGGGACACATTTCGTCGCCCGGATCCCACTTCTTTATGCCACTGCTGAGTGTGTGATTAAGATTAATGGATCTTTGATGGACCCCCACCCACCTTTGGTTTGGGAGAGGAATGTGTCAAGGAGGCCCCATGTCAGGCCGGTTATATTTGATCTGCACAGAGTCTTTCCTGCACCTCTTATACAACAGATTGTTGGGACTGTCTCTGTATAAGACGGGCGTGGAGGCGATCCTTTCAGCTCATGGCGATGATGTCCTCCTCACGGTGAGGGATCCCATTGACTTGCGGAGGATGCACAAGTGCCAGCAGGTGAACTCTGCCGTGTCATAGAATCATACAGCACAGGAGGAGGCCATTCAGCCCATCGTGCCTGTGCTGGCTCTTTGAAAGAGCTATCCAATTAGTCCCACTCCCCTGCTCGTTTCCTGTAGCCCTGAAAATTTCTCCTTTTCAAGTATTTATCCAATTCCCTTTTGAAAGTTACCATTGAATCTGCTTCCACCGCCCTTTCAGGCCGTGCATTCCAGATCACAACAACTCACTGAGTAAAAAAATTCTCCTCATTTCCCCCCTGGAGATTTTGCCAATTATCTTCACTCTGTTTCCTTTGGTTACCGACCCTCCTGCCAGTGGAAATAATTTCTCCCTATCCACTCTATCAAAATCCTTCATCATTTTGAACACCTCTATTAAATCTCCCTTTAAACTTCTCTGTTCTAAGGAGAACAATCCCAGCTTCTCCAGTCTCTCCCCATAACTGAAGTCCCCCATCCCTGGTACCATTCCAGTAAATCTCCTCTGCACCCTCTCTAAGGCCTTGACATCCTTCCTAAAGTGTGGTGCCCAGAATTGAACACAATATTACAGCTGAGATCTAACCAGTAATTTATAAAGATTGACCATAAATTCCTGGCTTTTCTACTCTATGCCTCTATTTATAAAGCCAAGGATCCCCTGTGCTTTTTTAACAGCCTTATCCACTTGTCCTGCCACCTTCAAAGATGTTGTATATTTGTATTTGCATCCTTCACAACAATCAATTGGGAGAAGTGCATTGGTCATAAACCAACAGGTGACCACTATCTTTTGATTCCAGTTTCTCACTTTGATCCCTCCCCCCTGAATTTGTCACCAAGATTCAGTGGAAACTCAGTAGGAGACACTGGGTCTCTGCTCTGGTTTTGAGACTCACGTGCAGCCACACCCAGCTTGGAACTTTCCACCTTCAGGTGCTGCACATGGAAGTTCATCCAAAGTGCTGTGCGCTGGTGACAATCTTTTTCTGCCAGACGCACAGCCTAAATTATGACAGGCAGCTCTTTTTCATAAAACTGCAAGGAATACGTACGTCCTTCCAGGAGCTGCCTGTCTTATCCAGGGAGTTGCTAAGAGATCCAGCAGGATTTCTGCCCAGTCTGAAGTATTGGCCATTCTGTCTGAGCTACTCTTCCATAAACCCATCTACACATGATCAGTTTCAGTGACACAAAGGTGGTGGAGAGGAGAGCCCTTGCTGCGAAGGTAAACAGAGTCTGGGATGTACTGGGCAGTGGGTCAGCAGGCTGGATACCGTCAGAGTTATGACCTGCTCCAACATCAACAACAAAAACACCTTGTATTTAGATCGCATCCTTACTGAAGTAAAATGTCCCAAAGCTCTTCACAGGAGTGGAATTAGACAAAAATTGACACCGAGCTACAAAAGGAGATATTAGAACAGGTGATCAAAAGCTTGATCAGAGTGGTAGGTTTTAAGGAGCGTCTTAAAGGAGGAGAGAGAGGTGGAGAGGCAGAGAGGTTTAGGGAGGGAATTCCAGAGCTTGGGGCCGAGGCAGCTGAAGGCACAGCCGCCAACGGTGGAGTGATTAAAATCGGGGATGTGAAAGAGGCAGGGATTGGAGGAGCACAGAGATCTCAGAGGGTGGTAGGAGGTTACAGGTAACAGAGATAGGGAGGGGCGAGGACATGGAGGGATTTAAAAACATGGATGAGAATTTTAAAATTGAGTTGATGAGGTCAGTGTGCACGGGGGTGATGGGAGAACAGGACTTGGTGTGAGTTTGGATACGGTCAGCAGAGTTTTGGATGAGCTTCAGTTTACGGAGGGTGGAAGATGGGTGGCCGGCCAGGGGAGCATTGGAATAGTCAAAATTTGAGGTGACAAGCTCAAATTTTGAGCTTGGACAAGTGGCCGGGTATCTGTGAAATGGCCGAGGAGAATGATCATGCAACCCTCTCCACCCCAGGATTTCAGCAGCCGATGCGCTGACAATTACATCTTGCCTGTAGCCAAAGTCATCGAGGATATAAAATCACAATTGACCCTGACTCAGTTGAGTGTGTCGAGGAGGCTCAGCCATATGGAGCGATTCTGGTGAATCTCACCCATATTCGGACGGAGCTGCTCATTGGTGTGAGGCTCCAAAGCCTCCCTCGGGAAACTCGGTCTCCCAAATTGAGGCATCTCTCGGAGATTCCCTTGGGCCCATTCTGCTCTGGGTGGAGGGATTTCCTGAACAGGTCACTGCTGCATACTCTCCCTCGCCTTCCGTCCCGACATGCCCTCGGGTAATATCCTGCTGGCCGGCAGAGGCGAGTGTCCCCTCAGGAAAGCCCTGTATTTGGGGTTCCTCCTCTGCACCATTGGAGACCTGGGGTGGAGAGGGTTGCATGAACATTCTCCTCGGCCATTTCACTGATACCCGGCCACTTGTCCATTTTGTGGGTTGGATGAAGATATACATTATCTTTATTTACAGTACCGGAGGCTGCAACCCCTGTTTCACTATTTAAAGGGGCCGCACCTCAAGTTTCAGTTACCTTGAAGTCCTTGTCTTCGGGCACCCAGTGCACAGGGTGGGGGAGAGAGGCGGGGGGTGAGCGGATCAGATGAACCCCTGGTGGGGATGTTCCTGGGCCAGGCTAAAACCACCATCCACTGGAAGCATCCACATGGAGGATTGTTCTGACTGCTGGCCGCTGTTCCACGGCCTTCAACACACCCGGGTGACCTTGGAGAGGGGTCGCGTGGGCTCCACCAATACACTTGAAGCCTTCGTGGGTGACGCAGGACAGCAACTGTGTCACTAACGAAAGGAACCAGATCATTGGTTAATTTTATTTTTAGTTGCAGACATTTTAATTTGATTGGACGATTTGTAATAGTGGTGCCCTCCTCTTCACTAATCGTCATATTTAGTCCGAGAGCCATGGGGCAAATCACATTGCTCCAATTCAAAATACTCCAATGTCCAACACACAAGAGCAAATCAGATCCTGTCACATCATTGCTGGGATCTTTGGAATTGACACAATGTGATTGTGAATAAAAAGGCCTCAAGTTTGGAAGTGAATCCATAGAGACAAAGGGACAGGTCACAAGCACCAAACACCAATAGTGTGCAGCCCCAGTGGCCTCATGGATAAGGCACTGGCCTCTTAAGCCAGGGATTGTGGGTTCAAGTCCCATCTGGGGTGAGTTTGGTTTTGAACCAACTGCATTCTGTTAAAACCAGCTCTTTGTCCTCATTGCTGAAATGGAAGGAATCCTCCAACACCAGGTTA
This sequence comes from Heptranchias perlo, assembly GCF_035084215.1. Lineage (NCBI taxonomy): Eukaryota > Metazoa > Chordata > Chondrichthyes > Hexanchiformes > Hexanchidae > Heptranchias > Heptranchias perlo. The sequence continues at coordinate 7,418,837 of NC_090335.1, forward strand.
TCGTCCAACAAATTTATTTTAAAATCACAAGCTTTCGGAGATTATCTCCTTCATCAGATGAATGAATGAAAAGGTTCTCAAATCGCATATCTTATACTATGCTGGGACAGCATCACACCAATCAAAAGGTGTCGTTGTTATTCAAACAGGCCAGTCACGGAGAACAGCACGTCCCAGTACACTAGATATACATTGTGTCTATTACACAGGTAGGCAGAAAGAAACTCAAAATGGCAGAGAGAGAGAGAGAGAGAATTTTAAAAAACATATAATTTTTTTCCCCCTTTTTGCTGGTGGGGTTACGTGTAGCGTGACATGAACCCAAGATCCCGGTTGAGGCCGTCCTCATGGGTGCGGAACTTGGCTATCAACTTCTGCTCGACGATTTTGCGTTGTTGTGTGTCTCGAAGGCCGCCTTGGAGTGATGTGTGATGCTGTCCCAACATAGTATAAGATATGCGATTTGAGAACCTTTCCATTCATTCATCTGACGAAGGAGATAATCTCCGAAAGCTTGTGATTTTAAAATAAATTTGTTGGACTATAACCTGGTGTTGTAAGATTCCTTACATTTGTCCACCCCAGTCCATCACCGGCATCTCCACATCATTGCTGAAATACAGAGCAATCAAAGAGCTCAATCACAGGAGGTGTCCAGTAAATTGATGCAACTTTTCCCCAGGAGGGGCAAGGAAACAGCGACAAAACCACTTGCTTTTCACATAAAATCGACATTTTGCCCAACACTCAACTGCACCAATTGCTGACACACAAAAGCAAGTCAGATCCTGTCACGTCATTGCTGGGATCTTTGGAACTGATACAATGTGATTGTGTGTGAAAAGAAAGGGATGGCCCATAAAAAGGCATCAAATTTGAAGTGAATAGATAGGGACAAAGGGGCAAGTTGCAAGCAACAAGCTCTTATTACAGACAGCCCCAGTGGCCTAATGGATAAGCACTGGCCTCCTAAGCCAGGGATTGTGGGTTCAAGTCCCATTTGGGGTGAAGCAGTTTTTCGCTCTGAAACAAAATCTGAACATTGCTCCATTCCGTGACAGTCAGGGAGCTTTCCTTTTAACTTACCAACCAATCCAGGGAGTTCCTGTCCACACCCTTCTCACTCTGTCGCTTCTTTCCAATGGCACAAACCAATGCGATGCTTCTACCAAGCTGTGCGCCATCCCAATACTCAGGGAACAATGTCACCTGCATTTTCCAGGCAAATAATGTCCCTTTACCTCCTTTCCTCATTTTACTGAACACTGTCTTCTTCTTCTCCTCTTCTTCCATGCCTAACAGTACAAGAGGAAACCCATTTCTTGCACTGCTTTCCATCCAGCAGGTCATGCTCTGGGTATTTCCCGTGTCAGAGTCCATTCTAACATGAACAGTTGTTACCCTGACTCGCAACTCCTTACCAGGACCACCAGATAGATATGATGGGGGGTCGTTACTCTGCTCCCATCAGACACGAGTACCCCACCGGATGTCAACCCACCATTCAGGGACCGGAACTCTCTTCTACACTTGCCAGGACTGTTTTAGGAAATCAAAAGTGTTCACAACTGCTACCAATCATTGCTGAAGTGTGTGGAATTGGCAGATATATTTATTGATAAAAACCAAGTGAGTGGCGACAAGAACAGGTAGAATGTTATGAGAGCGTAGAGCAATGACCAATTGCACAAAGGCTGTGGTAGGAGCTGTGACCCCAGTGGCCTAATGGGGAAGGCAATGAGTTTGGGAATCACTCGAGCAAATGAAAGTGACAGACAGGAAAAGACCAACTGGTCTATCTTGCCTGTCCCATAAAGTTGTGTTGCCCTATGCATCTCGATACAGATACTCCCCACCCACCCAGAGCCGTGTAATCCCCTGGGAGAGGTGAAAAAAACAGATTAAAAATGTAGGACAATTAGGGAAATAAAGTCCAAAAATTCCTCTCTGACCCCTTTAGATGATCAAAACTCGTCCAGGAGATCACATAGACCCTGATTTATATTATGGGATAACTAACTCTTCTCCAAAGTAATCTCCACCTTGGTCCTAGAAACAGGACTTGGAGAAATTTTTTTTTGAAAAGAACTTGCATTTATACAGCGCCTTTCACAACCTCAGGACGTCCCAAAACACTTTATAGCCAATGAAGTAATTTTGAAGTGTAGTCACTGTTGTAATGTAGGAAACACGGCAGCCAATTTGTGCACAGCAAGATCCCACAAGCAGCAATGGGATAATGATCAGATAATCTGTTTTAGTGATGTTGGTTGAGGGTTGATTATTGGCCCCAGGACACCGGGGAGAACTCCAAGATAATATCATGTGATCTTTCACAAACACCTGACCTGAAATACAGCACAGCTCTCCCTCAGTCCTGCACGAAAGTGTCAGCCTGGATTCTGTGCTCAAGTCTCTGGAGTGGGACTTGAACACATGCCTTTCTGATTCAGGGACTGACTTTTATTTCTGATCAACGATTTTACAGCAGTCTGTGACATTGAGATTCTATCATTTCGTGCTGGCTGCCCTCTTACCTCTGACCCATATTGCCCTGGTAACCAGTTTAACATGCCTTGTAATTGATTTGAATTCCACTAAATCCTTTGTTAAAGTTTTAAAACATGACATTTTTACCAAGCGATTAGTTTTGCCTCCACGGTTTCGGTCTCCCCATGTGACTGGCAGAGTGGGTCAGTGACTTGTTCCCAGGCCTCTGTGGTTTGAATCCAAGCTGTCTTTAAAGTGCTGAAGTCAAGTTGGGATTGACCCAGCTCGAGCTTATTGTGGATATTAAAATAGTTAACACATACACAGCATTAGATATTCCAGGGAGAGTGGTGGAATCAACAGGTTGGGTTGCCTCTCAGACAAACCTGGATCACTTTTATGTATCAGCCTTGGATCAAAGGTTGAGTCAGAAGTTTGTGGGTTCAAGTCCCACTTCAGGCTGACACTCCAGTGCAGTGCTGAGGGAGTGCTGCATTGTCAGAGGTGCCGTCTTTTGGATGAGATGTTAAACCGAGGCCCCGTTTGCCCTCTCAGGTGGATGTGAAAGGTCCCTCGGCACTATTTCCAAGAGCAGGGGAGTTTCCCCGGTGTCCAGGAAAATATTTATCCCTCAACCAAAACCACAAAAGTAATCATCTATTTATTTATCTCATTGCTGTTTGTGGGATCTTGCTGTGTGTAAATTAGCTGCCACATTTCCTACATTACATAGAATTACACAGAATGTACAGCACAGAAACAGGCCATTCGGCCCAACAGGTCCATGCCGGTGTTTATGCTCCACATGAGTCTCCTCCCACCCTCTTCATCTAACCATATCAGCATATCCTTCTATTCCTTTCTCCCTCATGTGTTTATCTAGTTTCCACTTAAATGTATCTAGACTAGCCGCCTCAACTACTCCTTGTGGTAGTGAGTTCCACATTCTAACCACTCTCTGGGGAAAGAAATTTATCCTGAATTTTCTATTGGATTTATTAGTGTCTATCTTTTGTTTATGGCCCCTTGCTCCGGGCTCCCCTGCAAGTGGAAACATCTTCTCTCCATCTACACATTGCTCCAATTCAAAATACTCCAATGTCCAACACACAAGAGCAAATCAGATCCTGTCACATCATTGCTGGGATCTTTGGAATTGACACAATGTGATTGTGAATAAAAAGGCCTCAAGTTTGGAAGTGAATCCATAGAGACAAAGAGGCAGGTCACAAGCATCAAAATCCAATAGCGTGCAGCCCCAGTGGTCTAATGGATAAGGCACTGGCCTCCTAAGCCAGGGATTGTGGGTTCAAGTCCCATCTGGGGTGAAGCAGTTTTTGGCTCTGAAACAAAAGTCTTCTCTGAACATTGCTGCATTCCGTGACAGTCAGGGAGCTTTCCTTTCAACTTACCAACCAATCCAGGTTTCCTTGCCCATGTTTGACCTGATGCCATGAGATTTCATGGGGTCCAGAGTCAATGTTGAGGACTCCCAGGGCCACTCCCTCCTGACTGTGTATCACTGTACCACCACCTCTGGGTACAGTAGCGTAGTGGTTATGTTACCAGATGAATAATCCAGATGCCTGAACTAAAATCCAGAGTCATGAGCTCAAATCCCACCACGGCAGCTGGCGAATTTAAATTCAATTAATTAAATAAAATCTGGAATTAAAATCCTAATATCAGTAATGATAGCCATGAAACTACCGGATTGTTGTAAAAACCCATCTGGTTCACGAATGTCCTTTAGGGAAGGAAACCTGCTGTCCTTACCCGGTCTGGCCTATATGTGACTCCAGACCCACAGCAATGTGGTTGATTCTTAATTGCCCTCTGAAATGGCCCAGCAAGCCACTCAGTGGTAAAATCTCGCTACGAAAAGTCGTAATAAAACCGGACGGACCACCCTGCATCGGACAACTAGGCACCGGACACGACAACGGCAAAACATCAAGCCCAGTCGACCCTGCAAGGTCCTCCTTACTAACATCTGGGGACTTGTGCCAAAATTGGGAGAGCTGTCCCACAGACTAGTCAAGCAACAGCCTGACATAGCCATACTCACAGAATCATACCTTTCAGCCAACGTCCCAGACTCTTCCATCACCATCCCTGGGTATGTCCTGACCCACGAGAGGTAGCGGTACAGTGATAGTCAGGAGGGAGTGGCCCTGGGAGTCCTCAACATTGACTCTGGACCTCATGAAATCTCATGGCATCAGGTCAAACATGGGGAAGGAAACCTCCTGCTGATTACCACCTACCGTCCTCCCTCAGCTGATGAATCAGTCCTCCTCCATGTTGAGAAGCACTGAGGTTAGCAAGGGCACAAAATGTACTCTGGGTGGGGGACTTCAATGTCCATCATCACGAGTGGCTCGGTTGCTCCACTACTGGCCGAGTCCTGAAGGACATAGCTGCGAGACTGGGCCTGCGGCAGGTGGTGAGCGATCCAACAAGAGGGGAAAAACTTACTTGACCTCGTCCTCACCAATCTACCTGTCGCAAATGCATCTGTCCATGACAGTATTGGTCGGAGTGACCACCGCACAGTCCTCGTGGAGATGAAGTCCCATCTTCACACTGAGGACACCATCCAACAGCGTTGTGTGGCACTACCACCGTGCTAAATAGGATAGATTCAGAACAGATCTAGCAGCTCAAAACTGGGCATCCATGAGGCACTGTGGGCCATCAGCAGCAGCAGAATTGTATTCCAGCACAATCTGTAACCTCATGGCTCGGCATATTCCTCACTCTACCATTACCAACAAGCCAGGGGATCAACCCTGGTTCAAGGAGGAGTGTAGAAGAGCATGCCAGGAGCAGCACCAGGCGTACCTAAAAATGAGGTGCCAACCTGGTGAAGCGACAATTCAGGACGACATGCATGCTAAACAGCGGAAGCAACATGCTATCGACAGAGCGAAGCGATTCCACAACCAACGGATCAGATCAAAGCTCTGCAGTCCTGTCACATTCCAGTCGTGTAATGGTGGTGGACAATTAAATAACTAACGGGAGGAGGAGGCTCTGTAAACATCCCCATCCTCAATGATGGCAGAGTCCAGCACGTGAGTGCAAAAGACAAGGCTGAAGCGTTTGCAACCATCTTCAGCCAGAAGTGCCGAGTGGATGATCCATCTCGGCCTCCTCCCGATATCCCCACCATCACGGAAGCCAGTCTTCGGCCAATTCGATTCACTCCACGTGATATCAAGAAACGGCTGAGTGCACTGGATACAGCAAAGGCTATGGGCCCCGACAACATCCCAGCTGTAGTGCTGAAGACTTGTGCTCCAGAACTAGCTGCGCCTCTAGCCAAGCTGTTCCAGTACAGCTACAACACTGGCATCTACCTGACAATGTGGAAAATTGACCAGGTATGTCCTGTCCACAAAAAACAGGACAATTCCAATCCAGCCAATTACCTCCCCATCAATCTACTCTCAATCATCAGCAAAGTGACGGAAGGAGTTGTCGACAGTGCTATCAAGCGGCACTTACTCACCAATAACCTGCTCACCGATGCTCAGTTTGGGTTCCGCCAGGACCACTCGGCTCCAGACCTCATTACAGCCTTGGTCCAAACATGGACAAAAGAGTTGAATTCCAGAGGTGAGGTGAGAGTGACTGCCCTTGACATCAAGGCAGCATTTGACCGAGTGTGACACCAAGGAGCCCTAGTAAAATTGAAGTCAATGGGAATCAGGGGGAAAACTCTCCAGTGGCTGGAGTCATACCTAGCACAAAGGAAGATGGTAGTGGTTGTTGGGGGCCAATCATCTCAGCCCCAGTGCATTGCTGCAGGAGTTCCTCAGGGCAGTGTCCTAGGCCCAACCATCTTCAGCTGCTTCATCAATGACCTTCCCTCCATCATAAGGTCAGAAATGGGGATGTTCGCTGATGACTGCACAGTGTTCAGTTCCATTCGCAAACCCTCAAATAATGAAGCAGTCCGAGCCCGCATGCAGCAAGACTTGGACAGCATCCAGGCTTGGGCTCATAAGGGGCAAGTAACATTCGCACCAGATAAGTGCCAGGCAATGACCATCTCCAACAAGAGAGAGTCTAACCACCTCCCTTTGACATTCAACGGCATTACCATCGCCGAATCCCCCACCATCAACATCCTGGGGGTTACCATTGACCAGAAACTTAACTGGACCAGCCATATAAATACTGTAGCTACGAGAGCAGGTCAGAGGCTGGGTATTCTGCGGCGAGTGACTCACCTTCTGACTCCCCAAAGCCTTTCCACCATCTACAAGGCACAAGTCAGGAGTGTGATGGAATACTCTCCACTTGCTTGGATGAGTGCAGCTCCAACAACACTCAAGAAGCTCGACACCATCCAGGATAAAGCAGCCCGCTTGATTGGCACCCCATCCACCACCCTAAACATTCACTCCCTTCACCACCGGTGCACTGTGGCTGCAGTGTGCACCATCCACAGGATGCACTGCAGCAACTCGCCAAGGTTTCTTCGACAGCACCTCCCAAACCCTCGACCTCTACCACCTAGAAGGACAAGAGCAGCAGGCACATGGGAACAACACCACCTGCACGTTCCCCTCCAAGTCACACACCATCCCGACTTGGAAATTCATCGTCGTTCCTTCATTGTCGCTGGGTCAAAATCCTGGAACTCCCTTCCTAACAGCACTGTGGGAGAACCGTCACCACACGGACTGCAGCGGTTCAAGAAGGCGGCTCACCACCACCTTCTCGAGGGCAATTAGGGATGGGCAATAAATGCTGGCCTTGCCAGCGACGCCCACATCCCGTGAACGAATAAAAAAAAAAGCTAGTTCCTGTCCAGCACCCTTCTCACTCTGTCACTTGCTTTCCAGTGGCACAAACCAATGTGATGTTTCTACCAAGCTGTGCGCCATCCCAATATTTGTCGGGGGTGGTGGTGTGTGTCAGCTTCACCTCTGACCTCTGAGTGGTCCGAATCACTCCCACTCCCTGGGTTCTAGATCTTGGACTTATTTGGGGGTTGTGACAAAGTGCAGCAGACAACTGGTTTTGGTGCAAGAAACTTCGATCTTTATTCAAGAGAGAAAATACAACACAACAATCTTAACACTCTAATAAAATGGGGAACACTTCGGTACACACGAGGGAAATTACAGTAGAAAGATACCTCACCCCTCCCAATCCCACTGTACTAGCTAAGTTGGACTCTAAAGGACCAGAGATAATGCTCACCAAACAAATCCTTGACAGTAATTCACCCAGAGGTAAGTCAGGAATAGATTGTAGAGTGGAAACTTTGCGGATCTTTGGTTTTCTCCTGAGTTGGTTTTTTTTGGTCGCGGTGGCCCAATATTACCCGGTTGGTTGCTGGTAATATTCGGTTGGTTGTTTCGTAAGGCCCTTGTTGCCGCGAGGTGTCTGATGATCACTGGGGCTGTTGCTCTGGTTTCTTCTTGTGTGTCAGCCTGCTTCTCGAGCTGCTGACCTTCCCTGTTGAACTTCTTTCTGTTGCTCCCTCACCTTGTTGAACTGTCGTCTTCCGAGCTGTCGAACTCCTGGCTGAACTGCCTTCTTGAGAAAATGGGCCTTCAATTATACTAATTGAAGCCTCCTTATCTGCGCGCCAAATCTGACCCAGTTTATTGTAAGGTTTTGGCGGGCTCGTTAAGAGTAACTTGTTTATGAAATGTGTGAAGTGGTTTCGGGATGGTTTCATCAGTTGTTGAGCTCTTGCTTGATTGTAGTCATTGTGCTCAGGTTTCGAGTTTCCTGACTGGGCCTGAGATTTCCTTGGAGTGGGGTGATTGGATTTGTTTTACGCATGCTTTGGATGGGTCCTGTAATTTGGGTGGGGACTGCTCTTCCATGGGTCTATTGTCTGAATGTAAATGTCTGATAGGGGCTGAGTGAGGTCACACAGTTCCCCAGACAGTTTGATTAACTCCAATACTCAAACCGTCTATTACAGAGCTCGATCCCAACTCCTGTTGCAGCCTTTTCCTTTACAAGCCCAAACATGCCTTTTTTTAAAAATACCAAATCTTGGTTTTTGACCTTGAACCTTTTGACCTTGAACCTTTGACCCTCTGTTAGGCGCAATACATTTCATCACCGGTTTTTGACCTTGAACCTTTTGACCTTGAACCTTTGACCCTCTGTTAGGCGCAATACATTTCATCACCCTGAAATGGTTAGAAAAGAGTCCAAAGTCCTTTTCTTTAGGGTTTTTCTCCGTGTTTTGGGGGATCTGTGAATTTGAGAATCTGACACAGCCCCTCAGACAATGAAGCAGTCCGTGCCCACATGCAGCAAGATCTGGACAACATCCAGGCTTGGGCTGATAAGTGGCAAGTAACATTGGTGCCAGACAAATACCACGCAATGACCATCTCCAACAAGAGAGAATCTAACCACCTCCCCTTGACATTCAATGGCATCACCATCGCCGAATCCCCCACCATCAACATCCTGGGGGTCACCAATGATCAGAAACTTAACTGGAGCAGCCATAGAAATACTGTGGCTCCAAGAGCAGGTCAGAGGCTGGGTATTCTGCGCCAAGTGACTCACCTCCTGACTCCACAAAGCCTTTCCACCATCTACAAGGCACAAGTCAGGAGTGTGATGGAATACTCTCCAGTTGCCTGGATGAGTGCAGCTCCAACAACACTCAAGAAGCTGAACACCATCCAGAACAAAGCAGCCCGCTTGATTGGCACCCCATCCACCATCCTAAATGTTCATTTGGCAACTCGCCAAGGCTTCTTCGACAGCCCCTCCCAAAACCGCGACCTCTACCACATAGAAGGACAAGGGCAGCAGGCACATGGGAACAACACCACCTGCACGTTCCCCTCCCCAAGGCATATACCATCCTGACTTGGAAATATATTGCCATTCCTTCTTCGTCATTGGGTCAAAATCCTGGAACTCCCTTCCTAACAGCACTGTGGGAGAACCTTCACCACACGGACTGCAGCGGTTCAAGAAGGCGGCTCACCACCACCTTCTCAAGGGCAATTAGGGATGGGCAATAAATGCCGGCCTTGGCAGCAATGCCCACATCCCATGAACGAATAAAAAAAAAATTCACTCTTACGCTGAGCGGTAAAGCCCAGACTGTTCCTTCGCGAAAAGTTCGGGGTTTGTCTGTTTCCTTGGTAGATATTTATCAAGATACCGTCATTAGTGATCTCACAGAGCTGACGTGTGTTCACTTAGGGTTTTGAGTCTATGAACCCAGGGTGCTTGAGTCGATGGACTTAAAAGTGTTGAAGTCAAGATGTTCCGACCTTGGCCCTGGTTGACCTCTGCCAGGATGTGCTTGACCTGGTCATGGATGTAAATAGGTTTCCCCCCTTGGCTGGGTTGGGCAGCGGTGGTGGTGAAGGGGACGGTCCCTTTCCCTGTCTCCGGGCTTTGCTTCAGGCATGGATTTATCCCCCGTGCCTGATGCTTGAGTCACACTGCCCAAAGGACGGGGCGGGGTGGGGGTGGGGCCAGACTGCCGCTCCCTGTCTGGCCTAGAACCCACAGAGGAGCCCGTGAGAGACTCCTCTGCCTCCGATCCTGGGGGTGGGGTCCAGGTAGAGGCGGGGTCAGTTATGGCGGCCGGTCCTCGCGACGCATTCTGTGCAGCGAGCGGAATGTCCGAGGACGACCCCCTGGAGGAGGATGGTGGGTGAATTGTTGATGCTGAGATTGATGTCGAGGTGGTGGTCAGGAGAAGGCCCTCGATGGAGTGGATCACCAATATCTGTTAGGTTCCCTGTGGGCTTTGGGGCTTGGGACACATTTCGTCGCCCGGATCCCACTTCTTTATGCCACTGCTGAGTGTGTGATTAAGATTAATGGATCTTTGATGGACCCCCACCCACCTTTGGTTTGGGAGAGGAATGTGTCAAGGAGGCCCCATGTCAGGCCAGTTATATTTGATCTGCACAGAGTCTTTCCTGCACCTCTTATACAACAGATTGTTGGGACTGTCTCTGTACAAGCCGGGTGTGGAGGCGATCCTTTCAGCTCATGGCGATGATGTCCTCCTCACGGTGAGGGATCCCATTGACTTGCGGAGGATGCACGAGTGCCAGCAGGTGAACTCTGCCGTGTCATAGAATCATACAGCACAGGAGGAGGCCATTCAGCCCATCGTGCCTGTGCCGGCTCTTTGAAAGAGCTATCCAATTAGTCCCACTCCCCTGTTCATTCCCCGTAGACCTGAAAATTTCTCCTTTTCAAGTATTTATCCAATTCCCTTTTGAAAGTTATTATTGAATCTGCTTCCTTCACCCTTTCAGGCCATGCATTCCAGATCACAACAACTCACTGAGTGAAAAAATTCTCCTCATTTCCCCCCTGGAGATTTTGCCAATTATCTTAACTCTGTGTCCTCTGGTTACCGACCCTCCTGCCAGTGGAAATAATTTCTCCCTATCCACTCTCTCAAAATCCTTCATTATTTTGAACACCTCGATTAAATCTCCCTTTAACCTTCTCTGTTCTAAGGAGAACAATCCCAGCTTCTCCAGTCTCTCCCCATAACTGAAGTCCCTCATCCCTGGTACCATTCTAATAAATCTCTTCTGCACCCTCTCGAAGGCCTTGACATCCTTCCTAAAGTGTGGTGCCCAGAATTGAACACAATACTCCAGCTGAGACCTAAACAGTAATTTATAAAAATTTAGCATCAATTCCTTGCTTTTCAACTCTATGCCTCTATTTATAAAGCCAAGGATCCCCTGTGCTTTTTTAACAGCCTTATCCACTTGTCCTGCCATCTTCAAAGATGTTGTATATTTGTATTTGCATCCTTCACAACAATCAATTGGGAGAAGTGCATTGGTCATAAACCAACAGGTGACCACTATCTTTTGATTCCAGTTTCTCACTTTGATCCCTCCCCTTGAATTTGTCACCAAGATTCAGTGGAAACTCAGTAGGAGACACTGGGTCTCTCTGCTCTGGTTCTGAGACTCACGTGCAGCCACACCCAGCTTGGAACTTTCCACCTTCAGGTGCTGCACATGGAAGTTCATCCAAAGTGCTGTGCGCTGGTGACAATCTTTTTCTGCCAGATGCACAGCCTAAATTATGATAGGCAGCTCTTTTTCATAAAACTGCAAGGAATACGTACGTCCTTCCAGGAGCTGCCTGTCTTATCCAGGGAGTTGCTAAGAGATCCAGCAGGATTTCTGCCCATTCTGAGGTATTGGCCATTCTGTCTGAGCTCTTCTTCCATAAACCCATCTACACATGATCAGTTTCAGTGACACAAAGGTGGTGGAGAGGAGAGCCCTTGCTGCGAAGGTAAACAGAGTCTGGGATGTACTGGGCAGTGGGTCAGCAGGCTGGATACCGTCAGAGTTATTACCTGCTCCAACATCAACAACAAAAACACCTTGTATTTATATCACATCTTTACTCTAGTAAAATGTCCCAAAGCGCATCACAGGAGTGGAATGAGACAAAAATTGACACCAAGACACAAAAGGAGATATTAGAACAGGTGATCAAAAGCTTGATCAAAGTGGTAGGTTTTAAGGAGCGTCTTAAAGGAGGAGAGAGAGGTGGAGAGGCAGAGAGGTTTAGGGAGGGAATTCCAGAGCTTGGGGCCGAGGCAGCTGAAGGCACAGCCGCCAACGGTGGAGTGATTAAAATCGGGGATGTGAAAGAGGCAAGGATTGGAGGAGCACAGAGATCTCAGAGGGTTGTAGGAGGTTACAGGTAACAGAGATAGGGAGGGGCGAGGTCATGGAGGGATTTGAAAACATGGATGAGAATTTTAAAATCGAGGTGTTGCCAGACCGGGAGCCAATGTAGGTCAGTGTGCACAGGGGTGATGGGAGAATGGGACTTGGTGTGAGTTAGGATACGGGCAAAAGGGTTTAGGAGGAGCTTCAATTTACGGAGGGTCTAAGATGGGAGGCCGGACAGGAGAGTTTTTAATATGCAAGATTCGAGGTGAGGAGGCCATGGATGAGGATTCCAGCAGCCGATGAGCTGACAATTACATCTGGCCTGTAGCCAAAGCCATCCAGGGGCTAAAATCCACAATTGACCCTGACTCAGTTGAGTGTGTCGAGGAGGCTCAGCCATATGGAGCGATTCCGGTGAATCTCACCCATATTTGGACGGAGCTGCTCATTGGCGCGAGGCACCCAACCTCCCTCTGGAAACTCGGTCTCTCAAATTGAGGCATCTCTCGGAGATTCCCTTGGGCCCATTCTGCTCTGAGTGGAGGGATTTCCTGAATAGGTCACTGCTGCATACTCTCCCTCGCCTTCCGTCCCGACATGCCCTCGGGTAATATCCTGCTGGCCGGCAGAGGCGAGAGTCCCCTCAGGAAAGCCCTGTATTTGGGGTTCCTCCTCTGCACCATTGTAGATCTGGGGTGGAGAGGGTTGCATGAACATTCTCCTCGGCCATTTCACAGATACCCGGCCACTTGTCCATTTTGTGGGTTGGATGAAGATATACATTATGTTTATTTACAGTACCGGAGGTTGCAACCCCTGGTTCACTATTTAAAGCGGCCGCGCCTCAAGTTTTAGTTACCTTGAAGTCCTTGTCTTCGGGCACCCAGCGCACAGGGTGGGGGAGAGAGGCGGGGGGTGAGCGGATCAGATGAACCCCTGGTGGGGATGTTCCTGGGCCAGGCTAAAACCACCATCCACTGGAAGCATCCACATGGAGGATTGTTCTGACTGCTGGCCGCTGTTCCACGGCCTTCAACACACCCGGGTGACCTTGGAGAGGGATCGCGTGGGCTCCACCAATACACTTGAAGCCTTCGTGGGCGACACAGGACAGCAACTGTGTCACTAACGAAAGGAACCAGATCATTGGTTAATTTTATTTTTAGTTGCAGACATTTTAGTTTGATTGGACGATTTGTAATCGTGGGGCCCTCCTCTTCACTAATCGTCATATTTAGTCCGAGAGCCATGGGGCAAATCACATTGCTCCAATTCAAAATACTCCAATGTCCAACACACAAGAGCAAATCAGATCCTGTCACATCATTGCTGGGATCTTTGGAATTGACACAATGTGATTGTGAATAAAAAGGCCTCAAGTTTGGAAGTGAATCCATAGAGACAAAGGGACAGGTCACAAGCACCAAACACCAATAGTATGCAGCCCCAGTGGCCTAATGGATAAGGCACTGGCCTCCTAAGCCAGGGATTGTGGGTTCAAGTCCCATCTGGGGTGAGCTCAGTTTTAAACCAACTGCATTCTGAGAAAACCAGCTCTTTGTCCTCATTGCTGAAATACAAAGAGATCAAGAGCAAAGTCACAGGAGGTGTCCTGTAAATTGATGAAACTTTTCCCCAGCAGGGGCAAGGAAACAGCGACAAAACCACTTGCTTTTCACATAAAATCGACATTTTGCCCAACACTCAACTGTACCAATTGCTGACACACAAAAGCAAGTCAGATCCTGTCACGTCATTGCTGGGATCTTTGGAACTGATACAATGTGATTCTGTCTGAAAAGAAAGGGATGGCCCATAAAAAGGCATCAAATTTGGCAGTGAATATATTGGGACAAAGGGACAAGTTGCACGCACCAAGCTCCAATTACACACAGCCCCAGTGGCCTAATGGATAAGGCACTGGCCTCCTAAGCCAGGGATTGTGGGTTCAAGTCCCATCTGGGGTGGAGCAGTTTTTTGCTCTGAAACAAAAGCCAAAACACCTTCTCTGAACATTGCTGCATTCTGTGACAGTCAGGGAGCTTTCCTTTTAACTTACCAACCAATCCAGGGAGTTCCTGTCCACACCCTTCTCACTCAGTCACTTGCTTTCCAATGGCACAAACCAATGCGATGCTTCTACCAAGCTGTGCGCCATCCCAATACTCAGGGAACAATGTCAGCAGCATTTTCCAGGCAAATAATGTCCCTTTACCTCCTTTCCTCATTTTACTGAACACTGTCTTCTTCTTCTCCTCCTCTTCCATGCCTAACAGTACAAGAGGAAACCCATTTCTTGCACTGCTTTCCATCCAGCCGGTCATGCTCTGGGTTTTTCCCGTGTCAGAGTCCATTCTAACATGAACAGTTGTGACCCTGACTCGCAACTCCTTACCAGGACCACCAGATAGATATGATGGGGGGGTCGTTACTCTGCTCCCATCAGACACGAGTACCCCACCAGATGTCAACCCACCATTCAGGGACCAGAACTCTCTTCTATACTTGCCAAGGTTGTTCTGGGAAATCAAAAGTGTTTACAACTGCTACCAATCATTGCTGAAGTGTGTGGAATTGGCAGATATATTTATTGATAAGAACAACGTGAGTGGCGACAAGAACAGGTAGAATGTTATGAGAGCGTAGAGCAATGACCAATTGCACAAAGGCTGTGGTAGGAGCTGTGACCCCAGTGGCCTAATGGGGAAGGCAATGAGTTTGGGAGTCACTCGAGCAAATGAAAGTGACAGACAGGAAAAGACCAACTGGTCTATCTAGCCTGTCCCATAAAGTTGTGCTGCCCTATGCATCTTGATACAGATACTCACCACCCACCCTGAGCCGTGTAATCCCCTGGGAGAGGTGAAAAAAATAGATTGAAAATGTAGGACAATTTGGGAAATAAAATCCAAAAATTCCTCTCTGACCCCTTTAGGTGATCAAAACTAGTCCAGGAGATCACATGGACCCTGATTTATATTATAGGATAACTAACTCTTCCGAGAAACAGGACTTGGAGGAAAGTATTTTTGAAAAGAACTTGCATTTATATAGCACCTTTCGTGACCTCTGAACGTCCCAAAATGCTTAATAGCCAAAGAAGTAATTGTGAAGTGTAGTCACTGTTCTAATGTAGGAAACTTGGCAGCCTATTTGGCAGATGCAATACAATATTGGAAAATGTGAGGTTATGCACTTTGGCAGGAAAAGTCAGAGAGCAAGTTATCATCATAATGGCGAGAAACTGGAAATTACTGCAGTCCAAAGGGATCTGGGGGTCCTAATGCAAGTCAATCAAAAAGTTAGTATGCAGGTGCAGCAGGTGATCAAGAAGGCCAATGGAATGTTGGCTTTTATTGCTAGGGAATAGAATATAAAAACAGGGAGGTATTGCTGCAGTTATATAAGGTATTGGTGAGACCACACCTGGAATACTGCATGCAGTTTTGGTCTCCATACTTAAGAAAAGACATACTTGCTCTCGAGGCAGTACAAAGAAGGTTCACTTGGTTAATCCCGGGGATGAGGGGGCGGACATATGAGGAGAGGTTGAGTAGATTGGGACTCTACTCATTGGAGTTCAGAAGAATGAGAGGCGATCTTATTGAAACATAAAGATTGTGAAGGGGCTTGATCGGGTGGATGCGTTAAGGATGTTCCCAAGGATGGGTGAAACTAGAACTCGGGGGCATAATCTTAGAATAAGGGGCTGCGCTTTCAAAACTGAGATGAGGAGAAACTTCTTCACTCAGAGGGTAGCAGGTCTGTGGAATTTGCTGCCCCAGGAAGCTGTGGAAGCTACATCATTAAATAAATTTAAAACAGAAATAGACAGTTTTCTAGAAGTAAAGGGAATTGGGGTTACGGGGAGCGGGCAGGAAATTGGACATGAATTTAGATTTGAGGTTAGGATCAGATCAGCCATGATCTTATTGAATGGCGGAGCAGGCTCGAGGGGCCGATTGGCCTACTCCTGCTCCTATTTCTTATGTTCTCATAAAACTGCAAGGAATACGTACGTCCTTCCAGGAGCTGCCTGTCTTATCCAGGGAGTTGCTGAGATCCAGCAGGATTTCTGCCCAGTCTGAGGTATTGGCCATTCTGTCTGAACTACTCTTCCATAAACCCATCTACACGTGATCAGTTTCAGTGACACAAAGGTGGTGGAGAGGAGAGCCCTTGCTGCGAAGGTAAACAGAGTCTGGGATGTACTGGGCAGTGGGAGAACGGGACTTGATGTGAGTTAGGATCCGGTCAGCAGAGTTTAGGATGAGCTTAAGTTTACGGCGGGTGGAAGATGGGAGGCCGGCCAGGAGAGCTTTGGAATGGTCAAAATTTGAGGTGACAAGCTGTTCGATGAGGATTCCAGCAGCCGATGAGCTGACAATTATATCTGGCCGATAGCCAAAGCCATCGAGGGTCTAAAATCCACAATTGACCCTGACTCCGTTGAGTGTGTCGAGGAGGCTCAGCCATATGGAGCGATTCCGGTGAATCTCACCCATATTCGGACGGAGCTGCTCATCGGCGCGAGGCTCAGAAGTCTCCCTCGGAAAGCTCGGCCACCCAAATTGAGGCATCTCTCGGAGATTCCCTTGGGCCCATTCTGCTCTGAGTGGAGGGATTTCCTGAATAGGTCACTGCTGCATACTCTCCCTCGCCTTCCGTCCCGACATGCCCTCGGGTAATATCCTGCTGGCCGGCAGAGGCGAGTGTCCCCTCAGGAAAGCCCTGTATTTGGGGTTCCTCCTCTGCACCATTGGAGACCTGGGGTGGAGAGGGTTGCATGAACATTCTCCTCGGCCATTTCACAGATACCCGGCCACTTGTCCATTTTGTGGGTTGGATGAAGATATACATTATCTTTATTTACAGTACCGGAGGTTGCAACCCCTGGTTCACTATTTAAAGGGGCCGCACCTCAAGTTTTAGTTACCTTGAAGTCCTTGTCTTCGGGCACCCAGTGCACAGGGTGGGGGAGAGAGGCGGGGGGTGAGCGGATCAGATGAACCCCTGGTGGGGATGTTCCTGGGCCAGGCTAAAACCACCATCCACTGGAAGCATCCACATGGAGGATTGTTCTGACTGCTGGCCGCTGTTCCACGGCCTTCAACACACCCGGGTGACCTTGGAGAGGGGTCGCGTGGGCTCCACCAATACACTTGAAGCCTTCGTGGGCGACGCAGGACAGCAACTGTGTCACTAATGAAAGGAACCAGATCATTGGTTAATTTTATTTTTCGTTGCAGACATTTTAGTTTGATTCGACGATTTGTAATCGTGGGGCCCTCCTCTTCACTAATCGTCATATTTAGTCCGAGAGCCATGGGGCAAATCACATTGCTCCAATTCAAAATACTCCAATGTCCAACACACAAGAGCAAATCAGATCCTGTCACATCATTGCTGGGATCTTTGGAATTGACACAATGTGATTGTGAATAAAAAGGCCTCAAGTTTGGAAGTGAATCCATAGAGACAAAGGAGCAGGTCACAAGCACCAAACACCAATAGTGTGCAGCCCCAGTGGCCTAATGGATAAGGCACTGGCCTCCTAAGCCAGGGATTGTGGGTTCAAGTCCCATCTGGGGTGAAGCAGCTTTTTTGCACTGAAACAAAAGCCAAAACACCTTCTCTGAACATTGCTCCATTCCGTGACAGTCAGGGAGCTTTCCTTTTAACTTACCAACCAATCCAGGGAGTCCCTGTCCAGCACCCTTCTCACTCTGTCACTTGCTTTCCAGTGGCACAAACCAATGCGATGCTTCTACCAAGCTGTGCGCCATCCCAATACTCAGGGAACAATGTCACCTGCATTTTCCAGGCAAATAATGTCCCTTTACCTCCTTTCCTCATTTTACTGAACACTGTCTTCTTCTTCTCCTCCTCTTCCATGCCTAACAGTACAAGAGGAAACCCATTTCTTGCACTGCTTTCCATCCAGCAGGTCATGCTCTGGGTTTTTTCAGTGTCAGAGTCCATTCTAACATGAACAGTTCTTACCCTGATTCGCAACTCCTTACCAGGACCACCAGATAGATATGATGGGGGGGGTCGTTACTCTGCTCCCATCAGACACGAGTACCCCACCGGATGTCAACCCACCATTCAGGGATCGGAACTCTCGTCTACACTTGCCAGGACTGTTTGAGGAAATCAGAAGTGTTCACAACTGCTACCAATCATTGCTGAAGTGTGTGGAATTGGCAGATATATTTATTGATAAAAACCAAGTGAATGGCGACAAGAACAGGTAGAATGTTATGAGAGCGTAGAGCAATGACCAATTGCACAAAGGCTGTGGTAGGAGCTGTGACCCCAGTGGCCTAATGGGGAAGGCAATGAGTTTGGGAATCACTCGAGCAAATGAAAGTGACAGACAGGAAAAGACCAAATGGTCTATCTAGCCTGTCCCATGAAGTTGTGCTGCCCGATGCATCTCGATACAGATACTCCCCACCCACCCAGAGCCGTGTAATCCCCTGGGAAAGGTGAAAAAAACAGATTATAAATGTAGGACAATTAGGGAAATAAAATCTGGAAATTCCTCTCTGACCCCTTTTAGTGATCAAAACTAGTCCAGGAGATCACAGAGACCCTGATTTGTATTATGGGATAGCTACCTCTTCTGCAAAGTAATCTCCATCTTGGTCCTGGAAACAGGACTTTGAGGAAATGTTTTTTCAAAGAACTTGCATTTATATCGCACCTTTCATGACCTCAGGACGTCCCAAAACGCTTTATAGACCAATGAAGTAATTTTGAAGTGTAGTCACTGTTGTAATGTAGGAAATGCAGCAGACAATTCACGGACAGCAAGATCCCACAAACAGCAATGAGATAATGACCCGAGGATCTATTTTAGTGATGTTGGTTGAGGGATGAATATTGGCCAGGACACCGGGGAGAACTCCAAAATAACATCATGTCATTTTTCCAAAACACCTGACCTGAAATACAGCACAGCTCTCCCTCAGTACTGCACTAAAGTGTCAGCCGAGATTATATGCTCAAGTCTCTGGGAACACCGATCAGACCAACTTTTATGCATCAGCCTTGGCTCAAAGATTGAGTCAGAAGGTTGTGGGTTCAAATCCCACTTCAGGCTGACACTCCAGTGCAATGCTGGGGGAGTGTTGCATTGTCGGAGGTGCCGTCTTTTGGATGAGACGTTAAACTGAGGCCCCGTCTGCCCTCTCAGGTGGATGTAAAAGAACCCATGGAACTATTTCTAAGAAGAGCAGGGGAGTTCTCCCCAGTGTCCGGGACAATATTTATCCCTCAACCAAAATCACAAAAAAAACAGATCACCTGTTTATTTCTCTCATTGCTGTTTGTGGGATCTTGCTGTGTGTAAATTAGCTGCCACATTTCCTACATTACATAGAATTACATCGAATGTAATTCGCTACATCACTGGCATCTACCTGACAATGTGGAAAATTGCCCAGGTATGTCCTGTCCACAAAAAGCAGGACAAATCCAATCCGGCCAATTACTGCCCCATCAGTCTATTCTCAATATATCCTTTGTATAATATGGAGACCAGGACTGTTCTCAGTACTCCAAGTGTGGTCTAACCAAGGTTCGATACAAGTTCAACATAATTTCTCTGCTTTTCAATTCTATCCCTCTAGAAATGAACCCTAGTGCTTGATTTGCCTTTTTTTATGGCCTTATTAACCTGCGTTGCTACTTTTACTGATTTGTGTATCTGGACCCCCAGATCCCTCTGCTCCTCGACCCCATTTAGACTCTGATTTTCCAAGGAGTAGGTGGCCTCTTTATTCTTCCTCCCAAAATGTACCACCTCACACTTAATGTATATGGAAATTCATTTGCCAATTACAAGCCCATTCTGCAAGTTTATTGATGCCTTCTTGTATTTTCTCCCAGTCCTCCTCAGTATTAACTCTACCCCCTTATTTGGTGTCGTTACAACTTCACTTTGAAATGACTACACTTGAAACGTACTTCATTGAAGTGCTGTGGGATGTCTCGAGGCCATGAAAGGTGCGATATAAATGCAAGTGTTTCTCCTCCATGCCTGTCACTACGCACTCAGCACCTCACCCAGTCACCATGTACATTGGGAGACGGCCCATTGTCTGCCGGTTTGGAGAGCTGCGTACAATATCAGAACGGTGAGAGGGTCATTGCATTAAATGCTAGCTCAGAAACATTAGTGAGATCCCACTCCTTAAGACTATTCATTTTTAGTGATGGAGCTTTCGACATACCAGCTCTCGAACATTTTCTTTGCTTGCACCTTTTTCTGAACAGAGGCCGTGTGAAAACGGCCGATCTCCGCCCTTGTGAATCCCAGCTCGGAAGCCACAATGGTCCATTCAAAGCCCAGGTCTTTGGCGAGTTCTTGGACAGACTTCAGGTTGATCACTGCATCCTGGGTCAGGAAATCAGCTTTTAAAATAACCAAATACAAAAGGTGCCAGCAATATCTGCTTCAACTGCACAAGACATTAAAAGCAGCACCGCAAGTAGATAAGGTTATAGAAAAAGTTCATGGAATAGCGGGTTTAAGGCAAGAGGTAATGGTGAATCTAGATACAGGATTAAATGGAAGAGATTGAGGACAGAGAGCAGTAGAAAGGTTTTTGCACAGAGGGCTGTGAGGCTGTGGGTTATGGTGGATACACTACTGGAGACAGTGATTGCAGAAGGGATGGTGTCAACATTTAAGAACAGGTTAGACAGGTGATTGATGGAAAGGGGAACGAAGGGATAGGGCGGACACATGGGATTAGGATACTGCTCGTGTGGGGGATCAAGACCAGCACCGACTGGTTGGGGCCAACGCCCAGTTTCTGTGTTGTAATTTCTATGTCATTCTCAAAGCTTTCAGGCTGTGGCATGAAAACTGTGGGTTAGATTTTGGTCTGGGCCGACCAGCACAGGCCCGAACCGAGAGGCCCGAAGATCAATGGAAATTAGACCCCAGGCCTCATCAGCATCCCCGGCACGAACACCCCTCTCTCTCCCTCCTTCCCTCAATCACTCCCCTAGCCCTCTCTCTCCCTCTCCCTCCTGTCCCCTGCCTCACTCCGTCACTCACCTCTTCACCCCCTCTATCCCCCGCCATGTATCGGTCACTACTCCCCTCGCCCACTCCCTTCCGCTCTCTCGATCACTCTCCCCGTCGTCCGCCCTCCCTCTCCCCGTCACCTCACTCTCTCTCCCCGTCGACCCCCCTCAATCTCCTCGTTGCCCGCCCTCCCTCCCTCCCTCCCTCTCCCCATCGCCTCGCTCTCTCTCCCCATCGACCCCCCTCAATCTCCTCATCGCCTGCCCTCCCTCTCCCCATCGCCTCGCTCTCTCTCCACGTCAACCCCCCTCAACCTCCACGTCACCACCCCCGCCTCCATCAATCCCCCTGTCTCCTCCCCTGCCCCCACAAGGAACCATAAGAATTCAGCCAAGTTAAGATGTGGGGGAACATGTCGGAAACACAGTGCGAACTCTCTCCATCTTTACTCCCCCCATTCGTACTGTTCCCGCCGGCTGTATTCAGGAAAACCTGGTCGACATGCAGCCAACCAGGGGTACTGAAAGGGCCAGCATTAAAATGGTCAATTATTAAATATACTTACCTGAATGTGGAACCAGGAGGTGCAGGAGGGTTCATCTCATCACCACAGTATAACCACTGCTGCCCGCACCCCTCTTGTACACCTCCCCCTCCCGATCGCTGCCCCATCCCTTTCCCGATTGCTGTTCCCACCCCACTGTTTGCTGTCCCCCTCCCTCTCCCGATCGCTGCCCCCCTCCCTCTCCCGATCGCTGTCCCCCTCCCTCTCCTGATCGCTGTTCCCCTCCCTCTCCCGATCGCTGTCCCCCTCCCTCTCCCGATCTCTGTCCCCCTCCCTCTCCCGATCACTGATCCCGTCCCTCTCCCGATCGCTGTCCCCCTCCCTCTCCCGATCTCTGTCCCCCTCCCTCTCCCGATCGCTGATCCCGCCCTCACACAAAGGGTGGTGGAAATCTGGAACTCTCTCCCCCGAGAAAGCTGTTCAGGCTGAGGGTCAATTGAAAATTACAAAACTGAGATTGATCGATTTTTGTTGGGTGAGGGTATTGGGGGTTAGGGAACTAAGGCGGGCAGATGGAGTTAAGATACAGATCTTCCATGATCTAATTGAATGCCGGAGTAGGCTCGAGGGGCTGAATGGCCTCTTCCTGTTCCTATGTTCCTCTCTCCACCAGGATGTTACCCTGACAATGCACGATCCAGGCACGGGGGCATGTCAGGCAGAACTGTCGATATTTCTGGCAAGTGATGTCATCCCACCAACTCCCCCTCAGTCTTTCTCCCTCCTCTAGCTGAGGATACTGGGTGTAGTAATGTCTCACTCTGCTTCACTGCTTTGTTTCTCTCTCTTCTCCACTTCTGTTTCTCACCATCTTCTCCACAGCTGTTCCCACCTTCTTCTCCTCAACCATTATGTTTCTCTCTTCTCTCCCATTTCTCTTTCTCTTTCTCCTCTTCCACTTCTATTTCCCACTTTCTTCTCCTCCAACATTCTATTTCTCACTTTCTCTCTTTCCTGCCCCATTCTGTTTCTCACTTTTTCCTCCGTCACTTATGTTTCTCTCTCCACCATTCTCTTTTTTATTTTCTCCTCCTTCACTTCTGTTTTTCTCTCTCCTCCTCCAATTCTGTTTCTCACTTTCTTTTTCACTTCTATTTCTCTTTCTCCTCCTCCACTTATTATTGCTCTCTCCTCTTCTTCTATTTCTCTCTCACTCCTTTCATATCTCTCTCCTCAATGCTGGACCCTCACCTTCACTTCCATCGCCCCCTCACCTCCCTCACATTCATTTTTCTCTCTTCCTCCATTTCTGTTTCTTGCTC
The DNA here is from genome assembly GCF_035084215.1 of Heptranchias perlo. Classification (NCBI taxonomy): domain Eukaryota; kingdom Metazoa; phylum Chordata; class Chondrichthyes; order Hexanchiformes; family Hexanchidae; genus Heptranchias; species Heptranchias perlo. The sequence continues at coordinate 7,441,877 of NC_090335.1, forward strand.
TCTCCCTCTCCTCCATCTTTGCCTCATTTTTCTCTAGTTTCATCGTTCTCCCCCCTCACTTTGCGTATCTTCCTCTCTGCTTCTGTGTCTCTCTTTCACCTCCTTGCCGTCTGTTTCACTCTCTCCCTTCCATTCATCTCTCTCTCTCTCTTCAACTTCAGTTTCTGTTCTCCACTTTCACCTTCTCTCACCTCCCTCACTCCTCTCTCTTCTCCACCTAGTCCGGATACTGCTCTCACTGCGTAAGGTGGATTTGCCCAAAGGACAGAGGATCCATGAGGAACGGAGAACACCTCAACACAAGGAGGCTGATCACCTCAACATCCCACAAGCCAATACCATTGTCCCAAGTGAAGACGACCAGTTTAACCAAGCAGCTGATCAATACAATTCATACAAGTTCTGGAAACATTGCTAACCACCAGCACACACACTATCATCTATCCAATAGACTAGCTATCTAATGCTGTTAACTTGCCAGTTAACGAAGGAGTTTAGTCCTAAATTAATTTCACCAATTTATATCAATCTCAGGCACTGATCTCAACGACTATTTGATAAGCAGCGACCCAGTTAATGCTGAATTATTGTAATATCACTGAAGTGCCTGCTATTCATTTTGTTAATGATCCTATCTACCAATTATTGGCATCTCAATGTTTGAGTATTGCTAATCATGATTTGAAGTTAATAAGCAATTGTTAGTGCAAGACTTGTCTGACTTCTATGGCAAGAAAGGGTTAATTCATTCACTCAGTAACTTGTGGGCATCCTAACTGGGTGTTGGGAAGGTGAACTCATGTTCAATAGGAACTGGGTGATGGAAGGCAGTTTCGTGGGGCAAACGTTGACATCATTCACTCGTAGGCTGGGCGGTAAACCCCAGACTGTTCCTTGGCGAGAAGTTAAGGATTTGTCTGTTTCCTTGATTGATATTTATCAAGATACCGTCCTTAGTGCTCATACAGTGCTGACATCTGTGCACTTAGTGTGTTGTGTCTATGAATGTAGGGTGCTTGAGTCTATACACTTAAAAGTGATGAAGTCAAGATGTTCCGACCTTGGCCCTGGTTGACCTGTCCCAGGATGTACTTGACCTGGTGGTGGATGTAAATAGGTTTCCCCCCTTGGCTGGGTTGGGCAGCGGTGGTGGTGAAGGGGACGGTCCCTTTCCCTGTCTCTGGGCTTTGTGTCAGGCATGGTTTTATCCCCCGTGCCTGATACGTGAGTCACACTGCCCAAAGGATAGGGCGGGGGGGCCCCAGGCTGCTGCTCCCTGTCTGGCCCAGAACCCACAGAGGACCCCTTGAGGGACTCCTCTGCCTCCGATCCTCGGGGTGGGGTCGAGGTAGAATGGCTGAGGACAACAAGATAGCTGGTCTATTGGATAGATGATAGTGTGTGTGCTGGTGGTTAGAAATGTTTCCAGAACTTGTAGGAATTGTATTGATCAGCTGCTTGGTTAAACTGGTCGTCTTCACTGGGGACAATGGTATTGGCTTGTGGGATAAGGACGACAACCTGGAGGAGGATGGTGGGTGAATTGTTGATGCTGCGATTGATGTCGAGGTGGTGGTCAGGAGAAGGCCCTCGATGGGGTGGATCACCAATATCTGTTAGGTCTCCTGTGGACTTTGGGGCTTGGGACACATTTCGTCGCCCAGATCCCATTTCTTTTTGCCACTGCTGAGTGTCTGAGTAAGGTTAATGGATCTTTGATGGCCCCACCCCAACCTGTGGTTTGGGAGAGGAGAATATCAAGAGGCCCCATGTCAGGCCAGTTATATTTGATCTGCACAGAGTCTTTCCTGCACCTCTTATGCAACAGATTGTTGGGACTGTCTCTGTACAAGCCGGGTGTGGAGGCGATCCTTTCAGCTCATGGCGATGATGCACTCCTCACGGTGAGGGATCCCATTGACTTGCGGAGGATGCGCGACTGCCTTGTCTTAGAATCATAGAACCATAGAACCATAGATAAGATACAGCACAGAAGGGGGCCATTCAGCCCATCGTGTCCGCGCCGGCTCGAAGAACAACCAGGTGCCCATTCTAATCCCACCTTCCAGCACCCGGTCCGTAGCCCTGCAGCTTACAACACTTTAGGTGCAGGTCCAGGTACTTTTTAAACGAGTTGAGTGTCCTTGCCTCTACAATCAATTCGGGCAGCGAATTCCATACACCCACCACCCTCTGGGTAAAAAAGCTTTTCCTCATGTCCCCTCTAATCCTTCCGCCAATCAGCTTAAATCTATGTCCTCTAGCTCTTGAGCTCTCCGTTAGGGGAAACAGGTACTTCCTGTCTACTCTATCTAGGCCCCTCATAATTTTGTACACCTCAATCAAGTCTCCCCTCAGCCTCCTCTGCTCCAAGGAAAACAACCCCAGCCTATCCAATCTCTCCTCGTAGCTGCAATTTTCAAGCCCTGGCAACATTCTTGTAAATCTTCTCTGCACTTTCTCCAGAGCAATTACATCCTTCCTATAATGTGGTGACCAGAACTGCGCACAATACTCCAGCTGTGGCCTTACCAGTGTTTTATACAGTTCCATCATTACATCCCTGCTTTTGTATTCTATACCTCGGCTAATAATGGAGAGCATTCCGTATGCCTTCTTCAGAACCTTATCTACCTGTACTGCCACCTTCAGGGACCTGTGCACATGCACTCCAAGGTCTCTCACTTCTCTACCACTCTCAATATGTTCCTATTTACTGGGTATTCCCTTTTACTTTTTGCCCTCCCTAAGTGCATTACCTCACACTTCTCTGGGTTGAACTCCATTTACCACTTTTCCGCCCACTCCACCAACCCATTGATATCTTCTTGGAGTCTACAGCTATCCTCTTCACTATCAACTACACGGCCAATTTTTGTGTCATCTGCAAATTTGCCAATTATGCCCCCTACATTCAAGTCCAAATCATTAACATATACCACAAACAGCAAGGGACCCAACACTGAGCCCTGTGGCACAACACTGGAAACAGATTTCCATTCACAAAGACATCCATCGACTTTTACCCTTTGTTTCCTGTTACTGAGCCAATTTTGGATCCCATTCGCCACCTTTCCCTGTATCCCATGGGCTTTTACCTTTCTGACCAGTCTGCCAGGTGGGACCTTGTTAAATGCCTTACTAAAATCCATGTAGACAACATCCACTGCACTACCCTCATCAATCCTCCTTGTCACTTCCTCAAAGAATTCAATCAAATTTGTAAGGTGTGATCTTCCCTGAACAGCACAGAGGAGGCCATTCGGCCCATCGTGCCTGTGCCGGCTCTTTGAAAGAGCTATCCAATTAGTCCCACTCCCCTGTTCATTCCCTGTTGCCCTGCAAATTTCTCCTTTTCAAGTATAAGTCCAATTCCCTTTTAAAAGTTACTATTGAATCTGCTTCCACCACCCTTTCAGGCCGTGCATTCCAGATCACAACAACTCACTGAGTAAAAAAAATTCTCCTCATTTCCCCCCCGGAGATTTTGCCAATTATCTTCACTCTGTGTCCTCTGGTTACCGACCCTCCTGCCAGTGGAAATAATTTCTCCCTATCCACTCTATCAAAATCCTTCATCATTTTGAACGCCTCGATTAAATCTCCCTTTAAACTTCTCTGTTCCAAGGAGAACAATCCCAGCTTCTCCAGTCTCTCCCCAGAACTGAAGTCCCTCATCCCTGGCACCATTCTGGTAAATTACAATAAGACAAAAATTGACAATGAGCCACAAAAGGAGATAATAGAACAGGTGATCGAAAGCTTGATCAAAGTGGTAGGTTTTAATGAGCGTCTTAAAGAAGGAGAGAGAGGTGGAGAGGCAGAGAGGTTTAGGGAGGGAATTCCAGAGGTTCGATCCGAGGCAGCTGAAGGCACGGCCGCCAATGGTGGAGCAATTAAAATCGGAGATCTGAAAGAGTCAAGGATTGGAGGAGCACAGAGATCTCAGAGGGTGGTAGGAGGTTACAGGTGACAGAGATAGGGAGGGGCGAGGTCATGGAGGGGTTTCAAAACAGGGATGAGAATTTTAAAATCGAAGTGTTGCTGGACCGGGAGCCAATGTAGGTCAGCGAGCACAGGGGTGATGGGAAAACGGGACTTGGTGTGAGTTAGGATACGGGCAGCAGAGTTTAGGATCAGCTTAAGTTTAAGGGAGGGTGGAAGATGGGAGGCCGGCCAGGAGAGCATTCGAATAGTTAAGATTGGAGGTGACAAGGCCATGGATGAGGATTCCAGCAGCCGATGAGCTGACAATTATATCTGGCCTGTAGCCAAAGCCATCCAGGGGCTAAAATCACAATTGACCCTGACTCAGTTGAGTGTGTCGAGGAGGCTCAGCCATATGGAGCCATTCTGGTGAATCTCACCCATATTTGGATGGATCTGCTCATCGGTGCGAGGCACTAAAGTCTCCCTCAGAAACCTCGACCTCCCAAATTGAGGCATCTCTCGGAGATTCCCTTGGGCCCATTCTGCTCTGAGTGGAGGGATTTCCTGAATAGGTCACTGCTGCATACTCTCCCTCGCCTTCCGTCCCGACATGCCCTCGGGTAATATCCTGCTGGCCGGCAGAGGCGAGTGTCCCCTCAGGAAAGCCCTGTATTTGGGGTTCCTCCTCTGCACCATTGGAGACCTGGGGTGGAGAGGGTTGCATGAACATTCTCCTCGGCCATTTCACAGATACCCGGCCACTTGTCCATTTTGTGGGTTGGATGAAGATATACATTATCTTTATTTACAGTACCGGAGGCTGCAACCCCTGTTTCACTATTTAAAGGGGCCGTGCCTCAAGTTTCAGTTACCTTGAAGTCCTTGTCTTCGGGCACCCAGTGCACAGGGTGGGGGAGAGAGGCGGGGGGTGAGCAGATCAGATGAACCCCTGGTGGGGATGTTCCTGGGCCAGGCTAAAACCACCATCCACTGGAAGCATCCACATGGAGGATTGTTCTGACTGCTGGCCGCTGTTCCACGGCCTTCAACACACCCGGGTGACCTTGGAGAGGGATCGCGTGGGCTCCACCAATACACTTGAAGCCTTCGTGGGCGACGCAGGACAGCAACTGTGTCACTAACGAAAGGAACCAGATCATTGGTTAATTTTATTTTTAGTTGTATTCATTTTAGTTTGATTGGACGATTTGTAAGAGTGGGGCCCTCCTCTTCACTAATCGTCATATTTAGTCCGAGAGCCATGGGGCAAATCACATTGCTCCAATTCAAAATACTCCAATGTCCAACACACAAGAGCAAATCAGATCCTGTCACATCATTGCTGGGATCTTTGGAATTGACACAATGTGATTGTGAATAAAAAGGCCTCAAGTTTGGAAGTGAATCCATAGAGACAATGGGAAAGGTCACAAGCACCAAACACCAATAGTGTGCAGCCCCAGTGGCCTAATGGATAAGGCACTGGCCTCCTAAGCCAGGGATTGTGGGTTCAAGTCCTATCTGGGGTGAGTTTGGTTTTGAACCAACTGCATTCTGTTAAAACCAGCTCTTTGTCCTCATTGCTGAAATGTGAGGAATCTTCCAACACCAGGTTATAGTCCAACAAATTTATTTTAAAATCACAAGCTTTCGGAGATTATCTCCTTCATCAGATGAATGAATGAAACGGTTCTCAAATCGCATATCTTATACTATGTTGGGACAGCATCACACCAATCAAAAGGTGTCGTTGTTATTCAAACAGGCCAGTCACGGAGAACAGCACGTCCCAGTACACTAGATATACATTGTGTCTATTACACAGGTAGGCAGAAAGAAACTCAAAATGGCAGAGAGAGAGAGAGAGAGAATTTTAAAAAACATATAATTTTTTCCCCCCTTTTTGCTGGTGGGGTTACGTGTAGCGTGACATGAACCCAAGATCCCGGTTGAGGCCGTCCTCATGGGTGCGGAACTTGGCTATCAACTTCTGCTCGACGATTTTGCGTTGTTGTGTGTCTCGAAGGCCGCCTTGGAATGATGTGTGATGCTGTCCCAACATAGTATAAGATATGCGATTTGAGAACCTTTCCATTCATTCATCTGACGAAGGAGATAATCTCCGAAAGCTTGTGATTTTAAAATAAATTTGTTGGACTATAACCTGGTGTTGTAAGATTCCTTACATTTGTCCACCCCAGTCCATCACCGGCATCTCCACATCATTGCTGAAATGCAGAGCAATCAAAGAGCTCAATCACAGGAGGTGTCCTGTGAATTGATGAAACTTATTCCCAGGAGGGGCAAGGAAACATCGACAAAACCACTTGCTTTTCACATAAAATCAACATTTTGCCCAACACTCAACTGTACCAATTGCTGACACACAAAAGCAAGTCAGATCCTGTCACGTCATTGCTGGGATCTTTGGAACTGATACAATGTGATTGTGTGTGAAAAGAAAGGGCCGGCCCATAAAAAGGCATCAAATTTGGCAGTGAATAGATAGGGACAAAGGGGCAAGTTGCAAGCACCAAGCTCCTATTACAGACAGCCCCAGTGGCCTAATGGATAAGGCACTGGCATCCTAAGCCAGGGATTGTGGGTTCAAGTCCCATCTGGGGTGAAGCAGTTTTTCGCTCTGAAACAAAACCCAAAACACCTTCTCTGAACATTGCTCCATTCTGTGACAGTCAGGGAGCTTTCCTTTTAACTTCCCAACCAATCCAGGGAGTTCCTGTCCAGCACCCTTCTCACTCTGTCACTTGCTTTCCAATGGCACAAACCAATGCGATGCTTCTACCAAGCTGTGCGCCATCCCAATACTCAGGGAACAATGTCACCTGCATTTTCCAGGCAAATAATGTCCCTTTACCTCCTTTCCTCATTTTACTGAACACTGTCTTCTTCTTCTCCTCCTCTTCCATGCCTAACAGTACAAGAGGAAACCCATTTCTTGCACTGCTTTCCATCCAGCAGGTCATGCTCTGGGTTTTTTCAGTGTCAGAGTCCATTCTAACATGAACAGTTGTTACCCTGACTCGCAACTCCTTACCAGGACCACCAGATAGATATGATGGGGGGGGGGTCGTTACTCTGCTCCCATCAGACACGAGTACCCCACCGGATGTCAACCCACCATTCAGGGACCAGAACTCTCGTCTACACTTGCCAGGACTGTTTTAGGAAATCAAAAGTGTTCACAACTGCTACCAATCATTGCTGAAGTGTGTGGAATTGGCAGATATATTTATTGATAAAAACAAAGTGAGTGGCGACAAGAACAGGTAGAATGTTATGAGAGCGTAGAGCAATGACCAATTGCACAAAGGTTGTGGTAGTAGCTGTGACCCCAGTGGCCTAATGGGGGAGGCAATGAGTTTGGGAGTCACTCGAGCAAATGAAAGTGACAGACAGGAAAAGACCAACTGGTCTATCTTGCCTGTCCCATAAAGTTGTGCTGCCCTATGCATCTCGATACAGATACTCCCCACCCACCCAGAGCCGTGTAATCCCCTGGGAGAGGTGAAAAAAACAGATTAAAAATAGAGGACAATTAGGGAAATAAAATCTGGAAATTCCTCTCTGACCCCTTTAGATGATCAAAACTAGTCGAGGAGATCACATAGATTCTGATTTATATTATCAGATAACTAACTCTTCTACAAAGTAATCTCCACCCTCGGTCTGAGAAGCAGGACTTGGAGGAAGCTTTTTTCAAAAAGAACTTGCATTTATATAGCGCCTTTCATGACCTCAGGACGTCCCAAAGCCCTTTACAGCCAATGAAGTAATTGTGAAGTGTAGTCACTGTTGTAATGTAGGAAATGCAGCATCCAATTTGTGCACAGCAAGACCCCACAAACAACAATGAGACAATGGCCAGATAATCTGTTTTAGTGATGTTGGTTGAGGGATGAATATTGGCCAGGACACTGGGGCAACTCCAAAATAATATCATGTGATCTTTCACAAACACCTGACCTGAAATACAGCACAGCTCTCCCTCAATACTGCACTAAAGTGTCAGCCTGGACTCTGTCCTCAAGTCTCTGGAGTGGGACTTGAACACATGACCTTCTAACTCAGCGACAAGAGTGCGACTGGCTGAGCCACAGCTGATAAACACACATACAGCGAATCAGCGTTCACCAGACCAGCCGGCAACCTGTCCCACTGGTCCACTCTCCTCTGGGAAAGGAAGAAACGACCAACATCAAATCTAGATCTGCCCTTAAATAACTGGTAAACGGGACCCCTGGTCCTCCCTGAGCTATTCAGTTGAAATAATTGGTCCACACTAAACACAGTCTAATCCCTTCATTATTTTATAAACCTCGATCAAATCACCCCTGAGTCTACACTTCAATAAATATAGAGACCCAGCTTGTTGAGCCTATCTGGGTGGGAGAACTGTTCTAAAATGGGAATTAATCTTGAAGCCCTCTTCTGCATCCTTTCCAAAGCCTCAATATCCCCCACCTTGTGAGACCACCAAAACTGGACACAGAATCCGAACTAATTAAATTCAATTAATTAAATAAAAATCTGGAATAAAAATAAACTAGTATCAGTAATGGTGGCCATGAAACTACCGGATTGTCGGAAAAACCCATCTGATTCACGAATGTCCTTTAGGGAAGGAAACCTGCCGTCCTTACCCGGTCTGCCCGATGTTGGCCAGAGGCTGCAGAAACCTATTGAGGTTAAATTCGAATTGCTAACAAAAACACTGACCTTTTGAACTGGGGTGACCTGGAGTTCAGTCACTGGCCTGAACTGGCCAGAACCGGTTTGAATTCGTTCCGCTTCTTACAGGGACAAAGGAGCTTTGATGAGACACCAGGCCTTATTTAGAAAAGGGGTAATGAGGTGATGCTACCTAGGCCCTTGGAACAGAGCCAATCAGGGCATGACATCGATCACTCCAGCAACTTTGAGCCAACCGGAGAAGACAGCATCATTCGAAAAGACGGACTTGGGAATAAAACTGAAGAATTGCTGGCTTGGTCCCAGTGTGTTTTTGAGGGAGACTCCGGAGACTAACCCTCGTGGAAGTGGCAACCCTACGTCAGGGACGTAGAGACGACATCAGGGACGTAGAGACGACGTCAGGGACGTAGAGACGACGTCAGGGACGTAGAGACGACGTCAGGAGTGAGAAAGAGAATTGCCTGGCCAGTAGTATCTCTCCTTTCCGGGTAATATAATATCCTTTCTATTCTGTGACCACTCGGGGACTGTTCGTCAGAAAAACCCAGTGGGTGTGCGTTTAAATCCTAGTTTGAGTATAAACCTGTATAACCTGCTGTAAACTGCATGCCTATATCTAACCAGACGTATAAGCGGTATGTACATGATCAAATAACGTTAATAAAGTGAATTGAGAATTAAGAGAGAATTGACTCTTCCTCTGTGTACTAAGCCAAAACCGTTAACCGGTGACTTCCGGTCAACACCGATATGTGACTCCAGACCCACAGCAATGTGGTTGATTCTTAATCGCCCTCTGAAATGGCCCAGCAAGCCACTCAGTTGTAAAATCTCGCTACGAAAAGTCATAATAAGAATAAAACTGGACGGACCACCTGGCATCGGACCACTAGACACCGGACACGACAACGGCAAACCAAGTCCCAGTCAACCCTGCAAGGTCCTCCTCACTAACATCGGGGGACTTGTGAAAAAATTGGGAGAGCTGTCCCACAGACTAGTCAAGCAACAGCCTGACATGGCAATACTTACAGAATCATACCTTTCAGCCAACGTCCCAGACTCTTCCATCACCATCCCTGGGTATGTCCTGTCCCACCGGCAGGACAGACCCACCAGAGGTGGCGGTACAGTGATATACAGTCAGGAGGGAGTGGCCCTGGGAGTCCTCAACATTGACTCTGGACCCCATGAAATCTCATGGCATCAGGTCAAACATGGGCAAGGAAACCTCCTGCTGATTACCACCTACTGTCCTCCCTCAGCTGATGAATCAGTCCTCCTCCATGTTGAGCACCACTTGGAGGAAGCACTGAGGGTAGCAAGGGCACAGAATGTACTCTGGGTGGGGGACTTCAATGTCCATCACCAAGAGTGGCTCGGTAGCACCACGACTGACCGAGCTGGCCGAGTCCTTAAGGACATAGCTGCTAGACTGGGCCTGCGGCAGGTGGTGAGCGAACCAACACGAGGGAAAAACTTACTTGACCTCGTCCTCACCAATCTACCTGTCGCAGATGCATCTGTCCATGACAGTATTGGTAGGAGTGACCACCGCACAGTCCTTGTGGAGACGAAGTCCCGTCTTCACACTGAGGACACCATCCAACGTGTTCTGTGGCACTATCACCGTGCTAAATGGGATAGATTCAGAACAGATCTAGCAGCTCAAAACTGGGCATCCATGAGGCGCTGTGGGCCATCAGCAGCAGCAGAATTGTATTCCAGCACAATCTGTAACCTCATGGCCCGGCATATTCCTCACTCTACCATTACCAACAAGCCAGGGGATCAACCCTGGTTAAATGAGGAGTGTAGAAGAGCATGCCAGGAGCAGCACCAGGCGTACCTAAAAATGAGGTGCCAACCTGGTGAAGCTACAACACAGGACGACATGCATGCTCAACAGCGGAAGCAACATGCTATAGACAGAGCTAAGTAATTCCACAACCAAAGGATCAGATCAAAGCTCTGCAGTCCTGCCACATCCAGTCATGAATGGTGGTGGACAATTAAAAAACTAACGGGAGGACGAGGCTCTGTAAACATCCCCATCCTCAATGATGGCAGAGTCCAACACGTGAGTGCAAAAGGCAAGGCTGAAGCGTTTGCAACCATCTTCAGTCAGAAGTGCCGAGTGGATGATCCATCTCGGCCTCCTCCTGATATCCCCACCATCACAGCAGCCAGTCTTCAGTCAATTCAATTCACACCATGTGATATCAAGAAACGGCTGAGTGCACTGGATACAACAAAGGCTATGGGCCCCGACAACATCCCGGCTGTAGTGCTGAAGACATGTGCTCCAGAACTAGCTGCCCCTCTAGCCAAGCTGTTCCAGTGCAGCTACAACACCGGCATCTACCCAACAATGTGGAAAATTGCCCAGGTATGCCGTGTCCACAAAAAGCAGGACAAATCCAATCCAGCCAATTACCGTCCCATCAGTCTACTCTCAATCATCAGCAAAGTGATGGAAGGTGTCATCGACAGTGCTATCAAGCGGCACTTACTCACCAATAACCTGTTCACTGATACTTAGTCTAGGTTCTGCCAGGACCACTCAGCTCCAGACCTCATTACAGCCTTGGTCCAAACATGGACAAAAGAGCTGAATTCCAGAAGTGAGGTGAGAGTAACTGCCCTTGACATCAAGGCAGCATTTCACGAGTGTGGCACCAAGAAGCCCTAGTTAAATTGAAGTCAATGGGAATCAGGGGGAAAATTCTCCAGTGGCTGGAGTCATACCTAGCATAAAGGAAGATGGTAGTGGTTGTTGGAGGCCAATCATCTCAGCCCCTGGGCATTGCTGCAGGAGTTCCTCAGGGCAGTGTCCTAGGCCCAACCATCTTCAGCTGCTTCATCAATGACCTTCCCTCCATCATAAGGACAGAAATGGGGATGTTCGCTGATGACTGTACAGTGTTCAGTTCCATTCGCAACCACTCAGATGATGAAGCAGTCCGAGCCCGCATGCAGCAAGATCTGGACAACATCCAGGCTTGGGCTGATAAGTGGCAAGTAACATTCGCGTCAGACAAGTGCCAGGCAATGACCATCTGCTACAAGAGAGAGTCTAACCACCTCCCCTTGACATTCAACGGCATTTCCATCGCCGAATCCCCCACCCTCAATATCCTGGGGATCACCATTGACCAGAAACTTAACTGGACCAGCCACATAAATACTGCGGCGACAAAAGCAGGTCAGAGGCTGGGTATTCTGCGGCGAGTGACTCACCTCCTGACTTCCCAAAGCCATTCTACCATCTACAAGGCACAAGTTAGGAGTGTGATGGAATACTCTCCACTTGCCTGGATGAGTACAGCTCCAACAACACTCAAGAAGCTCGACATCATCCAGGACAAAGCAGCCCGCTTGATTGGTACCCCATCCACCACCTTAAACATACACTCCCTTCACCACCGGCGCACTGTGGCTGCAGTGTGTACCATCCACAGGATGCACTGCAGCAACTCACCAAGGCTTCTTCAACAGCACCTCCCAAACCCGTGACCTCTACCACCTAGAAGGACAAGGGCAGCAGGCACATGGGAACAACACCACCTGCACGTTCCCCTCCAAGTCTCACACCATCCCGACTTGGAAATTCATCGTCGCTGGATGAAAATCCTGGAACTCCCTACCTAACAGGACTGTGGGAGAACCTTCACCAAACGGACTGCAGCGGTTCAAGAAGGCGGCTCACCACCACCTTCTCAAGGGTAATTAGGGATGAGCAATAAATGCCGGCCTTGGCAGCAACGCCCAAATCCAATGAACGAATGAAAAAAAAATTCACTCGTAGGCTGGGCGGTAAACCCCAGACAGTTTCTCAGTGAGAAGTTAAGGGTTTGTCTGTTTCCTTGGTAGATATTTATCAAGATATCGTCATTAGTAATCTTACAGAGCTGACATCTGTGCACTTAGGGTTTTGAGTCTATGAACCCAGGGTGCTTGAGTCTGTACACTTAATAGTGTTGAAGTCAAGATGTTCCGACCTTGGCCCTGGTTGACCTCTCCCAGGATGTGCTTGACCTGGTCATGGATGTAAATAGGTTTCCCCCCTTGGCTGGGTTGGGCAGCGGTGGTGGTGAAGGGGACGGTCCCTTTCCCTGTCTCCGGGCTTTGCTTCAGGCATGGATTTATCCCCCGTGCCTGATGCTTGAGTCACACTGCCCAAAGGACGGGGCGGGGTGGGGGTGGGGCCAGACTGCGGCTCCCTGTCTGGCCTAGAAACCACAGAGGAGCCCGTGAGAGACTCCCCTGCCTCCAATCCTGGGGGTGGGGTCCAGGTAGAGGCGGGGTCAGTTATGGCGGCCGGTCCTCGCGACGCATTCTGTGCAGCGAGCGGAATGTCCGAGGACGACCCCCTGGAGGAGGATGGTGGGTGAATTGTTGATCCTGCGATTGATGTCGAGGGGGTGGTCAGGAGAAGGCCCTCGATGGAGTGGATCACCAATATCTGTTAGGTTCCCTATGGGCTTTGTGGCTTGGGACACATTTTGTCGCCTGGATCCCACTTCTTTATGCCACTGCTGAGTGTGTGATTAAGATTAATGGATCTTTGATGGACCCCCACCCACCTTTGGTTTGGGAGAGGAGTGTGTCAAGGAGGCCCCATGTCAGGCCGGTTATATTTGATCTGCACAGAGTCTTTCCTGCACCTCTTATACAACAGATTGTTGGGACTGTCTCTGTATAAGACGGGCGTGGAGGCGATCCTTTCAGCTCATGGCGATGATGTCCTCCTCACGGTGAGGGATCCCATTGACTTGCGGAGGATGCACAAGTGCCAGCAGGTGAACTCTGCCGTGTCATAGAATCATACAGCACAGGAGGAGGCCATTCAGCCCATCGTGCCTGTGCTGGCTCTTTGAAAGAGCTATCCAATTAGTCCCACTCCCCTGCTCGTTTCCTGTAGCCCTGAAAATTTCTCCTTTTCAAGTATTTATCCAATTCCCTTTTGAAAGTTATTATTGAATCTGCTTCCACCGCCCTTTCAGGCCGTGCATTCCAGATCACAACAACTCACTGAGTAAAAAAATTCTCCTCATTTCCCCCCTGGAGATTTTGCCAATTATCTTCACTCTGTTTCCTTTGGTTACCGACCCTCCTGCCAGTGGAAAAAATTTCTCCCTATCCACTCTATCAAAATCCTTCATCATTTTGAACACCTCTATTAAATCTCCCTTTAAACTTCTCTGTTCTAAGGAGAACAATCCCAGCTTCTCCAGTCTCTCCCCATAACTGAAGTCCCCCATCCCTGGTACCATTCCAATAAATCTCCTCTGCACCCTCTCTAAGGCCTTGACATCCTTCCTAAAGTGTGGTGCCCAGAATTGAACACAATATTACAGCTGAGACCTAACCAGTAATTTATAAAGATTGACCATAAATTCCTGGCTTTTCTACTCTATGCCTCTATTTATAAAGCCAAGGATCCCCTGTGCTTTTTTAACAGCCTTATCCACTTGTCCTGCCACCTTCAAAGATGTTGTATATTTGTATTTGCATCCTTCACAACAATCAATTGGGAGAAGTGCATTGGTCATAAACCAACAGGTGACCACTATCTTTTGATTCCAGTTTCTCACTTTGATCCCTCCCCCCTGAATTTGTCACCAAGATTCAGTGGAAACTCAGGAGGAGACATTGGGTCTCTGCTCTGGTTCTGAGACTCACGTGCAGCCACACCCAGCTTGGAACTTTCCACCTTCAGGTGCTGCACATGGAAGTTCATCCAAAGTGCTGTGCGCTGGTGACAATCTTTTTCTGCCAGACGCACAGCCTAAATTATGACAGGCAGCTCTTTTTCATAAAACTGCAAGGAATACGTACGTCCTTCCAGGAGCTGCCTGTCTTATCCAGGGAGTTGCTAAGAGATCCAGCAGGATTTCTGCCCAGTCTGAAGTATTGGCCATTCTGTCTGAGCTACTCTTCCATAAACCCATCTACACGTGATCAGTTTTAGTGACACAAAGGTGGTGGAGAGGAGAACCCTTGCTGCGAAGGGAAACAGAGTCTGGGATGTACTGGGCAGTGGGTCAGCAGGCTGGATACCGTCAGAGTTATGACCTGCTCCAACATCAACAACAAAAACACCTTACTGAAGTAAAATGTCCCAAAGCGCTTCACAGGAGTGGAATTAGACAAAAATTGACACCGAGCTACAAAAGGAGATATTAGAACAGGTGATCAAAAGCTTGATCAGAGTGGTAGGTTTAAAGGAGCGTCTTAAAGGAGGAGAGAGAGGTGGAGAGGCAGAGAGGTTTAGGGAGGGAATTCCAGAGCTTGGGGCCAAGGCAGCTGAAGGCACAGCCGCCAACGGTGGAGTGATTAAAATTGGGGATGTGAAAGAGGCAGGGATTGGAGGAGCACAGAGATCTCAGAGGGTGGTAGGAGGTTACAGGTAACAGAGATAGGGAGGGGCGAGGACATGGAGGGATTTGAAAACACGAATGAGAATTTTAAAATTGAGTTGATGAGGTCAGTGTGCACGGGGGTGATGGGAGAACAGGACTTGGTGTGAGTTAGGATACGGTCAGCAGAGTTTTGGATGAGCTTCAGTTTACGGAGGGTGGAAGATGGGAGGCCGGCCAGGGGAGCAATGGAATAGTCAAAATTTGAGGTGACAAGCTCAAATTTTGAGCTTGGACAAGTGGCCGGGTATCTGTGAAATGGCCGAGGAGAATGATCATGCAACCCTCTCCACCCCAGGATTTCAGCAGCCGATGCGCTGACAATTACATCTTGCCTGTAGCCAAAGTCATCGAGGATATAAAATCACAATTGACCCTGACTCAGTTGAGTGTGTCGAGGAGGCTCAGCCATATGGAGCGATTCTGGTGAATCTCACCCATATTCGGACGGAGCTGCTCATTGGTGTGAGGCTCCAAAGCCTCCCTCGGGAAACTCGGTCTCCCAAATTGAGGCATCTCTCGGAGATTCCCTTGGGCCCATTCTGCTCTGAGTGGAGGGATTTCCTGAACAGCTCACTGCTGCATACTCTCCCTCGCCTTCCGTCCCGACATGCCCTCGGGTAATATCCTGCTGGCCGGCAGAGGCGAGAGTCCCCTCAGGAAAGCCCTGTATTTGGGGTTCCTCCTCTGCACCATTGGAGACCTGGGGTGGAGAGGGTTGCATGAACATTCTCCTCGGCCATTTCACAGATACCCGGCCACTTGTCCATTTTGTGGGTTGGATGAAGATATACATTATCTTTATTTACAGTACCGGAGGCTGCAACCCCTGTTTCACTATTTAAAGGGGCCGCACCTCAAGTTTTAGTTACCTTGAAGTCCTTGTCTTCGGGCACCCAGTGCACAGGGTGGGGGAGAGAGGCGGGGGGTGAGCGGATCAGATGAACCCCTGGTGGGGATGTTCCTGGGCCAGGCTAAAACCACCATCCACTGGAAGCATCCACATGGAGGATTGTTCTGACTGCTGGCCGCTGTTCCACGGCCTTCAACACACCCGGGTGACCTTGGAGAGGGATCGCGTGGGCTCCACCAATACACTTGAAGCCTTCGTGGGCGACGCAGGACAGCAACTGTGTCACGAACGAAAGGAACCAGATCATTGGTTAATTTTATTTTTAGTTGCAGACATTTTAATTTGATTGGACGATTTGTAATCGTGGGGCCCTCCTCTTCACTAATCGTCATATTTAGTCCGAGAGCCATGGGGCAAATCACATTGCTCCAATTCAAAATACTCCAATGTCCAACACACAAGAGCAAATCAGATCCTGTCACATCGTTGCTGGGATCTTTGGAATTGACACAATGTGATTGTGAATAAAAAGGCCTCAAGTTTGGAAGTGAATCCATAGAGACAAAGGGACAGGTCACAAGCCCCAAACACAAATAGTGTGCAGCCCCAGTGGCCTAATGGATAAGGCACTGGCCTCCTAAGCCAGGGATTGTGGGTTTAAGTCCCATCTGGGGTGAGTTTGGTTTTGAACCAACTGCATTCTGTTGAAACCAGCTCTTTGTCCTCATTGCTGAAATGGAAGGAATCCTCCAACACCAGGTTATCGTCCAACAAATTTATTTTAAAATCACAAGCTTTCGGAGATTATCTCCTTCATCAGATGAATGAATGAAAAGGTTCTCAAATCGCATATCTTATACTATGTTGGGACAGCATCACACCAATCAAAAGGTGTCGTTGTTATTCAAACAGGCCAGTCACGGAGAACAGCACGTCCCAGTGCACTAGATATACATTGTGTCTATTACACAGGTAGGCAGAAAGAAACTCAAAATGGCAGAGAGAGAGAGAGAGAATTTTAAAAAACATATAATTTTTTTCCCCCTTTTTGCTGGTGGGGTTACGTGTAGCGTGACATGAACCCAAGATCCCGGTTGAGGCCGTCCTCATGGGTGCGGAACTTGGCTATCAACTTCTGCTCGACGATTTTGCGTTGTTGTGTGTCTCGAAGGCCGCCTTGGAGTGATGTGTGATGCTGTCCCAACATAGTATAAGATATGCGATTTGAGAACCTTTCCATTCATTCATCTGACGAAGGAGATAATCTCCGAAAGCTTGTGATTTTAAAATAAATTTGTTGGACTATAACCTGGTGTTGTAAGATTCCTTACATTTGTCCACCCCAGTCCATCACCGGCATCTCCACATCATTGCTGAAATACAGAGCAATCAAAGAGCTCAATCACAGGAGGTGTCCAGTAAATTGATGCAACTTTTCCCCAGGAGGGCAAGGAAACAGCGACAAAACCACTTGCTTTTCACATAAAATCGACATTTTGCCCAACACTCAACTGCACCAATTGCTGACACACAAAAGCAAGTCAGATCCTGTCACGTCATTGCTGGGATCTTTGGAACTGATACAATGTGATTGTGGATGAAAAGAAAGGGATGGCCCATAAAAAGGCATCAAATTTGAAGTGAATAGATAGGGACAAAGGGGCAAGTTGCAAGCAACAAGCTCTTATTACAGACAGCCCCAGTGGCCTAATGGATAAGGCACTGGCCTCCTAAGCCAGGGATTGTGGGTTCAAGTCCCATTTGGGGTGAAGCAGTTTTTCGCTCTGAAACAAAATCCAAAACACCCTCTCTGAACATTGCTCCATTCCGTGACAGTCAGGGAGCTTTCCTTTTAACTTACCAACCAATCCAGGGAGTTCCTGTCCAGCACCCTTCTCACTCTGTCACTTGCTTTCCAATGGCACAAACCAATGCGATGCTTCTACCAAGCTGTGCGCCATCCCAATACTCAGGGAACAATGTCACCTGCATTTTCCAGGCAAATAATGTCCCTTTACCTCCTTTCCTCATTTCCCGAACACTGTCTTCTTCTTCTCCTCCTCTTCCATGCCTAACAGTACAAGAGGAAACCCATTTCTTGCACTGCTTTCCATCCAGCAGGTCATGCTCTGGGTTTTTTCAGTGTCAGAGTCCCTTCTAACATGAACAGTTGTTACCCTGACTCGCAACTCCTTACCAGGACCACCAGATAGATATGATGGGGGGTCGTTACTCTGCTCCCATCAGACACGAGTACCCCACCGGATGTCAACCCACCATTCAGGGACCGGAACTCTCTTCTACACTTGCCAGGACTGTTTTAGGAAATCAAAAGTGTTCACAACTGCTACCAATCATCGCTGAAGTGTGTGGAATTGGCAGATATATTTATTGATAAAAAACAAGTGAGTGGCGACAAGAACAGGTAGAATGTTATGAGAGCGTAGAGCAATGACCAATTGCACAAAGGCTGTGGTAGGAGCTGTGACCCCAGTGGCCTAATGGGGAAGGCAATGAGTTTGGGAATCACTCGAGCAAATGAAAGTGACAGACAGGAAAAGACCAACTGGTCTATCTTGCCTGTCCCATAAAGTTGTGTTGCCCTATGCATCTCGATACAGATACTCCCCACCCACCCAGAGCCATGTAATCCCCTGGGAGAGGTGAAAAAAACAGATTAAAAATGGAGGACAATTAGGGAAATAAAGTCCAAAAATTCCTCTCTGACCCCTTTAGATGATCAAAACTCGTCCAGGAGATCACATAGACCCTGATTTATATTATGGGATAACTAACTCTTCTCCAAAGTAATCTCCACCTTGGTCCTAGAAACAGGACTTGGAGAAAAATTTTTTTGAAAAGAACTTGCATTTATACAGCGCCTTTCACAACCTCAGGACGTCCCAAAACACTTTATAGCCAATGAAGTAATTTTGAAGTGTAGTCACTGTTGTAATGTAGGAAACACGGCAGCCAATTTGTGCACAGCAAGATCCCACAAGCAGCAATGGGATAATGATCAGATAATCTGTTTTAGTGATGTTGGTTGAGGGTTGATTATTGGCCCCAGGACACCGGGGAGAACTCTAAGATAATATCATGTGATCTTTCACAAACACCTGACCTGAAATACAGCACAGCTCTCCCTCAGTCCTGCACGAAAGTGTCAGCCTGGATTCTGTGCTCAAGTCTCTGGAGTGGGACTTGAACACATGCCTTTCTGATTCAGGGACTGACTTTTATTTCTGATCAGCGATTTACACAGCAATCTGTGACATTTGGATTCTATCATTTCGTGCTGGCTGCCCTCTTACCTCTGACCCATATTGCCCTGGTAACCAGTTTGACATGCCTTGTAATTGATTTGAATTCCACTAAATCCTTTGTTAAAGTTTTAAAACATGACATTTTTACCAAGCGATTAGTTTTGCCTCCACGGTTTCGGTCTCCCCATGTGACTGGCAGAGTGGGTCAGTGACTTGTTCCCAGGCCTCTGTGGTTTGAATCCAAGCTGTCTTTAAAGTGCTGAAGTCAAGTTGGGATTGACCCAGCTCTTGCTTATTGTGGATATTAAAATAGTTAACACATACACAGCATTAGATAATCCAGGGAGAGTGGTGGAATCAACAGGTTGGGTTGCCTCTCAGACAAACCTGGATCACTTTTATGTATCAGCCTTGGATCAAAGGTAGAGTCAGAAGTTTGTGGGTTCAAGTCCCATTTCAGGCTGACACTCCAGTGCAGTGCTGAGGGAGTGCTGCATTGTCAGAGGTGCCGTCTTTTGGATGAGATGTTAAACCGAGGCCCCGTTTGCCCTCTCAGGTGGATGTGAAAGGTCCCATGGAACTATTTCCAAGAGCAGGGGAGTTTCCCCGGTGTCCTGGACAATATTTATCCCTCAACCAAAACCACAAAAGTAATCATCTATTTATTTATCTCATTGCTGTTTGTGGGATCTTGCTGTGTGTAAATTAGCTGCCACATTTCCTACATTACATAGAATTACATAGAATGTACAGCACAGAAACAGGCCATTCGGCCCAACAGGTCCATGCCGGTGTTTATGCTCCACACGAGTCTCCTCCCACCCTCTTCATCTA
This sequence comes from Heptranchias perlo, assembly GCF_035084215.1. NCBI lineage: Eukaryota > Metazoa > Chordata > Chondrichthyes > Hexanchiformes > Hexanchidae > Heptranchias > Heptranchias perlo. Next base: position 7,461,895 of record NC_090335.1, read on the forward strand.
ACCCGATCAGCATATCCTTCTATTCCTTTCTCCCTCATGTGTTTATCTAGTTTACACTTAAATGTATCTAGACTAGCCGCCTCAACTCCTCCTTGTGGTAGTGAGTTCCACATTCTAACCACTCTCTGGGGAAAGAAATTTATCCTGAATTTTCTATTGGATTTATTAGTGTCTATCTTTTGTTTATGGCCCCTTGCTCCGGGCTCCCCTGCAAGTGGAAACATCTTCTCTCCATCTACACATTGCTCCAATTCAAAATACTCCAATGTCCAACACACAAGAGCAAATCAGATCCTGTCACATCATTGCTGGGATCTTTGGAATTGACACAATGTGATTGTGAATAAAAAGGCCTCAAGTTTGGAAGTGAATCCATAGAGACAAAGAGGCAGGTCACAAGCATCAAAATCCAATAGTGTGCAGCCCCAGTGGCCTAATGGATAAGGCACTGGCCTCCTAAGCCAGGGATTGTGGGTTCAAGTCCCATCTGGGGTGAAGCAGTTTTTGGCTCTGAAACAAAAGTCTTCTCTGAACATTGCTGCATTCCGTGACAGTCAGGGAGCTTTCCTTTCAACTTACCAACCAATCCAGGTTTCCTTGCCCATGTTTGACCTGATGCCATGAGATTTCATGGGGTCCAGAGTCAATGTTGAGGACTCCCAGGGCCACTCCCTCCTGACTGTACATCACTGTGCCACCACCTCTGGGTACAGTAGCGTAGTGGTTATGTTACCAGATGAATAATCCAGATGCCTGAACTAAAATCCAGAGTCATGAGCTCAAATCCCACCACGGCAGCTGGCGAATTTAAATTCAATTAATTAAATAAAATCTGGAATTAAAATCCTAATATCAGTAATGATAGCCATGAAACTACCGGATTGTTGTAAAAACCCATCTGGTTCACCAATGTCCTTTAGGGAAGGAAACCTGCTGTCCTTACCTGGTCTGGCCAAAATGTGACTCCAAACCCACAGCAATGTGGTTGATTCTTAATTGCCCTCTGAAATGGCCGAGCAAGCCACTCTGTTGTAAAATCTCACGACGAAAAGTCGTAATAAAACCGGACGGACCACCCGGCATCGGACAACTAGGCACCGGACATGACAACGGCAAACCAAGTCCAGTCGACCCTGCAAGGTCCTCCTTACTAACATCTGGGGAATTGTGCCAAAATTGGGATTGCTGTCCCACAGACCAGTCAAGCAACAGCCTGACATAGCCATACTCACAGAATCATACCTTTCAGCCAACGTCCCAGACTCTTCCATCACCATCCCTGGGTATGTCCTGACCCACGAGAGGTAGCGGTACAGTGATAGTCAGGAGGGAGTGGCCCTGGGAGTCCTCAACATTGACTCTGGACCTCATGAAATCTCATGGCATCAGGTCAAACATGGGGAAGGAAACCTCCTGCTGATTACCACCTACCGTCCTCCCTCAGCTGATGAATCAGTCCTCCTCCATGTTGAGAAGCACTGAGGTTAGCAAGGGCACAAAATGTACTCTGGGTGGGGGACTTCAATGTCCATCATCACGAGTGGCTCGGTTGCTCCACTACTGGCCGAGTCCTGAAGGACACAGCTGCGAGACTGGGCCTGCGGCAGGTGGTGAGCGATCCAACACGAGGGGAAAAACTTACTTGACCTCGTCCTCACCAATCTACCTGTCGCAAATGCATCTGTCCATGACAGTATTGGTCGGAGTGACCACCGCACAGTCCTCGTGGAGATGAAGTCCCATCTTCACACTGAGGACACCATCCAACAGCGTTGTGTGGCACTACCACCGTGCTAAATGGGATAGATTCAGAACAGATCTAGCAGCTCAAAACTGGGCATCCATGAGGCACTGTGGGCCATCAGCAGCAGCAGAATTGTATTCCAGCACAATCTGTAACCTCATGGCTCGGCATATTCCTCACTCTACCATTACCAACAAACCAGGGGATCAACCCTGGTTCAAGGAGGAGTGTAGAGGAGCAGCGCCAGGCATACCTAAAAATGAGGTGCCAACCTGGTGAAGCGACAATTCAGGACGACATGCATGCTAAACAGTGGAAGCAACATGCTATCGACAGAGCTAAGCGATTCCACAACCAACGGATCAGATCAAAGCTCTGCAGTCCTGTCACATTCCAGTCGTGTAATGGTGGTGGACAATTAAATAACTAACGGGAGGAGGAGGCTCTGTAAACATCCCCATCCTCAATGATGGCAGAGTCCAGCACGTGAGTGCAAAAGACAAGGCTGAAGCGTTTGCAACCATCTTCAGCCAGAAGTGCCGAGTGGATGATCCATCTCGGCCTCCTCCCGATATCCCCACCATCACAGAAGCCAGTCTTCGGCCAATTCGATTCACTCCACGTGATATCAAGAAACGGCTGAGTGCACTGGATACAGCAAAGGCTATGGGCCCCGACAACATCCCGGCTGTAGTGCTGAAGACTTGTGCTCCAGAACTAGCTGCGCCTCTAGCCAAGCTGTTCCAGTACAGCGACAACACTGGCATCTACCTGACAATGTGGAAAATTGACCAGGTATGTCCTGTCCACAAAAAACAGGACAATTCCAATCCAGCCAATTACCGCCCCATCAGTCTACTCTCAATCATCAGCAAAGTGACGGAAGGAGTTGTCGACAGTGCTATCAAGCGGCACTTACTCACCAATAACCTGCTCACCGATGCTCAGTTTGGGTTCCGCCAGGACCACTCGGCTCCAGACCTCATTACAGCCTTGGTCCAAACATGGACAAAAGAGTTGAATTCCAGAGGTGAGGTGAGAGTGACTGCCCTTGACATCAAGGCAGCATTTGACCGAGTGTGGCACCAAGGAGCCCTAGTAAAATTGAAGTCAATGGGAATCAGGGGGAAAACTCTCCAGTGGCTGGAGTCATACCTAGCACAAAGGAAGATGGTAGTGGTTGTTGGGGGCCAATCATCTCAGCCCCAGGGCATTGCTGCAGGAGTTCCTCAGGGCAGTGTCCTAGGCCCAACCATCTTCAGCTGCTTCATCAATGACCTTCCCTCCATCATAAGGTCAGAAATGGGGATGTTCGCTGATGACTGCACAGTGTTCAGTTCCATTCGCAAACCCTCAAATAATGAAGCAGTCCGAGCCCGCATGCAGCAAGACTTGGACAGCATCCAGGCTTGGGCTCATAAGGGGCAAGTAACATGCGCGCCAGATAAGTGCCAGGCAATGACCATCTCCAACAAGAGAGAGTCTAACCACCTCCCTTTGACATTCAACGGTATTACCATCGCCGAATCCCCCACCATCAACATCCTGGGGGTCACCATTGACCAGAAACTTAACTGGACCAGCCATATAAATACTGTGGCTACGAGAGCAGGTCAGAGGCTGGGTATTCTGCGGCGAGTGACTCACCTCCTGACTCCCCAAAGCCTTTCCACCATCTACAAGGCACAAGTCAGGAGTGTGATGGAATACTCTCCACTTGCTTGGATGAGTGCAGCTTCAACAACACTCAAGAAGCTCGACACCATCCAGGATAAAGCAGCCCGCTTGATTGGCACCCCATCCACCACCCTAAACATTCACTCCCTTCACCACCGGCGCACTGTGGCTGCAGTGTGTACCATCCACAGGATGCACTGCAGCAACTCGCCAAGGCTTCTTCGACAGCACCTCCCAAACCCACGACCTCTACCACCTAGAAGGACAAGAGCAGCAGGCACATGGGAACAACACCACCTGCACGTTCCCCTCCACGTCACACACCATCCTGACTTGGAAATATATCGTCGTTCCTTCATTGTCGCTGGGTCAAAATCCTGGAACTCCCTTCCTAACAGCACTGTGGGAGAACCGTCACCACACAGACTGCAGCGGTTCAAGAAGGCGGCTCACCACCATCTTCTCGAGGGCAATTAGGGATGGGCAATAAATGCCGGCCTTGCCGGCGACGCCCACATCCCGTGAACGAATAAAAATAAAAGCTAGTTCCTGTCCAGCACCCTTCTCACTCTGTCACTTGCTTTCCAGTGGCACAAACCAATGTGATGTTTCTGCCAAGCTGTGCGCCATCCCAATATTTGTCGGGGGTGGTGGTGTGTGTCAGCTTCACCTCTGACCTCTGAGTGGTCCGAATCGCTCCCACTCCCTGGGTTCTGGACCTTGGACTTATTTGGGGGTTGTGACAGTGCAGCAGACAACTGGTTTTGGTGCAAGAAACTTCGATCTTTATTCAAGAGAGAAAATACAACACAACAATCTTAACACTCTAATAAAATGGGGAACACTTCGGTACACACGAGGGAAATTACAGTAGAATGATACCTCACCCCTCCCAATCCCACCGTACTAGCTAAGTTGGACTCTAAAGGACCAGAGATAATGCTCACCAAACAAATCCTTGACAGTAATTCACCCAGAGGTAAGTCAGGAATAGATCGTAGAGTGGAAACTTTGCGGATCTTTGGTTTTCTCCCGAGTTGGTTTTCTTTGGTTGCGGTTGCTCAATATTACCCGGTTGGTTGGTGGTAATATTCGGTTGGTTGTTTCGTAAGGCCCTTGTTGCCGTGAGGTGTCTGATGATCACTGGGGCTGTTGCTCTGGTTTCTTCTTGTGTGTCAGCCTGCTTCTAGAGCTGCTGACCTTCTCTGTTGAACTTCTTTCTGTTGCTCCCTCACCTTGTTGAACTGTCGTCTTCCGAGCTGTCGAACTCCTGGCTGAACTGCCTTCTTGAGAAAATGGACCTTCAATTATACTAATTGAAGCCTCCTTATCTGAGCGCCAAATCTGACCCAGTTTATTGTAAGGTTTTGGCGGGCTCGTTAAGAGTAACTTGTTTATGAAATGTGTGAAGTGGTTTCGGGATGGTTTCATCAGTTGTTGAGCTCTTGCTTGATTGTAGTCATTGTGCTCAGGTTTCGAGTTTCCTGACTGGGCCTGAGATTTCCTTGGAGTGGGGTGATTGGATTTGTTTTACGCATGCTTTGGATGGGTCCTGTAATTTGGGTGGGGACTGCTCTTCCATGGGTCTATTGTCTGAATGTAAATGTCTGATAGGGGCTGAGTGAGGTCACACAGTTCCCCAGACAGTTTGATTAACTCCAATACTCAAACCGTCTATTACAGAGCTCGATCCCAACTCCTGTTGCAGCCTTTTCCTTTACAAGCCCAAACATGCCTTTTTTTAAAAATACCAAATCTTGGTTTTTGACCTTGAACCTTTTGACCTTGAACCTTTGACCCTCTGTTAGGCGCAATACATTTCATCACCCTGAAATGGTTAGAAAAGAGTCCAAAGTCCTTTTCTTTAGGGTTTTTCTCCGTGTTTTGGGGGATCTGTGAATTTGAGAATCTGACACAGCCCCTCAGACAATGAAGCAGTCCGTGCCCACATGCAGCAAGATCTGGACAACATCCAGGCTTGGGCTGATAAGTGGCAAGTAACATTGGTGCCAGACAAATACCAGGCAATGACCATCTCCAACAAGAGAGAATCTAACCACCTCCCCTTGACATTCAATGGCATCACCATCGCCGAATCCCCCACCATCAACATCCTGGGGGTCACCAATGATCAGAAACTTAACTGGAGCAGCCATAGAAATACTGTGGCTCCAAGAACAGGTCAGAGGCTGGGTATTCTGCGGCGAGTGACTCACCTCCTGACTCCACAAAGCCTTTCCACCATCTACAAGGCACAAGTCAGGAGTGTGATGGAATACTCTCCACTTGCTTGGATGAGTGCAGCTCCAACAACACTCATGAAGCTGAACACCATCCAGAACAAAGCAGCCCGCTTGATTGGCACCCCATCCACCATCCTAAATGTTCATTTGGCAACTCGCCAAGGCTTCTTCGACAGCCCCTCCCAAAACCGCGACCTGTACCACCTAGAAGGACAAGGGCAGCAGGCACATGGGAACAACACCACCTGCACGTTCCCCTCCCCAAGTCACACACCATCCTGACTTGGATAGATATTGCCATTCCTTCTTCGTCATTGGGTCAAAATCCTGGAACTCCCTTCCTAACAGCACTGTGGGAGAACCTTCACCACACGGACTGCAGCGGTTCAAGAAGGCGGCTCACCACCACCTTCTCAAGGGCAATTAGGGATGGGCAATAAATGCCGGCCTTGGCAGCAATGCCCACATCCCATGAACGAATAAAAAAAAAATTCACTCTTACGCTGAGCGGTAAAGCCCAGACAGTTCCTTCGCGAAAAGTTTGGGGTTTGTCTGTTTCCTTGGTAGATATTTATCAAGATACCGTCATTAGTGATCTCACAGAGCTGACGTGTGTTCACTTGGGGTTTTGTGTCAATGAACCCAGGGTGCTTGAGTCGATAGACTTCAAAGTGTTGAAGTCAAGATGTTCCGACCTTGGCCCTGGTTGACCTGTCCCAGGATGTGCTTGACCTGGTCATGGATGTAAATAGGTTTCCCCCCTTGGCTGGGTTGGGCAGCGGTGGTGGTGAAGGGGACGGTCCCTTTCCCTGTCTCCAGGCTTTGCTTCAGGCATGGATTTATCCCCCGTGCCTGATGCTTGAGTCACACTGCCCAAAGGATGGGGCGGGGTGGGGGTGGGGCCAGACTGCCGCTCCCTGTCTGGCCTAGAACCCACAGAGGAGCCCGTGAGAGACTCCTCTGCCTCCGATCCTGGGGGTGGGGTCCAGGTAGAGGCGGGGTCAGTTCTGGCGGACGGTCCTCGCGACGCATTCTGTGCAGTGAGCGGAATGTCCGAGGACGACCCCCTGGAGGAGGATGGTGAGTGAATTGTTGATCCTGCGATTGATGTCGAGGTGGTGGTCAGGAGAAGGCCCTCGATGGAGTGGATCACCAATATCTGTTAGGTTCCCTGTGGGCTTTGGGGCTTGGGACACATTTCGTCGCCCGGATCCCACTTCTTTATGCCACTGCTGAGTGTGTGATTAAGATTAATGGATCTTTGATGGATCCCCACCCACCTTTGGTTTGGGAGAGGAATGTGTCAAGGAGGCCCCATGTCAGGCCAGTTATATTTGATCTGCACAGAGTCTTTCCTGCACCTCTTATACAACAGATTGTTGGGACTGTCTCTGTACAAGCCGGGTGTGGAGGCGATCCTTTCAGCTCATGGCGATGATGTCCTCCTCACGGTGAGGGATCCCATTGACTTGCGGAGGATGCACGAGTGCCAGCAGGTGAACTCTGCCGTGTCACAGAATCATACAGCACAGGAGGAGGCCATTCAGCCCATCGTGCCTGTGCCGGCTCTTTGAAAGAGCTATCCAATTAGTCCCACTCCCCTGTTCATTCCCCGTAGACCTGAAAATTTCTCCTTTTCAAGTATTTATCCAATTCCCTTTTGAAAGTTATTATTGAATCTGCTTCCTTCACCCTTTCAGGCCATGCATTCCAGATCACAACAACTCACTGAGTGAAAACATTCTCCTCATTTCCCCCCTGGAGATTTTGCCAATTATCTTAACTCTGTGTCCTCTGGTTACCGACCCTCCTGCCAGTGGAAATAATTTCTCCCTATCCACTCTCTCAAAATCCTTCATTATTTTGAACACCTCGATTAAATCTCCCTTTAACCTTCTCTGTTCTAAGGAGAACAATCCCAGCTTCTCCAGTCTCTCCCCATAACTGAAGTCCCTCATCCCTGGTACCATTCCAGTAAATCTCTTCTGCACCCTCTCGAAGGCCTTGACATCCTTCCTAAAGTGTGGTGCCCAGAATTGAACACAATACTCCAGCTGAGACCTAAGCAGTAATTTATAAAAATTTAGCATCAATTCCTTGCTTTTCAACTCTATGCCTCTATTTATAAAGCCAAGGATCCCCTGTGCTTTTTTAACAGCCTTATCCACTTGTCCTGCCATCTTCAAAGATGTTGTATATTTGTATTTGCATCCTTCACAACAATCAATTGGGAGAAGTGCATTGGTCATAAACCAACAGGTGACCACTTTCTTTTGATTCCAGTTTCTCACTTTGATCCCTCCCCTTGAATTTGTCACCAAGATTCAGTGGAAACTCAGTAGGAGACACTGGGTCTCTCTGCTCTGGTTCTGAGACTCACGTGCAGCCACACCCAGCTTGGAACTTTCCACCTTCAGGTGCTGCACATGGAAGTTCATCCAAAGTGCTGTGCGCTGGTGACAATCTTTTTCTGCCAGATGCACAGCCTAAATTATGATAGGCAGCTCTTTTTCATAAAACTGCAAGGAATACGTACGTCCTTCCAGGAGCTGCCTGTCTTATCCAGGGAGTTGCTCAGAGATCCAGCAGGATTTCTGCCCATTCTGAGGTATTGGCCATTCTGTCTGAGCTCTTCTTCCATAAACCCATCTACACGTGATCAGTTTCAGTGACACAAAGGTGGTGGAGAGGAGAGCCCTTGCTGCGAAGGTAAACAGAGTCTGGGATGTACTGGGCAGTGGGTCAGCAGGCTGGATACCGTCAGAGTTATTACCTGCTCCAACATCAACAACAAAAACACCTTGTATTTATATCACATCTTTACTCTAGTAAAATGTCCCAAAGCGCATCACAGGAGTGGAATTAGACAAAAATTGACACCAAGACACAAAAGGAGATATTAGAACAGGTGATCAAAAGCTTGATCAAAGTGGTAGGTTTTAAGGAGCGTCTTAAAGGAGGAGAGAGAGGTGGAGAGGCAGAGAGGTTTAGGGAGGGAATTCCAGAGCTTGGGGCCGAGGCAGCTGAAGGCACAGCCGCCAACGGTGGAGTGATTAAAATCGGGGATGTGAAAGAGGCAAGGATTGGAGGAGCACAGAGATCTCAGAGGGTTGTAGGAGGTTACAGGTAACAGAGATAGGGAGGGGCGAGGTCATGGAGGGATTTGAAAACATGGATGAGAATTTTAAAATCGAGGTGTTGCCAGACCGGGAGCCAATGTAGGTCAGTGTGCACAGGGGTGATGGGAGAACGGGACTTGGTGTGAGTTTGGATACGGGCAAAAGGGTTTAGGAGGAGCTTCAATTTACGGAGGGTCTAAGATGGGAGGCCGGCCAGGAGAGCATTCGAATAGTTAAGATTGGAGGTGACAAGGTCATCGATGAGGATTCCAGCAGCCGATGAGCTGACAATTACATCTGGCCTGTAGCCAAAGGCATCCAGGCGCTAAAATCCAAAATTGACCCTGACTCAGTTGAGTGTGTCGAGGAGGCTCAGCCATATGGAGCCATTCTGGTGAATCTCACCCATATTTGGATGGATCTGCTCATCGGTGCGAGGCACTAAAGTCTCCCTCAGAAACCTCGACCTCCCAAATTGAGGCATCTCTCGGAGATTCCCTTGGGCCCATTCTGCTCTGAGTGGAGGGATTTCCTGAATAGGTCACTGCTGCATACTCTCCCTCGCCTTCCGTCCCGACATGCCCACGGGTAATATCCTGCTGGCCGGCAGAGGCGAGTGTCCCCTCAGGAAAGCCCTGTATTTGGGGTTCCTCCTCTGCACCATTGGAGACCTGGGGTGGAGAGGGTTGCATGAACATTCTCCTCGGCCATTTCACAGATACCCGGCCACTTGTCCATTTTGTGGGTTGGATGAAGATATACATTATGTTTATTTACAGTACCGGAGGTTGCAACCCCTGTTTCACTATTTAAAGGGGCCGCACCTCAAGTTTCAGTTACCGTGAAGTCCTTGTCTTCGGGCACCCAGTGCACAGGGTGGGGGAGAGAGGCGGGGGGTGAGCGGATCAGATGAACCCCTGGTGGGGATGTTCCTGGGCCAGGCTAAAACCACCATCCACTGGAAGCATCCACATGGAGGATTGTTCTGACTGCTGGCCGCTGTTCCACGGCCTTCAACACACCCGGGTGACCTTGGAGAGGGATCGCGTGGGCTCCACCAATACACTTGAAGCCTTCGTGGGTGACGCAGGACAGCAACTGTGTCACTAACGAAAGGAACCAGATCATTGGTTAATTTTATTTTTAGTTGCAGACATTTTAATTTGATTGAACGATTTGTAATCGTGGGGCCCTCCTCTTCACTAATCGTCATATTTAGTCCGAGAGCCATGGGGCAAATCACATTGCTCCAATTCAAAATACTCCAATGTCCAACACACAAGAGCAAATCAGATCCTGTCACATCATTGCTGGGATCTTTGGAATTGACACAATGTGATTGTGAATAAAAAGGCCTCAAGTTTGGAAGTGAATCCATAGAGACAAAGGGGCAGGTCACAAGCACCAAACACCAATAGTGTGCAGCCCCAGTGGCCTAATGGATAAGGCACTGGCCTCCTAAGCCAGGGATTGTGGGTTTAAGTCCCATCTGGGGTGACGGTTAATTTTAAACTGATTTCATTCTGTTAAAACCAGCTCTTTGTCCTCATTGCTGAAACACAGAGAGATCAAAGAGCTCAATCACACGAGGTGTCCTGTAACTTGATGAAACTTTCCCCCAGGAGGGGCAAGGAAACAGCGACGAAACCACTTGCTTTTCACATAAAATCAACATTTTGCCCAGCACTCAACTGGACCAATTGCTGACACACAAAAGCAAGTCAGATCCTGTCACGTCATTGCTGGGATCTTTCGAACTGATACAATGTGATTGTGGATGAAAAGAAAGGGATGGCCCATAAAAAGGCATCAAATTTAGCAGTGAATAGATTGCAAGCAACAAGCCTTTATTATATACAGCCCCAGTGGCCTAATGGATAAGGCACTGGCCTCCTAAGCCAGGGATTGTGGGTTCAAATCCCATCTGGGGTGAAGCAGTTTTTGGCTCTGAAACAAAATCCAAAACACCCTCTCTGAACATTGCTCCATTCCGTGACAGTCAGGGAGCTTTCCTTTTAACTGACCAACCAATCCAGGGAGTTCCTGTCCAGCACCCTTCTCACTCTGTCGCTTGCTTTCCAGTGGCACAAACCAATGCGATGCTTCGACCAAGCTGTGCGCCATCCCAATACTCAGGGGACAATGTCACCTGCGCTTTCCAGGCAAAAAATGTCCCTTTACCTCCTTTCCTCATTTTACTGAACACTGTCTTCTTCTTCTCCTCCTCTTCCATGCCTAACAGTACAAGAGGAAACCCATTTCTTGCACCACTTTCCATCCAGCAGGTCATGCTCTGGGTTTTTTCAGTGTCAGAGTCCCTTCTACAGTTCTTACCCTGACCGTACCAGGACCACCAGATAGATATGATTAGGGGGTCATTGCACTGCTCCCATCAGACACGAGTATCCCACCAGATGTCAATACTTTCACAACCTCAGGACGTCCCAAAGCGCTTTACAGCCAATGGAGTAGTTTTAAAGTGTAGTCACTGTTCTAATGTAGGAAACACAGCAGCCAGTTTGCGCACAGCAAGATCCCAAAAACTGCAATGAGATAATAACCAGATAATCTGTTTTAGTGATGTTGGTTGAGGGATGACTATTGGCCAGGACACCGGGGAGAACTCCAAAATAATATCATGTGATCTTTCACAAACACCTGACGTGAAATACAGCACAGCTCTCCCTCAGTACTGAACTGAAGTGTCAGCCTGGACTCTGTCCTCAAGTCTCTGGAGTGGGACTTGAACACATGACCTTCTAACTGAGTGATAAGAGTGCGACTGGCTGAGCCACAGCTGACATCATAAATACAGCCAATCAGTGTTCTCCAGACCAGCCGGTAACCTGTCCTGCTGGTCCACTGTCCTCTGGGAAAGGAAGAAACGACCAACATCAAATCTCAATCTGCCCTTAAATAACTGGTAAACGGGACCCCTGGTCCTCCCTAAACTATTCAGTTGAAATAATTGGTCCACACTAAAGACAGTCTAATCCCTTCATTATTTTATAAACCTCGATCAAATCACCCGAGTCTACACTTCACTAAATATAGAGACCCAGCTTGTTGACCCTATCTGGGTGGGAGAACTGTTCTAAAATGGGAATTAATCTTGAAGCCCTCTTCTGCATCCTTTCCAAAGCCTCAATATCCCCCACCTTGTGAGACCACCAAAACTGGACACAGTATCCGAACTGAGGCCTGACCAAGGTCTAAAGGCACAGTATTGCTGCGATATGTTTCGGGCCTCAATGTTCTGTGCTATGGGCTGGCAGGACACATACCTCGACAGCAGAGTTCCTGATTCCAGCTGGGGAATGCACCAAGAAGAGGCTTGAGACTTGCCCAGAGAGAGAAGATTGAGGGAGTTGGACACTGACCCAGTGCAGGATCCTCTCACACAATTTCAGGTACCCGCTCTGGTTGGCTGTTAGTAGGAGCCAGACAGTAAGTGTATGGTGCCCTGAGGAATGGTATTTGGACCTCCAGAAGGAAAAAGAATCAGATACGTTCTGAAGTTGTGGAGGAAAAATGCAGAACCACTGAAATGTTTGCCATTTTTATTATGCCTCTCACATCTCCACAGATTTATACGATAGAAGTAACACTTTCAGTTTACAAACGTCACTCTGTATTTTAGAAAGCACGGTGGTCAGAAGACACGAGAGCAATTGCCTTTCCTTACTATTTCTGGCTGAGCTGATTGATCTTCTGCAGGCCCTCCCTGTTATTGATGGTCTTGTGAACTGTGATGAGGAATGGGAAGGCTGAGGGCAGCTCCACACGGCTACTGAGTTTCTGGTGCCCCCAGTGCAGACATCGCAGTTTATCTGCCAAGTCCTTCCGCCCAGCCCTCTCCAAAGCATCCTGCAGCATCTTTGTTTTCTTCATTTTGCTCCATGATTTTTCATACCTAAACAAATTTGCAAGAAACAAAGTTTTGAAACAGATCAGAGTCTTTTTCTTATAAACAGGTTATTCTTCATCATTTCATAATTTTATCAACTAACAAAAACAAGTGTGCACTTTTGCTGTTATTCTAGTTTCAATATAAAGTATCTGCACCAATCCTCTGCCTTCTCATTTTCCCATTCCTTCTGTGACCAGGACAATGAATCCATATCTCAGTGGTAGCACTCTCACCTCTGAGTCAGAAGGTTGAGGTTTCCAGCCCCAGAGACTTGAGCACAGAAGCTGGTCCAACACTTTCATCCTTCAGAATGAGACACTAAACCGAGACCCAGTCTGCCCTCTCAGGTGAAGAGCAGGGGAGTTCTCCCAGTGTCCTGGTCAACATTTATCCCTCATACAACACCACCAAAAACAGATTATCTGGTCATTTATCTCATTGCTGTTTATGGACTACACTTCAAAAGTATATCATTTGAAGCACTTTGAGATGTTTTGAGGCCATGAAAGGCACGATATAAATGGAAGTTCGTTCTTTTTGAGGTTCCCGCAGTCGACACCTCAAAAGTACTTCATTAGTTGTGAATCGCTTTGGGACGTCCTGAGGTTGTAAAAGGCATCAGATCAATGGAAGTTCCTTCTTTTCACTGCTCCCATCTTTAACAAAGATATTGGAAAATGGGAGGACACTTAAATTGACGTATGTCTGTGTCCGGGAGCTGTACAACACGAGCTCCACACCTTCAGTCCCCATCGAATTAAACCCAGCAATACTTGATCAGCACTGAATGATTAAATCATCACTCAAGCTGATTAAGGGGCACCAATGTTTAAAATAAGCCAAAAAAAAATGTCACTTTCACATTCTTTAGTGCTCACAGGAACGGGAGTCCATGTCGGAGAGGAGGCAGTCCTACCCCTCATGGACTGTCAATTCATTTGAAATTGGGAGAGTAGCTGTCCATGTGTGTGTAAGCACCCATAGAGCAAGCTCTGTACTGAGAGGCAGAACCGAGGTTAACAGCGGGAATAACCCTGGTTACCACCAGTGTTTCAAATCACGTGATCAGAAAATCTGGGCTCAGGTGGAGGAGACAAGCTCCCGTTCATCGTCATGAGGTGTGCTCTCAAAATGAGTGAATATAGTGTGAACACTTGGGTCTGGTGTGTCGTAAAATTATTGATCTGGTTTAGAGAATAACGAGCTTTCATCGGAAATGACACGTTCAGGGACTGACTTCGATTTCTGATCAGCGATTTAAACAGCAATCTGTGACATTTGGGTTCGATCATTTCGTGCTGTCTGCCCTCTTACCTCTGACCCATATTGCCCTGGTAACCAGTTTGACATGCCTTGTAATTGTATTGAATTCCACTAAATCATTTATTAAAGTTGTAAAAAATGAGATTTTTCCCAAGCGATTAGTTTTGCCTCCATGGTTTCGGTTTCCCCGTGTGACGGGCAGAGTGGGTCAGTGACTTGTTCCCACCAACAGGTGACCACTATCTTTTGATTCCAGTTTCTCACTTTGATCCCTCCCCCCTGAATTTGTCACCAAGATTCAGTGGAAACTCAGTAGGAGACACTGGGTCTCTGCTCTGGTTCTGAGACTCACGTGCAGCCACACCCAGCTTGGAACTTTCCACCTTCAGGTGCTGCACATGGAAGTTCATCCAAAGTGCTGTGCGCTGGTGACAATCTTTTTCTGCCAGACGCACAGCCTAAATTATGACAGGCAGCTCTTTTTCATAAAACTGCAAGGAATACGTATGTCTTTCCAGGAGCTGCCTGTCTTATCCAGGGAGTTGCTGAGATGCAGCAGGATTTCTGCCCAGTCTGAGGTATTGGCCATTCTGTCTGAGCTACTCTTCCATAAACCCATCTACACATGATCAGTTTCAGTGACACAAAGTTGGTGGAGAGGAGAGCCCTTGCTGCGAAGGTAAACAGAGTCTGGGATGTACTGGGCAGTGGGTCAGCAGGCTGGATACCGTCAGAGTTATTACCTGCTCCAACATCAACAACAAAAACACCTTGTATTTATATTACATCTTTACTGTAGTAAAATGTCCCAAAGCGCTTCACAGGAGTGTAATTGGACAAAAATTGACACCGAGCCACAAAAGGAGATATCAGAACAGGTGATCAAAAGCTTGATCAAAGTGGTAGGTTTTAAGGAGCTGTAAGGGGTTTCTTTTTTTACTGTTTCTCGGGCTTATAATAGGTCAGCCAGTTATGTTTTCCTGAGCTGCCCTGCCCGCAGTGCGGTTGCGAATCGCTTCCCCCTTCCTGATTCTGAGCTGAGGACTTATCGAGTGGTAACAAAGACAGACAAACAGACCAGTGGATTGGTACAAGGAAAACCAATGTTTATTAATAAGAAAACTAAAACTACAAGGTAAACAGTATAATACAGAAGATAAAAAGAAATCGCTATGGATGTAATACAGTCTTACACTTATCGGGTTGAAAGAAACGGACACATCGAGGGAAAATTCTAAAATCACAAGTTTAGCAATATCCCTTAACCCCCAACCTTACACTTATGCTAGGTTGTCTTGTGGCGGCCAGAAAATTAATGCTCACCGGTGAAACAGATGAAAAAGGCCTGGCCTCTGTGCCTGCTGTTGCCGTCGACATGTTTACTGAATGGCCTTCCTTCTTAGTTGCTAGCAGACAGACAGGACAGGGCCAAGAGGCGAAGAGAACAGCCCAAGCGAGAGAGATACTGGGCAGCCCCAGTTATACCCTCTTGGTAACAGGTTTTTTTTTTCATACCTTATCAGCTTGCTTCATTGTTTGATTTAAGCACGAAACGTAAGACAAAGGACCCCATCTCTGGCCCATTTACATAATGGCCATTTCCTGTATCGATCTGTTCGCTAACTGCTTTACCATTGTTCCGAATGTACCTTGATGGTTCACCTTTTGTCCTGCGATCACTTCCTGCTCGAATTTTGATGTGTTGGCCGGCCATGTTGATAGCTTGCCTCAGGGCTAGAATGCAGCTGCATTGTTTAAAGAAACCTGTCTGAGACACGAAGCCTGCCAAGTTGTTGAGAATGCAATTTCAAATCTGCCGGTCCTCGGCCATGTGTCTGACTGCAGCCATTTTGAGAGACCTTGGATTTTTTAAAACAGTCACACCAGGGTTTCTTTAATAACTCCAAGAAATCTTCGGGGTGGGGGGAACATGTGAAATTTTGCGAATCCCTTCACTCCCCCCTGTGGATACTTAAACTTGCTTGAAGTGTCCATGCAAGGTGAGCAAAGATTTCTGACCGTCGCAAACAACCTTCCCCTTTATTTACCTATCCCTAATCCCTCGACACATACATTCCCTTACTTGGAGAGAACCCCAGTGTATGGCAGGCATTCGGATAGAAAACAAGGTTGAATTACAACAATCCCAGCACGGAGGGGTCCAAATACCCCTGCACCACTTGGGATGAAACAGTATTTCGCATACTATACAACACAACAATGAACAATCTTTATTCAAAATAACATCAAAACGTAAACTTACTTTATTGAAAACAACACGGAAGGGACCATCTTTATTAAAATAATGAAACAGGCTGCCATCACTCGCAAGGAATGCGTCCCCGAACTCACACGGGTGTTTCGTCTACCCGAGCATACTGGTCCTTCCATACCCTTTGTGTTCTAACTACTACCTCGAGACCCCTATTCCTACACTGGACGCAAACCAGGTAGAGGACGATCCCGAGCTGACAGATTACTAGCACGTGTGATGCCAGACGAATCCAGGAGGGGACCTCTATATTCTCAAAGATGTCCCACCAGGGTGGGGTCGTAATACTCAGAATATCGGCCCCTATTTGGACAGTCTTCTGTTCCAGCGTGTAAAAGTGTTTTTGGGACACCCCTACTGCTTTTAATAATTTAACGAGGTGTTCTGGGAGAGGGGGAATCTGATAGCCAAAGTGGGCTACATACTTTTGGAGGTTGGTGAAATTCTCTTTCACGGTGAGGTGAACAGTGGATGGTTCAGGGATGGGGACAATTCGTGTCTGTGCCACTTGAACTTCTGCCTGGGGTTTAAAGCAGAAACTGCTGTCACTCACCGCGCACCAGCTGTGCTGACCGTGCTGGTAGTGAGACGCTGCTGTGGTGATGCAATATGTCCCACCTCCTATATACACCACCCGTGGGGGAACATGGCCTTGTGCCATGGCTTCCATGGTGCAGTTTATAGGCTTCGCGTCAGCAGCTCTGAACCCGCACTGCGGTTTTGAATAGGCGTTCAAGTGCTGGGGACACAGGATTATGTGTGATCCCCGGCTCTGGCACCCCGAGAGGTTAGTACCCGTCATAGCGTGCTCCCACTTTATGACGTAGGGCGGGACCGCTGTGAAACGAACGTGTGCACCCCCCTGAATGACACCAATGTTCTCCACCCTGTACACCGGCTTAAATTGCATTTTTCAACCATTAATCTGGGTCTGCAGCTCGATGTCATCTAAGCTGTTGATGACAGGAGACCCCGCGTTAAAACCAGTTAAGACATCGTTAAAAACACCCCTTCTTTGTCTCCCAATCCCGTCCAAAAGCTCGTGGGTGTTTAGTTTGGTTCTGTCACCGTCTGAAAAATCAAACTGATAAAATTTAACATCTGGCCGGGCCCCATATAGGCTGCCTGCCTCGGGTGAAGTGTGAGCGGGTCCCTCGACCTCGGCTCACGTAGACAACACTGGAACGGTTCCATCTTAAAATTACATTACGGTTCCACACCTTATAATAAACCTATACATCTTAACTTAAAACTACAAACTTAACTGCTAAAGTTATATACATCCGCCGCCCGTCTCCGAGCGGCCAGCTCAAATTCTGTCAGGACTGCTGCAGGCTGCTCCCTGCGGCTTGGCTGTACTGACCTTTACTTCCGGTCCCTCACAGCCCGCGACTGCTGGCTGAGGACCTTTGTCTTTCGACTTAACTTTAGCACGGGAGGTAGCCCTTTTAAACTGGGGAGCCGGCGACCATGCCTTCCTAGGCTGGGGTGTCCGAGGGGACCTCCGAGGAAGTGCTGTTGGTGGGGCTACCCTGGCGAGCGGACCCTTGCTGTGGATCGCAGCCCTCGCTGGCTGGGGACTTTTCCCCTGTGGCTCCTCCCTTCCCAAGTCTGAGCTGGGGACAGGCAACCCTTCGCTGCCTGCTGCCGGAGGCTGAGAGTCTTCCTCTCCAGGTTCAAAACCTGGGTCGGGGGCGGGGCTACCTGCCTCGGGCTCCTCCTCCTCCCCACCTGAGTCCCAGAAGAGAGGGGGAATGGTTTGGACAGGGGTCTGGGTGACTCCTCCCCTGACTGCACCTGCAGGTGCTGCCTGTGAGCTGTGACCTGCTGGGAGCTGGGGATTTCTAACCTCGGGTTGGATCCCAGCTGCCTGCTTTTTCGCCTCCACAGTACTGGGGACTGGTAGCTCTTGGACCGCTTCCCTCCTAGCCTTGTCTATGGCTCTTTCCCCTGCGCGGACGGTCAGGCCCAGGAATTTTACCTCCTGCTTACCGATCTGCGCTTTCTTCTCTAGTCATAGCGGGGCATCGTCAGGGGGGGCTGAGGGAGCTACCACACCAGTAGTGGCTGCTATTCTTCCCTGGCTGGCCATAAAAGATCGCATGGCCTCAAAAAATGACTCCATGGCAGCGGGGGCAATTCCTGTCTCTGCCTCCCCCGTCGCTGCCTTTTGGGCTAGGGCGGTGGGATTCTTTCCCTTAGTATCCTTCCAGGGGTTTTTACAATCTTTCCGCCAGTGGCCGTTCTTCCCGCACCCAAAGCAGTTTAACTTGGCCTGGACGGGACGATTCCCTTCCTGGTGCCATTCCCTTTTATGCTGGGCCCCTGATTTAACCTCGTGGACTTTCCCCTTGGGTTGGGGCGTCTCGATACCCCTGATATTTTTAAATGCTATCGTGAGCTGGCGGATCTCCGTTTCCTCGGTGGTCTGGGGGCTACGGGGGTCAAACCAGGCCGCAGCTCGTGTTCGAATTTGGGGCAGGCAGTTTGTCATGAGACAGCGGAGCCAGTGGGCTAATTGATCTCTGTTCAGGAGTGTCCGCCCTGGCATTCCCGGGCATGCGCTCCGGTAGACTGGCCACAGCCTGTCTGCAAAAGTCTGTGGGGACTCCCCAGGGAGCTGTACCGTTTTTCCCACCCGGGCGAACGGACTCCCATCATTTAGTCCCATGGCCTCCAATATCTCATCCTTTAACTCCTCGTAATCTTTCTGCCCCCTTTTGCACTCATCTGATAAGGTTTGGAGGAGGTCACCCCCCAGAGAAAACAGCAGCATTTTTGCTTGTTCTGCTTCATCGCAGTCATTAACGCACGCTGCCTGCTCTATCTCACGGAAGTATAGAGAGGGGTCTCCCCTCACTGTAAGCTTAGGGATATGGCTAACCATGGCCCTGAGCTGTTGGGTGCCATGCGGCACTACAAACTGGTTCTGGATGGCCCCTAGGTCCTCGCCATCGGCGGGGGGGCCGTACCTCCGTTGTCGGAGGGGGTACACTGGTCCCGGTACTGGTCTATCTACCAGGGCTTGCTGGGTCTCCCCTAATGCTTCATCCTCCACCCCCCCCTTGCTGCCAGACCTCCTGAAAACTCGGGGCTATGGGTGATGGCCGTGAAGCCTCTGGTTCCCTAACCAGTGTCGTTCTGGGAGCTGCCTCTGGGACTTCCCTGCTTGGGTTGCCGGTAAAATCCGACTGGCCCACCTTCGGGCTAAGGAGGCATACCATGCCCTTCGCCCTCGCTAAGGCCATGCCCAAACGTTCTATTTCTTGCCTGCAGGGGCGATGATCTGCGTCCTCAAACCCCTGGGCGCAGGCCAGCTTATATGCTGCCTTTACCTCGCCTACTTTCTCCTCCTGCTCTTTTAATTCTTGCGTGAGGCTCTGGATCTTATCCATTAACCTAGCCTCACTGCCTCTCGCCTCTCTGACCTGGTATTCCAGGTGTTCCATTCTACCTCTAGTGCTACTTTTGAGCTCAGCGATCTGGTATTCCAGGCGCTCTACCTTTGCCTGGTGGTCCCTTGCCATCTGCGCCCTTTCTTGGCGAATTGCCTGGAGCGCTGCTAACCCTTGCTCTTCGGCTGCTGTCTTTTCCTGCAGCTCTAGGGTCAACTGTTTAATCTTGGCTGCTCACGCTGCTACAGCACGGTCTAGTACAAAGACCTGCTTTTTAAAACACAAGAGCCAGACCGCCTTCTCAATACTTTTCTTATACTGTTTACTTGCTGTCCACTGGATGGCTGCATCTATGGGACGCTCGGCCTTTAACATATCGCCCACCCACTTTTTCGCGATATTTACCTTGCCGCACACATAGGCAGACAACCTTATCTCCATTGCGGATTCCTCCTCCGCACCACTGTCTGTCTTGTTACACACTTTCGCCTCAGCTCCTGCCTGACTCGCCATTTCTGTAAGGGGTTTCTTTTTTTACTGTTTCTCGGGCTTATAATAGGTCAGCCAGTTATGTTTTCCTGAGCTGCCCTGCCCGCAGTGCGGTTGCGAATCGCTTACCCCTTCCTGATTCTGAGCTGAGGACTTATCGAGTGGTAACAAAGACAGACAAACAGACCAGTGGATTGGTACAAGGAAAACCAATGTTTATTAATAAGAAAACTAAAACTACAAGGTAAACAGTATAATACAGAAGATAAAAAGAAATCGCTATGGATGTAATACAGTCTTACACTTATCGGGTTGAAAGAAACGGACACATCGAGGGAAAATTCTAAAATCACAAGTTTAGCAATATCCCTTAACCCCCAACCTTACACTTATGCTAGGTTGTCTTGTGGCGGCCAGAAAATTAATGCTCACCGGTGAAACAGATGAAAAAGGCCTGGCCTCTGTGCCTGCTGTTGCCGTCGACATGTTTACTGAATGGCCTTCCTTCTTAGTTGCTAGCAGACAGACAGGACAGGGCCAAGAGGCGAAGAGAACAGCCCAAGCGAGAGAGATACTGGGCAGCCCCAGTTATACCCTCTTGGTAACAGGTTTTTTTTTTCATACCTTATCAGCTTGCTTCATTGTTTGATTTAAGCACGAAACGTAAGACAAAGGACCCCATCTCTGGCCCATTTACATAATGGCCATTTCCTGTATCGATCTGTTCGCTAACTGCTTTACCATTGTTCCGAATGTACCTTGATGGTTCACCTTTTGTCCTGCGATCACTTCCTGCTCGAATTTTGATGTGTTGGCCGGCCATGTTGATAGCTTGCCTCAGGGCTAGAATGCAGCTGCATTGTTTAAAGAAACCTGTCTGAGACACGAAGCCTGCCAAGTTGTTGAGAATGCAATTTCAAATCTGCCGGTCCTCGGCCATGTGTCTGACTGCAGCCATTTTGAGAGACCTTGGATTTTTTAAAACAGTCACACCAGGGTTTCTTTAATAACTCCAATAAATCTTCGGGGTGGGGGGAACATGTGAAATTTTGCGAATCCCTTCAGAGCGTCTTAAAGGAGGAGAGAGAGGTGGAGAGGCAGAGAGGTTTAGGGTGGGAATTCCAGAGCTTGGGGCCGAGGCAGCTGAAGGCACAGCCGCCAACGGTGGAGTGATTAAAATCGGGGATGTGAAAGAGGCAGGGATTGGAGGAGCACAGAGATCTCAGAGGGTGGTAGGAGGTTACAGGTTACAGAGATAGGGAGGGGCGAGGTCATGGAGGGATTTGTACACAAGGATGAGAATTTTAAAATCGAGGTGTTGCCAGATCGGGAGCCAATGTAGGTCAGTGTGCAGAGGGTGATGGGAGAACGGGACTTGGTGTGAGTTTGGATACGGTCAGCAGAGTTTTGGATGAGCTTAAGTTTATGGAGGGTGGAAGATGGGAAGCCGGCCAGGAAAGCATTGGAATAATCAAGATTTGACGTGACGAGGCCATGGATGAGGATTTCAGCAGCCGATGAGCTGACAATTACATCTGGCCTGTAGCCAAAGCCATCCAGGGGCTAAAATCCACAATTGACCCTGACTCAGTTGAGTGTGTCGAGGAGGCTCAGCCATATGGAGCGATTCCGGTGAATTTCACCCATATTCGGACGGAGCTGCTCATCGGTGCGAGGCACCGGAGTCTCCCTCGGGAAACTCGGCCTCCCAAATTGAGGCATCTCTCGGAGATTCCCTTGGGCCCATTCTGCTCAGAGTTGAGGGATTTCCTGAATAGGTCACTGCTGCATACTCTCCCTCGCCTTCCGTCCCGACATGCCCTCGGGTAATATCCTGCTGGCCGGCAGAGGCGAGTGTCCCCTCAGGAAAGCCCTGTATTTGGGGTTCCTCCTCTGCTCCATTGGAGACCTGGGGTGGAGAGGGTTGCATGAACATTCTCCTCGGCCATTTCACAGATACCCGGCCACTTGTCCATTTTGTGGGTTGGATGAAGATATACATTATGTTTATTTACAGTACCGGAGGCTGCAACCCCTGTTTCACTATTTAAAGGGGCCGCGCCTCAAGTTTCAGTTACCTTGAAGTCCTTGTCTTCGGGCACCCAGTGCACAGGGTGGGGGAGAGAGGCGGGGGGTGAGTGGATCAGATGAACCCCTGGTGGGGATGTTCCTGGGCCAGGCTAAAACCACCATCCACTGGAAGCATCCACATGGAGGATTGTTCTGACTGCTGGCCGCTGTTCCACGGCCTTCAACACACCCGGGTGACCTTGGAGAGGGATCGCGTGGGCTCCACCAATACACTTGAAGCCTTCGTGGGCGACGCAGGACAGCAACTGTGTCACTAACGAAAGGAACCAGATCATTGGTTAATTTATTTTTAGTTGTATTCATTTTAATTTGATCGGACGATTTGTAATCGTGGGGCCCTCCTCTTCACTAATCGTCATATTTAGTCCGAGAGCCATGGGGCAAATCACATTGCTCCAATTCAAAATACTCCAATGTCCAACACACAAGAGAAAATCAGATCCTGTCACATCATTGCTGGGATCTTTGGAATTGACACAATGGGCATCATTTTAGCACCCGCGATCGGGAGCGGTCCTGGCGGGGGGGCCCCCGAAAATCGGGAAATCCCGGAGTGGGACCGGAGCCCGCCTGGGACCAACGCACTTCCGGGTTCCCTGCTGACGCGCCGGCGTGCGCGCGCAGCCCCCGCTGGTGGGAATCCCGCAGGCAATTAAAGCCAGCGGGATTCCACTTGAAGACATTTATTTCGCTTGTTCAGGTCATTAACTGACCTGATTAAGGGATTATGTGAGGAGGGTTGGGATTTTAGAGCAAACTGGGACTGTTTCCCACAATGGGGAAAACACTCCCAGTTGAAATGGACCTGTTGCAGCCATCAGCCTGTGGCAGCTGCAAAGGTCCATTTGACAGGTGGGGGGGTGAGACCCTCACCCATTGCAGGAGGCCACTCTGTCACTTGGGACAAAGTTTGGCCTCCACCACCCTCCTCCTGACAATCAAAGTCACCAACTTGCACGCTTACCCCGGGGTCCAGTCACATGTACCTACCTTGCGGACCCCCCCAGATGTACATCTTCCGGATGGGGGCCACCGTAGCTGCAGTAATGACCTCCTCGGAGGGCGAACAGCATCGCCAGCCTCACCAGCCTCGCCATCCACGCCGTCCACCTCTGACACATGGTGCTCCACAACAGAGTGCTGTGACACATCCACCTGCACAGCAGGAGGGAGGGCAACCGCAGAGAGAGATGTGTCGCAGAGGGCACTACCCTCGCCACAGGGTCCACAGGCCGAGGCTCAGCTTCCTGGACCTCTCCGAGCAGCAGTGCACACGGAGGCTCAGAGTCGCTCGACATGTAGTCTTGGACATCTGCAGCCTCCTTCATGCCGAGCTACTCCTGGCTGGCCCGAGCACCATCTTCTTACCTGTCGCTGTCAAAGTCACTACTGCCCTCAACAACCTCTCCTCCGCATCCTTCCAGGGTGCAACCGGGGACATCGCCGACGTCTCTCAGCCGTCTGCACAAAAGAGCCCTGCAAATACACCTACACCCACTCTGCAGTGACACAATGGGTGGCATCAGTTGTGGGTCTTCATAGTGATCCTCAGGAAAGGGCATTATTGCACAGACCAGACAAGATTCGCAAAGACGTGGCAGTAGTGGTGCCAATATAATATGTAATGTGAGTTGGTCAGAAATTCAATATAAGTAACAACCATGACAAACCCTCAAACACCCTTGTGCATCCCCTTCATGCTCACGACACGTTTGCCATACGCTGCCGACTGCACATATGTGATGCATGCCCTGTGGCTGCAGCACAAGTAGTGGCAGGTTGAGTGAGGCTGACCATGAAAGAGATGCACTAGAGGGTGAGTATGAGATAGAGCCATGAGATTGTATGAGGATTGGGTTGCGTGGTAGTGGTGGGATGAGTACTGGCGAGGTGAGTAGGTGCAGGTAAGATGAGGATGAGGTTTGAGTGGGTGTGAGGGGTGATGTGACAGAGTAGTGTTGGCAGTGCAGAAGGAGATGTGGGGTGGGGGCGGTGATGTGGCAGACGGAGTGTAGGGGAAAGGGGAAGTGTACTCACTTTGGCTGAACTACTGAGGTCATTGCAGCGCCTCCTGCACTGTATGCAGGTGCGTGATATGTTGGTGGTGCTGGTGACCTCCTCTGCCACCTCGAGCCAGGCCTTCCTGGTGGCAGAGGCAGGCCGCTTCCTCCCGCCCGCCGGGGGGGAAGATCTCTGTCCTCCCCCTCCTCCTCACCCCATGTATTGATACCTGGAGTGAGGCATCATTAAACTGGGAGCAGCCTTCCCCCTGGACTGCTCCATGCTGTGATTTTTTCTGTTTGTTGCAGCATCTGTCAGTGGAGGACTGCCCCTTTAAATAGAGCTCCTCCAGCTGACAGATCTGACTGCGCATGCGCAGCCCGCCCGACGCGCAGATCAGCAGTGGGGAACCCGGAAGACCAGGTCAGTGGATCCAATTGGGCTGCGATCGCGCGGGGACCTGACTGATTTCACCGGGCGCGTTACCCACGCGCCCGATAGCCCCCCCGCCGCGAGCCCGCAGCCCTGGTAACATCGAGCCCAATATGATTGTGAATAAAAAGGCCTCAAGTTTGGAAGTGAATCCATAGAGACAAAGAGGCAGGTCACAAGAACCAAACACCAATAGTGTGCAGCCCCAGTGGCCTAATGGATAAGGCACTGGCCTCCTAAGCCAGGGATTGTGGGTTCAAGTCCCATCTGGGGTGTGGTTGATTTTAAACTAACTGCATTCTGTGAAAACCAGCTCTTTGTTCTCATTCATGAAATTTGAAGAGCTCCATCACAGGAGGTGTCCTGTAAATTGATGAAACTTTCCCCAGGAGGGGCAAGGAAACATCGACAAAGTCACTTAAAATCAACATTTTGCCCAACACTCAACTGCACCAATTGCTGACACACAAAAGCAAGTCAGATCCTGTCACGTCATTGCTGGGATCTTTGGAACTGATACAATGTGATTGTGTGTGAAAAGAAAGGGATGGCCCATAAAAAGGCATCAAATTTGAAGTGAATTGATAGAGACAAAGGGGCAAGTTGCCAGCACCAAGCATCTATTACAGACAGCCCCAGTGGCCTAATGGATAAGGCACTAGCCTCCGAAGCCAGGGATTGTGGGTTCAAGTCCCATCTGGGGTGAAGTAGTTTTTGGCTCTGAAGCAAAAGCCAAAACACCTTCTCTGAACATTGCTCCATTCTGTGACAGTCAGGGAGCTTTCCTTTTAACTTACCAACCAATCCAGGGAGTTGCTGTCCACACCCTTCTCACTCTGTCACTTGCTTTCCAGTGGCACAAACCAATGCGATGCTTCTACCAAGCTGTGCGCCATCCCAATACTCACGGAACAATGTCACCTGCATTTTCGAGGCAAATAATGTCCCTTTACCTCCTTTCCTCATTTTACTGAACACTGTCTTCTTCTTCTCCTCCTCTTCCATGCCTAACAGTACAAGAGGAAACCCATTTCTTGCACCACTTTCCATCCAGCCGGTCATGCTCTGGGTTTTTTCAGTGTCAGAGTCCATTCTAACATGAACAGTTGTTACCCTGACTCGCAACTCCTTACCAGGACCACCAGATAGATATGATGGGGGGGGTCGTTACTCTGCTCCCATCAGACACGAGTACCCCACCGGATGTCAACCCACCATTCAGGGACCAGAACTCTCTTCCACACTTGCCAGAACTGTTTTAGGAAATCAAAAGTGTTCACAACTGCTACCAATCATTGCCGAAGTGTGTGGAATTGGCAGATATATTTATTGATAAAAACAATGTGAGTGGCGACAAGAACAGGTAGAATGTTATGAGAGCGTAGAGCAATGACCAATTGCACAAAGGCTGTGGTAGGAGCTGTGACCCCAGTGGCCTAATGGGGAAGGCAATGAGTTTGGGAATCACTCGAGCAAATGAAAGTGACAGACAGGAAAAGACCAACTGCTCTATCTAGCCTGTCCCATGAAGTTGTGCTGCCCGATGCATCTCGATACAGATACTCCCCACCCACCCAGAGCCGTGTAATCCCCTGGGAGAGGTGAAAAAACAGATTATAAATGAAGGACAATTTGGGAAATAAAATCTGGAAAATTCCTCTCTGACCCTTTTGGTGATCAAAACTAGTCGAGGAGATCACATGGACCCTGATTTATATTATAGGATAACTAACTCTTCTACAAATTAATCTCCACCTTGGTCCGAGAAACAGGACTTTGAGGAAACGCCTTTTAAAAGAACTTGCATTTATATAGCACCTTTCATGACCTCAGGACGTCCCAAAAATGCTTTACAGCCAATGAAGTAATTTTGAAGTGTAGTCACTGTTGTCATGTAGGAAATGCAGCATCCAATTTGCACAGCAAGATCCCACAAGCAACAATTAGATAATGACCCGATAATCTATTTTAGTGATGTTGGTTGAAGGTTGAATATTGGCCAGGACACCGGGGAAAACTCCAAAATAATATCATGTCATTTTTCAAGAACACCTGACCTGAAATACAGCACAGCTCTCCCTCAGTACTGTACTAAAGTGTCAGCCTAGATTATATGCTCAAGTCTCTGGGAACACCGATCAGGTAAACATTCATGTATTAGCCTTGGCTCAAAGTTTCAGTCAGAAGGTTGTGGGTTTAAGTCCCACTTCAGGCTGACACTCCAGTGCAATGCTGGGGGAGTGCTGCATTGTCGGAGGTGCCGTCTTTTGCATGAGACGTTAAACTGAGGCCCCGTCTGCCCTCTCAGGTGGATGTAAAAGAACCCATGGAACTATTTCTAAGAAGAGCAGGGGAGTTCTCCCCAGTGTCCGGGACAATATTGATCCCTCAACCAAAATCACAAAAAAAACAGATCACCTGTTTATTTCTCTCATTGCTGTTTGTGGGATCTTGCTGTGTGTAAATTAGCTGCCACATTTCCTACATTACATAGAATTACATCGAATGTAATTAGCTACATCACTGGCATCTACCTGACAATGTGGAAAATTGCCCAGGTATGTCCTGTCCACAAAAAGCAGGACAAATCCAATCCGGCCAATTACTGCCCCATCAGTCTATTCTCAATATATCCTTTATATAATATGGAGACCAGGACTGTTCTCAGTCCTCCAATTGTGGTCTAACTAAGGTTCGATACAAGTTCAACATAATTTCTCTGCTTTTCAATAATATCCCTCGAGAAAAGAACCCAAGTGTTGGATTTGCCTTTTTATGGCCTTATTAACCTGCGTTGCTACTTTTAGTGATTTGTGTATCTGTACCCCCAGATCCCTCTGCTCCTCGACCCCATTTTGACTCTGATTTTCCAAGGAGTAGGTGGCCTCTTTATTCTTCCTACCAAAATGTACCACCTCACACTTAATGTAAATGGAAATTCATTTGCCAATTACACGCCCATTCTGCAAGTTTATTGATGTCTTCTTGTATTTTCTCCCATCCTCCTCAGTATTAACTCTACCCCCTTATTTGGTGTCGTTACAACTTCACTTTGAAGTGACTACACTTGAAACGTACTTCATTGAAGTGCTGTGGGATGTCTCGAGGCCATGAAAGGTGCTATATAAATGCAAGTGTTTCTCCTCCATGCCTGCCACTACGCACTCAGCACCTCACCCAGTCACCATGTACATTGGGAGATGGCCCATTGTCTGCCGGTTTGGAGAGCTGCGTACAATATCAGAACGGTGAGAGGGTCATTGCATTAAATGCTAGCTCAGAAACATGAGTGAGATCCCACTCCTTAAGACTATTCATTTTTAGTGATGGAGCTTTCGACAAACCAGCTCTCAAAACATTTTCTTTGCTTGCACCTTTTTCTGAACAGAGGCCGTGTGAAAACGGCCGATCTCCGCCCTTGTGAATCCCAGCTCGGAAGCCACAATGGTCCATTCAAAGCCCAGGTCTTTGGCGAGTTCTTGGACAGACTTCAGGTTGATCACTGCATCCTGGGTCAGGAAAACAGCTTTTAAAATAACCCAATACAAAAGGTGCCAGCAATATCTGCTTCAACTGCACAAGACATTAAAAGCAGCACCGCAAGTAGATAAGGTTATGGAAAAAGTTCATGGAATAGTGGGTTTAAGGCAAGAGGTAATGGTGAATCTAGATACAGGATTAAATGGAAGAGATTGAGGACAGAGAGCAGTAGAAAGGTTTTTGCACAGAGGGCTGTGAGGCTGTGGGTTATGGTGGATACACTACTGGAGACAGTGATTGCAGCAGGGATGGTGTCAACATTGAAGAACAGGTTAGACAGGTGATTGATGGAAAGGGGAACGAAGGGATAGGGCGGACACATGGGATTAGGATACTGCTCGTGTGGGGGATCAAGACCAGCACCGACTGGTTGGGGCCAACGCCCAGTTTCTGTGTTGTAATTTCGATGTCATTCTCACAGTTTTCAGGCTGTGGCATGAAAACTGTGGGTTAGATTTTGGTCTGGGCCGACCAGGACAGGCCCGAACCGAGAGGCCCGAAGATTGATGGAAATTGGACCCCAGGCCTCATCAGCATCCCCGGCACGAACACGCCTCTCTCTCCCTCCTTCCCTCAATCACTCCCCTGGCCCTCTCTCTCCCTCTCCCTCCTGTCCCCTGCCACACTCCGTCACTCCCCCACTTCGCCCTCTCCATCTCTCAGCCACTAGCCCCCTCACCCTCTCCCTCGATCACTCTCTCCATCACACCCCCGTCTCCTCATCACCTCCTCTCCCTCTCCCCATCACCCCCCCTCAATCTCCCCATCTCCTCCCCTGCCCTCACAAGGAACCATAAAAGGTAAAAATAAACTGGACTTACCTGGACTTCCGATGGCCCGGATTTTTCATGAAACCAGCTTTCATTCGCAGGTTCAAGTGTGCGAGCCTTAGTCGGGCCCACAGTTAAAATGCCCATTTAAATTAGCCCCCCCACTCCCGCCTCTCTTTCCTCTGGGGCAGGAAACCTCCCGTGCCTGAATTCAGACAAGTTCAGATGTGGGGGAACATGTCGGAAACACAGTCTGAACTTTCCCCTTCTTAACCATTCCCCCCATTCGCACTGTTCCCACCGGTTGTATTCAGGAAAACCTGGTCTAAGTGCGGCCTAACCAGGGGTCCTTAAAGGGCCGCCATCAAAAAAGTCAATTTTAAAATATAATTCCCTGAATGTGGAACCAAGAGATGCAGGAGGGGTCGTCTCGGCACCAAAGTAAAACCACTACCGCCCGCACCCCTCTCGAACCCCACCCCCCCATCTCAGTCCCCCTCCTTCTCCTGATCGCGCCACCTCATTCCCGATTGCTGCCTCTCCCGTCTCCCGATCGCTGCCCCTCTCCCTCTCCCGATCGCTGCCCCCTCCCGTCTCCCGATCGCTGCCCCTCTCCCTCTCCCGATCGCTGTCCCTCTCCCTCTCCCGATCGCTGTCCCCCTCCCTCTCCCGATCGCTGTCCCCCTCCCTCTCCCGATCGCTGTCCCCCTCCCTCTCCCGATCGCTGTCCCCCTCCCGTCTCCCGATCGCTGTCCCCCACCCCCTCCCGATCGCTGTCCCCCTCCCTCTCCCGATCGCTGTCCCCCTCCCTCTCCCGATCGCTGTCCCCCTCCCTCTCCCGATCGCTGTTCCCCTCCCTCTCCCGATCGCTGTCCCCCTCCCTCTCCCGATCGCTGTTCCCCTCCCTCTCCCGATCGCTGTCCCCTCCCTCTCCCAATCGCTGTCCCCCTCCCTCTCCCGATCGCTGTCCCCCTCCCTCTCCCGATCGCTGCCCCCCTCCCTCTCCCGATCGCTGCCCCCTCCCTCTCCCGATCGCTGCCCCCTCCCTCTCCCGATCGCTGTCCCCCTCCCTCTCCCGATCGCTGCCCCCTCCCTCTCCCGATCGCTGTCCCCCTCTCCCTCTCCCGATCGCTGCCCTCTCCCTCTCCCGATCGCTGCCCCCCTCCCTCTCCCGATCGCTGTCCCCCTCCCTCTCCCGATCGCTGCCCCCTCGCTCTCCCGATCGCTGTCCCCCTCTCCCTCTCCCGATCGCTGCCCCCTCCCTCTCCCGATCGCTGCCCCCTCCCTCTCCCGATCGCTGTCCCCCTCCCTCTCCCGATCGGTGCCCCCTCCCTCTCCCGATCGCTGTCCCCCTCCCTCTCCCGATCGCTGTTCCCCTCCCTCTCCCGATCGCTGTCCCTCTCCCTCTCCCGATCGCTGTCCCCCTCCCTATCCCGATCGCTGTTCCCCTCCCTCTCCCGATCGCTGTCCCCCTCCCGTCTCCCGATCGCTGTCCCCCTCCCTCTCCCGATCGCTGTCCCTCTCCCTCTCCCGATTGCTGTCCCCCTCCCTCTCCCGATCGCTGTCCCTCTCCCTCTCCCGATCGCTGTCCCCCTCCCTCTCCCGATCGCTGTCCCCCTCCCATCTCCCGATCGCTGTCCCCCTCCCTATCCCGATCGCTGTTCCCCTCCCTCTCCCGATCGCTGTCCCCCTCCCTCTCCCGATCGCTGTCCCTCTCCCTCTCCCGATCGCTGTCCCTCTCCCTCTCCCGATCGCTGTCCCCCTCCCTCTCCCGATCGCTGTCCCCCTCCCTCTCCCGATCGCTGTCCCCCTCCCTCTCCCGATCGCTGTCCCCCTCCCTCTCCCGATCGCTGTCCCCCTCCCTCTCCCGATCGCTGTCCCCCTCCCTCTCCCGATCGCTGCCCCCTCCCTCTCCCGATCGCTGTCCCCCTCCCTCTCCCGATCGCTGTCCCCCTCCCTCTCCCGATCGCTGTCCCCCTCCCTCTCCCGATCGCTGTCCCCCACCCTCTCCCGATCGCTGTCCCCTCCCTCTCCCGATCGCTGTCCCCCTCCCTCTCCCGATCGCTGTCCCCCTCCCTCTCCCGATCTCTGTCCCCCTCCCTCTCCCGATCTCTGTTCCCCTCCCTCTCCCGATCTCTGTCCCCCTCCCTCTCCCGATCTCTGTTCCCCTCCCTCTCCCGATCTCTGTCCCCCTCCCTCTCCCGATCGCTGTCCCCCTCCCTCTCCCGATCTCTGTCCCCCTCCCTCTCCCGATCTCTGTTCCCCTCCCTCTCCCGATCTCTGTCCCCCTCCCTCTCCCGATCTCTGTTCCCCTCCCTCTCCCGATCTCTGTCCCCCTCCCTCTCCCGATCGCTGTCCCCCTCCCTCTCCCGATCGCTGTCCCCCTCCCTCTCCCGATCGCTGTCCCCCTCCCTCTCCCGATCGCTGTCCCTCTCCCTCTCCCGATCGCTGCCCCCTCCCTCTCCCGATCGCTGCCCCCTCCCTCTCCCGATCGCTGTCCCCCTCCCTCTCCCGATCGCTGCCCCCTCCCTCTCCCGATCGCTGCCCCCTCCCTCTCCCGATCGGTGCCCCCTCCCTCTCCCGATCGCTGTCCCCCTCCCTCTCCCGATCGCTGTTCCCCTCCCTCTCCCGATCGCTGTCCCTCTCCCTCTCCCGATCGCTGTCCCCCTCCCTATCCCGATCGCTGTTCCCCTCCCTCTCCCGATCGCTGCCCCCTCCCTCTCCCGATCGCTGTCCCCCTCCCTCTCCCGATCGCTGCCCCCTCCCTCTCCCGATCGCTGCCCCCTCCCTCTCCCGATCGCTGTCCCCCTCCCTCTCCCGATCGCTGTTCCCCTCCCTCTCCCGATCGCTGTCCCTCTCCCTCTCCCGATCGCTGTCCCCCTCCCTATCCCGATCGCTGTTCCCCTCCCTCTCCCGATCGCTGCCCCCTCCCTCTCCCGATCGCTGTCCCCCTCCCACTCCCTATCCCTGTCCCTCTCCCTCTCCCGATCGCTGCCCCCTCCCTCTCCCGATCGCTGCCCCCTCCCTCTCCCGATCGCTGTCCCCCTCCCTCTCCCGATCGCTGCCCCCTCCCTCTCCCGATCGCTGCCCCCTCCCACTCCCGATCCCTGTCCCTCTCCCTCTCCCGATCGCTGCCCCCTCCCTCTCCCGATCGCTGTCCCCCTCCCTCTCCCGATCGCTGTTCCCCTCCCTCTCCCGATCGCTGTCCCCCTCCCACTCCCGATCCCTGTCCCTCTCCCTCTCCCGATCGCTGCCCCCTCCCTCTCCCGATCGCTGCCCCCTCCCTCTCCCGATCGCTGTCCCCCTCCCTCTCCCGATCGCTGTCCCTCTCCCTTCTCCCGATCGCTGTTCCCCTCCCTCTCCCGATCGCTGTCCCCCTCCCTCTCCCGATCGCTGTCCCCCTCCCTCTCCCGATCGCTGTCCCCCTCCCTCTCCCGATCGCTGTCCTCCTCCCACTCCCGATCGCTGATCCTGCCTTCACAAAAGGGTGGTGGAAATCTGGAACTCTCTCCCTCAAAAAAGCTGTTCAGGCTGAGGGTCAATTGAAAATTGCAACACTAAGATTGATCGATTTTTGTTGGGTGAGGGTATTGAGGGTTAGGGAACTAAGGCGGGTAGATGGAGTTAAGATGCAGATCAGCCATGATCTAATTGAATGGCAGAGTAGGCTCAAGGGGCTGAATGGCCTCTTCCTGTTCCTATGTTCCTCTCTCCACCAGGATGTTACCCTGACAATGCACGATCCAGGCACGGGGGCATGTCAGGCAGGACTGTCGATATTTCTGGCAAGTGATGTCATCCCACCAACTCCCCCTCAGTCTTTCTCCCTCCTCTAGCTGAGGATACTGGGTGTAGTAAAGTCTCACTCTGCTTCACTGCTTTGTTTCTCTCTCTTCTCCACTTCTGTTTCTCACCATCTTCTCCACAGCTGTTCCCACCTTCTTCTCCTCAACCATTATGTTTCTCTCTTCTCTCCCATTTCTCTTTCTCTTTCTCCTCTTCCACTTCTATTTCCCACTTTCTTCTCCTCCAACATTCTATTTCTCACTTTCTCTCTTTCCTGCCCCATTCTGTTTCTCACTTTTTCCTCCGTCACTTATGTTTCTCTCTCCACCATTCTCTTTTTTTATTTTCTCCTCCTTCACTTCTGTTTTTCTCTCTCCTCCTCCAATTCTGTTTCTCACTTTCTTTTTCACTTCTATTTCTCTTTCTCCTCCTCCACTTATTATTGCTCTCTCCTCTTCTATTTCTCTCTCATCCCTTTCATATCTCTCTCCTCAATGCTGGAGCCTCATGTTGGCCAGGGGCTGCAGAAAACTACTGAGGTTAATTCGAATTGCTAACAAAGAGACTGACTTTTGAACTGAGGTGACCTGGAGTTCAGTCACTGGTCTGAACTGGCCAGAACCGGTTTGAATTCGTTCCGCTTCTTGGAGGGACAAAGGAGCTTTGATGAGACACCAGGCCTTATTTAGAAAAGGGGTAATGAGGTGATGCTACCTAGCCCCTTGGAACAGAGCCAATCAGGTGATGACACTGACCACTCAAGGAATTTTGAGCCAACCGGAGAAGACAGCATCATTCGAAAAGACAGGCTTGGGGTTAAAACTGAAGAATTGCAGGCTTGGTGCCAGAGTGTGTTTGTGAGGGAGACTCTGGAGACTAACCATCGTGGAAGTAGGGACCATACGTCAGGGACGTAGAGACGACGTCGAGAGAGAGAGAGCGAATCGCCTGGCCAGCGTTATCTCTCCTTTCCGGATTATACAATATCCTTTCTATTCTGTGACCACTCAGGGAGTGTTAGTCAAGGAAACCCAGTTGGTGTGCGTTTAAATTCTAGTTTGAGTATAAAACTGTATAACCTGCTGTAAACTGCATGCCTATATCTAATCAGACGTATAAGCGGTATGTACATGATCCAATAACGTTAATAAAGCGAATTGAAAATTAAGAGAGAATTGACTCTTCCTCTGTGTACTAAGCCAAAACCGTTAACCGGTGACTTCCGGTCAACACTCACCTTCACTTCCATCGCCCCCTCACCTTCCTCCATTTCTGTTTCTTGCTCTCTCCCCCTCCTCCATCTTTGCCTCATTTTTCTCCAGTTTCATCGTTCTCCCCCCTCACTTTGCGTATCTTCCTCTCTGCTTCTGTGTCTCTCTTTCACCTCCTTGCTGTCTGTTTCACTCTCTCCCTTCCATTCATCTCTCTCTCTCTCTCTTCAACTTCAGTTTCTGTTCTCCACTTTCACCTTCTCTCACCTCCCTCACTCCTCTCTCTTCTCCACCTAGTCCGGATCCTGCTCTCACTGCGTAAGGTGGATTTGCCCAAAGGACAGAGGATCCATGAGGAACGGAGAACACCTCAACACAAGGAGGCTGATCACCTCAACATCCCACAAGCCAATACCATTGTCCCAAGTGAAGACGACCAGTTTAACCAAGCAGCTGATCAATAAATTCATACAAGTTCTGGAAACATTGCTAACCACCAGCACACACACTATCATCTATCCAATAGACTAGCTATCTAATGCTGTTAACTTGCCAGCTAACTAAGGCGTTTACTCATCAATTAATTTCACCAATTTATATCAATCTCAGGCACTGATCTCAACGACTATTTGATAAGCAGCGACCCAGTTAATGCTGAATTATTGTAATATCACTGAAGTGCCTGCTATTCATTTTGTTAATAATCCTATCGACTAATTATTTGCATCTCAATGTTTGATTATTGCTAATCATGATTTGAAGTTAATAAACAATTGTTAGTGCAAGACTTGTCTGACTCCTGTGACGATATGGCAAGAAAGGGTTAATTCATTCACTCAGTAACTTGTGGGCATCCTAACTGAGTGTTGGGAAGGTGAACTCATGTTCAATCGGAACTGGGTGATGGAAGGCAGTTCGGTGGTGCAAACGTTGACGTCATTCGTGCGCTAATGGGTACGGTAACATGTTGGTGATGTTACTGGACTAGTGATCCAGAGACCTGGACGAATAATCTGGAGTTATGAACTCAAATCCCACCACGGCAGCTGGGGAATTTAAATTGAATTAATTAAATAAAATCTGGAATTAAAGTACTACTAGTAGTAATGGTGGCCATGAAACTACTGGATTGTCATAAAAACCCAAGGAAGCTTGCTGTCCTTACCCGGTCTGGCTGACATGTGACTCCAGATCCACAGCAATGTGGTTGATTCTTAATTGCCCTCTGAAATGGCCGAACAAGCCACTCAGTTGTAAAATTTCACTTAAAAAAAAGTTGAAATAAGAATAAAACTGAATGGACTGCTAGGAAACGAGACACAACAAAAGCAAACCAAGCCCAGTCGACCCTGCAAAGTTCCTCCTCACTGAACAGCAGGGGGCTTGTGCCAAAAGTGGGAGAGCTGTCCCACAAACTGGTCAAGCAATAGCCACACTCACAGAATCATACCTTTCAGGCAACGTCCCAGACTCTTCCATCACCATCCCTGGGTACGCCTTGTTCCACCGGCAGGACAGATCGACCAGAGGTAGCGATGCAGTGATATACAGTCAGGAGGGAGTGGCCCTGGGAGTCCAGAAGATTGACTCCGAATTCCCCTGAAATCTAATGGCATCAGGTCAAACAGGGGCAAGGGAACCTCCTGCTGTGGTGATTACCACCTATCGCCCTCCCTCAGCTGATGAATCAGTCCTCCTCCATATTGAGAAGCAGCAAGGGCACAGAATGTACTCTGGGTGGAGGGACTTCAATGTCTATCACCAAGGGTGGCTCGGTAGCACCACTGCTGGCCAGGTCCTGAAGGACACAGCTGATACACTGGGCCTGCAGCAGGTGGTGAGCGAACCAAGACGTAGGGGAAAAAGCTTACTTGACCTCGTCCTCACCAATCTATCTGTCCCATGACAGTATAGGTAGGAGTGACCACCACACAGTCCTCATTGGAGACGAAGTCCCGTCTTCGCACTGAGGACACCATCCGACGTGTTGTGTGACACTTACACCGTGCTAAATGGGATAGATTCAGAACAGATCTAGCAGCTCAAATCTGGGCATCCATGAGGCGCTGTGGGCCATCAGCAATAGCAGAATTGTATTCCAGCACAATCTGTAACCTTATGGCCCGGCATATTCCTCACTCTACCATTACCAACAAGCCAGGGGAATCAACCCTGGTTCAAGGAGGAGTGTAGAAGAGCATGCCAGGAGCAGCACCAGGTGTACCAAAAAATGAGGTGCCAACCTGGTGAAGCAACAACTCAGGACGACATGCATGCTAAACAGCAGAAGCAACATGCTATAGACAGAGCGAAGAGATGCCACAACCAACGGATCAGATCAAAGCTCTGCAGTCCTGCCACATCCAGTCATGAATGATGGTGGACAATTAAACAACTAACGGGAGGAGGAGGCTCTGCAAACATCCCCATCCTCAATGATGACAGAGTCCAGCACATGAGTGCAAAAGACAAGGTTGAAGCGTTTGAAACCATCTTCAGCCAGAAGTGGATGATCCATCTTGGCCTCCTCCCGATATCCCCACCATCACAGAAACCAGTCTTCAGCCAATTCGATTCACTCCACGTGATATGAAGAAACGGCTGAGTGCACTGGATGCAGCAAAGGCTACTGGGCCCTGACAATACCCCGGCTGTGGTACTGAAGTCTTGAGCTCCAGAACTAGCCGCGCCTCTAGCCAAGCTGTTCCAGTACAGCGACAACACTGGCATCAACCCAACAATGTGGAAAATTGCCCAGGTATGTCCTGTCCACAAAACGCAGGAGAAATCCAATTACCTCCCCATCAGTCCACTCTCAATCATCAGCAAAGTGATGGAAGGTGTCGTTGACAGCGCTATCAAGCGGCACCTGCTCACCGATGCTCAATTTGGGTTCCGCCAAGGACCACTCGGCTCCAGACCTCATTACAGCCTTGGTCCAAACATGGACAAAAGAGCTGAATTCCAGAGGTGATATGAGGTGAAAGTGACTGCCCTTGACATCAAGGCAGCATTTGCTGAGTGTGGCACCAAGGAGCCCTAGTAAAATTGAAGTCAATGGGAATCAGGGGGAAAACTCTCCAGTGGCTGGAGTCATACCTAGCACAAAGGAAGATGGTAGTGGTTGTTGGAGGCCAATCATCTCTCGTCACAGGACATTGCTGCAGGAGTTCCTCAGGGCAGTGTCCTAGGCCCAACCATCTTCAGCTGCTTCATCAATGACCTTCCCTCCATCATAAGGTCAGAAACGAGGATGTTCGCTGATGACTGCACAGTGTTCAGTTCTATTTGCAACCCCTCAGATAATGAAGTAGTCCGTGTCTGCATGCAGCAAAACTTGGACAACATCCTGTCTTGGGCTGATAAGTAACAAACAAAATAGGAAATTCACGCCAGACAAGTGCCAGGCAATGACCATCTCCAACAAGAGAGAGTCTAACCACCTACCTTTGACATTCAACGGCATTACCATTGCCAAGTCCCCCACCATCAACATCCTGAGGGTCACCATTGACCAGAAACTTAACTGGACCAGCCACATAAATACTGTGGCTACAAGAGCAGGTCAGAGGCTGGGTATTCTGTGGCGAGTGACTCACCTCCTAACTCCCCAAAGCCTTTCCACAATCTACAAGGCACAAGTCAGGAGTGTGATGGAATACCCTCCACTTGCCTGGATGAGTACAGCTCCAACAACACTCAAGAAGCTCAACACCATCCAGGACAAAGCAGCCCGCTGGATTGGCACCCCACCCACTACCCTAAACATTCACTCCCTTCACCACCGGCGCACTGTGGCTGCAGTGTGTACCATCCACAGGATGCACTGCAGAAACTCGCCAAGGCTTCTTCAACAGCACCTCCTACGCCCGCGACCTGTACCACCTAGAAGGACAAGAGCAGCAGGCACATGGGAACAACACCACCTGCACGTTCCCCTCCAAGTCACACACCATCCTGACTTGGAAATATATCGCCGTTCCTTCATCGTCGCTGGGTCAAAATCCTGGAACTCCCTTCCTAACAGCACTGTGGGAGAACCTTCACCACACGGACTGCAGCGGTTCAAGAAGGCGGCTCACCACCACCTTCTCAAGGGCAATTAGGGATGGGCAATAAATGCCGGCCTTGCCAGCGACACCCACATCCCATGAATGAATATAAAAAAATTCACTCGTAGACTGAGTGGTAAACCCCAGGGAGTTCCTCAGTGAGAAATTAAGGATTTGTCTGTTTCCTTGGTAAATCGTCCTTAGTGCTCTTAAAGTGTTGACATCTCTGCACTTTGGGTTTTCAGACGATGAACCCAGAGTGCTTGAGTCTGTACACTTAAAAGTGTTGAATTCAAGATGTTCCGACCTTGGCCCTGGTTGACCTCTCCCAGGATGTGCTTGACCTGGTCGCGGATGTAAATAGGTTTCCCCCCTTGGCTGGGTTGGGCAGTGGTGGTGGTGAAGGGGACGGTCCCTTTCCCTGTCTCCGGGCTTTGTGTCAGGCATGGCTTTATCTCCACCTGCCTGATGCTTGAGTCACACTGCAAAAGGAGGGGCGGGGTGGGGGGGTCCCAGGCTGCTGCTCTCTGTCTGGCCAAGAACCCAGAGAGGAGACCATGAGAGATTCCTCTACCTCCGATGATGTACTCCTCACGGTGAGGGATCCCAATGCCTTGCGGAGGGTGTGCGAGTAACTTTTCAGGCCGTGCATTCCAGATCACAACAACTCACTGAGCAAAAGATTTCTCCTCATTTCCCCCCTGGAGATTTTGCCAATTATCTTAACTCTGTGTCCTCTGGTTACCGACCCTCCTGCCAGTGGAAATAATTTCTCCCTGTCCACTCTATCAAAATCCTTCATGATTTTGAACACCTCGATTAAATCTCCCTTTAAACTTCTCTGTTCTAAGGAGAACAATCCCAGCTTCTCCAGTCTCTCCCCATAACTGAAGTCCCCCATCCCTGGTACCATTCCAATAAATCTCCTCTGCACCCTCTCTAAGGCCTTGACATCCTTCCTAAAGTGTGGTGCCCAGAATGAACACAATACTCCAGCTGAGACCAAACCAGTAATTTATAAAAGTTCAGTGTAAATTCCTTGCTTTTCTACTCTATGCCTCTATTTGTAAAGCCAAGGATCCCCTGTGCTTTTTTAACAGCCTTATCCACTTGTCCTGCCACCTTCAAAGATGTTGTATATTTGTATTTGCATCCTTCACAACAATCAATTGGGAGAAGTGCATTGGTCATAAACCAACAGGTGACCACTATCTTTTGATTCCAGTTTCTCACTTTGATCCCTCCCCCTTGAATTTGTCACCAAGATTCAGTGGAAACTCAGTAGGAGACACTGGGTCTCTGCTCTGGTTCTGAGACTCACGTGCAGCCACACCCAGCTTGGAACTTTCCACCTTCAGGTGCTGCACATGGAAGTTCATCCAAAGTGCTGTGTGCTGGTGACAATCTTTTTCTGCCACACGCACAGCCGAAATTATGACAGGCAGCTCTTTTTCATAAAACTGCAAGGAATACGTACGTCCTTCCAGGAGCTGCCTGTCTTATCCAGGGAGTTGCTAAGAGATCCAGCAGGATTTCTGCCCAGTCTGAGGTATTGGCCATTCTGTCTGAGCTACTCTTCCATAAACCCATCTACACATGATCAGTTTCAGTGACACAAAGGTGGTGGAGAGGAGAGCCCTTGCTGCGAAGGTAAACAGAGTCTGGGATGTACTGGGCAGTGGGTCAGCAGGCTGGATACCGTCAGAGTTATTACCTGCTCCAACATCAACAACAAAAACACCTTGTATTTATATCGCATCCTTACTGTAGTAAAATGTCCCAAAGCGCTTCACAGGAGTGGAATTAGACAAAAATTGACACCAAGACACAAAAGGAGATATTAGAACAGGTGATCAAAAGCTTGATGAAAGTGGTAGGTTTTAAGGAGCGTCTTAAAGGAGGAGAGAGAGGTGGAGAGGCAGAGAGGTTTAGGGAGGGAATTCCAGAGCTTGGGGCCGAGGCAGCTGAAGGCACAGCCACCAACGGTGGAGTGATTAAAATCGGGGATGTGAAAGAGGCAGGGATTGGAGGAGCACAGAGATCTCAGAGGGTGGTAGGAGGTTACAGGTAACAGAGATAGGGAGGGGCGAGGACATGGAGGGATTTGTACACAAGGATGAGAATTTTAAAATCGAAGTGTTGCTGGACCGGGAGCCAATGTAGGTCAGTGCGCACGGGGGTGATGGGAGAACGGGACTTGGTGTGAGTTTGGATACGGTCAGCACAGTTTAGGATGAGCTTCAGTTTACGGAGGGTGGAAGATGGGAGGCCGGCCAGGAGAGCATTGGAATAGTCAAAATTGGAGGTGACAAGGCCATGGATGAGGATTTCAGCAGCCGATGAGCTGACAATTACATCTGGCCTGTAGCCAAAGTCATCCAGGGGCTAAAATCCACAATTGACCCTGACTCAGTTGAGTGTGTCGAGGAGGCTCAGCCATATGGAGCGATTCCGGTGAATTTCACCCATCTTCGGACGGAGCTGCTCATCGGTGTGAGGCTCCAAAGCCTCCCTTGGAAACATCGGCCTTCCAAATTGAGATGTCTCTCGGAGATTCCCTTGGGCCCATTCTGCTCTGAGTGGAGGGATTTCCTGAACAGGTCACTGCTGCATACTCTCCCTCGCCTTCCGTCCCGACATGCCCTCGGGTAATATCCTGCTG
Source organism: Heptranchias perlo (assembly GCF_035084215.1). NCBI lineage: Eukaryota > Metazoa > Chordata > Chondrichthyes > Hexanchiformes > Hexanchidae > Heptranchias > Heptranchias perlo. Next base: position 7,502,552 of record NC_090335.1, read on the forward strand.
GCCGGCAGAGGCGAGTGTCCCCTCAGGAAAGCCCTGTATTTGGGGTTCCTCCTCTGCACCATTGGAGACCTGGGGTGGAGAGGGTTGCATGAACATTCTCCTCGGCCATTTCACAGATACCCGGCCACTTGTCCATTTTGTGGGTTGGATGAAGATATACATTATCTTTATTTACAGTACCGGAGGTTGCAACCCCTGTTTCACTATTTAAAGGGGCCGCACCTCAAGTTTTAGTTACCTTGAAGTCCTTGTCTTCGGGCACCCAGTGCACAGGGTGGGGGAGAGAGGCGGGGGGTGAGTGGATCAGATGAACCCCTGGTGGGGATGTTCCTGGGCCAGGCTAAAACCACCATCCACTGGAAGCATCCACATGGAGGATTGTTCTGACTGCTGGCCGCTGTTCCACGGCCTTCAACACACCCGGGTGACCTTGGAGAGGGATCGCGTGGGCTCCACCAATACACTTGAAGCCTTCGTGGGCGACGCAGGACAGCAACTGTGTCACTGACGAAAGGAACCAGATCATTGGTTAATTTTATTTTTAATTGTAGACATTTTAATTTGATTGGACGATTTGTAATCGTGGGGCCCTCCTCTTCACCAATCGTCATATTTAGTCCGAGAGCCATGGGGCAAATCACATTGCTCCAATTCAAAATACTCCAATGTCCAACACACAAGAGCAAATCAGATCCTGTCACATCATTGCTGGGATCTTTGGAATTGACACAATGTGATTGTGAATAAAAAGGCCTCAAGTTTGGAAGTGAATCCATAGAGACAAAGGGGCAGGTCACAAGCACCAAACACCAATAGTGTGCAGCCCCAGTGGCCTAATGGATAAGGCACTGGCCTCTTAAGCCAGGGATTGTGGGTTCAAGTCCCATCTGGGGTGAATTTTGAGAATCTTACATACTCGGGGAACAATGTCACCTGCACTTTCCAGGCAAACAATGTCCCTTTGCCTCATTTTACCGAACACTGTCTTTTTCTTCTCTTCCTCTTCCATGCCTAACAGTACAAGAGGAAACCCATTTCTTGCACTGCTTTCCATCCAGCAGGTCATGCTCTGGGTATTTCCCGTGTCAGAGTCCATTCTAACATGAACAGTTGTTACCCTGACTCGCAACTCCTTACCAGGACCACCGGATAGATATGATGGGGGGGGGTCGTTACTCTGCTCCCATCAGACACGAGTACCCCACCGGATGTCAGCCCACCATTCAGGGACCAGAACTCTCGTCTACACTTGCCAGGACTGTTTTAGGGAATCAAAAGTGTTCACAACTGCTGCCAATCATTGCTGAAGTGTGTGGAATTGGCAGATATATTTTTGCGTTGTCGTGTGTCTCGAAGGCCACCTTGGAGAACGTTTACCCGAAGATCGGTGGCTGAATGTCCTTGACTGCTGAAGTGTTCCCCGACTGGGAGGGAACCCTCCTGTCTGGCGATTGTTGTGCGGTGTCCGTGCATCCGTTGTCGCAGTGTCTGCATGGTCTCGCCAATGTACCATGCTCTGGGGCATCCTTTCCTGCAACGTATGAGGTACACAACATTGGCCAAGTCACAGGAGTATGAACCATGTACCTGGTGGGTGGTGTCCTCTCGTGTGATGGTGGTATCTGTGTCGATGATCTGGCATGTCTTGCAGAGGTTGCCCTGGCAGGGTTGTTTGGTGTCGTGGATGCTGTTCTCCTGAAAGCTGGGTAATTTGCTGTGAACGATGGTCTGTTTGAGGTTGGGTGGCTGTTTGAAGTCGAGTAGTGGAGGCGTGGGGATGGCCTTAGCGAGGTGTTCGTCGTCATGGCGTAGTTTCTCCGCTCCGGGGAAGTACTGGACGATGAAGGGTACTCTGTAGGTTGCGTCCTGTGTTTGTCTTCTGAGGAGGTCGATGCAATTTTTCGCTGTGGCCCGTCGGAACTGTCGATCGACGAGTTGAGCGTCATATCCCGTTCTTACGAGGGCGTCTTTCAGCGTCTGTAGGTGTCCATCGCGTTCCTCCTCGTCTGAGCAGATCCTGTGTACTCGCAGGGCCTGTCCATAGGGGATGGCCTCTTTGATGTGGTTAGGGTGGAAGCTGGAAAAGTGGAGCATCGTGGGCTCGCGGGAGAGTGAGGTGCTGAGGTGCCCGTCTTTGATGGAGATTCGTGTGTCCAAGAAAGAAGCCGATTCTGAGGAGTAGTCCATGGTGAGTTTGATGGTGGGATGGAACTTGTTGATGTTATCGTGTAGTCTCTTCAGTGATTCTTCGCCGTGGGTCCATAGGAAGAAAATGTCGTCGATGTATCTGGTGTATAGCGTTGGTTGGAGGTCCTGTGCAGTGAAGAAGTCGTGCTCGAACTTGTGCATGAAAATGTTGGCGTATTGGGGTGCGAATTTGGTCTCCATGGCTGTTCTATGTGTTTGGGTAAAGAACTGGTTATCGAAGGTGAAGACATTGTGATCCAGGATGAAGCGGATGAGTTGTAGGATGGCGTCTGGAGATTGGCTGTTGTTGGTGTTGAGTACTGAGGCTCTTGCAGCGATGCCATCATCGTGGGGGATACTGGTGTAGAGTGCTGAGACGTCCATCGTGGTGAGAAGTGTTCCTGGTTCAACTGGTCCGTGGGTGCTGAGTTTTTGTAGGAAGTCTGTAGTGTCGCGACAGAAGCTGGGGGTTCCCTGTACGATGGGTTTCAGGAATCCCTCGACGTATCCAGAGAGGTTCTCACACAGGGTTCCGTTGCCTGATACGATAGGACGTCCGGGTGTGTTGGCTTTGTGTATCTTTGTGAGGCAGTAGAAGTCTCCCACGCGGGGAGTACGTGGGATGAGAGCCCGTAGGATGCTTTGAAGGTCTGGATCGAAGGTCTTGATCAGTTTGTTGAGCTGGTGGGTGTGATCTTTGGTCGGATCTGCGGGTAACCGTCTGTAGTGTTCCTGGTTGTCCAGTTGTCGGTCTGCTTCTTTGCAATAGTCCGTTCTGTTCTGTATGACTATGGCTCCTCCTTTGTCCGCTGGTTTGATGACGATGTTGCGGTTGGTCTTGAGAGCGTTGATGGCGTTGCGTTGTGCTCGGGTGACATTCTGGACTGTCTTGTGAGTGCGGCTGATGAATCTGGCATAGACGCATTTCCTGACCGCTTGAGCATACATGTCCAGCTGAGGGCAGTGACCCTCCGGAGGAGTCCAGTTTGACTCTTTCTTCTTCGGTTGCTGTACCGCGGATCCCTCTGTCTGCTGTTCCGGATCGTTGATTGTCTCATTGGGTTCGCTGCTGACATCTTGGGGTTTGTGGTAGAATTCCCGGAGCCTCATTCTCCTGATGAATTCCTCTGTGTCCGCCGCGAGACTAGTGGGGTCCATTTTGGTGGTGGGGCAGAAATTGAGCCCTCGGCTGAGAACTTCGATTTCGTCTGGTTGAAGGGTGTGGTCGGACAAATTGACGATAGACCTCCCTGTGGTTGTAACCGTGGTACCGGGGGAGGCTTGGTCGATGCTGGTGGTGATGCCGAGTTTCTCAAGCTTCCTGCTCTTGGTTTTCATGTAGGCAGCGTAGTTCCGTTGCCTCGTCTGTTTGGCGGTGTCTCGTAGCTGGTCTGCTGTGTCCTGAGTACAGGTTGAGAGTATGGACTCTATCTTGGTTTCGAGGTTGCGGCGTCTGCTGTAGAGTTGGTGTACGAGATGGTTGCAGAGTGTGCGAGAGGTACGACGGCAGAGTCTCTCAGCGTAATCTGAGTTGTGTGTCGAATTGAGTGGGTTCGTGATCTGTAGTCCTTTCGGGATCTTGTCTGCTTTCTTGCAGCTCTGTAAAAACTTGATGTCTGTGTCGATATGCGCGATCTTCTTGGAGATCCTCTCCACTGTGCTCCACGTCATCAAACCAGCGGACAAAGAAGGAGCCATCGTCATACAGAACAGAACGGACTATTGCAAAGAAGCATACCGATATGGACCACGACTACTGGCTGTTCACCCTCCCACTCCAGAATGTCCTGCAGCCGCTCCGTGACATCCTTGACCCTAGCACCAGGGAGGCAACATACCATCCTGGAGTCACGTTTGCGGCCACAGAAACGCCTATCTGATCCCCTTACAATTGAATCCCCTATCACTAGAGCCCTGCCACTCTTCTTCCTCCCCTCCTGTGCAGCAGAGCCACCCGTGGTGCCACAAACTTGGCTCTTGCTGCTTTCCCCTGATAAGCCATCTCCCCCAACAGTATCCAAAGCAGTATATCTGTTTGAGAGGGAGATGGCCCCAGGGGACTCCTGCTCTACCTGCCTAGTCCTTTTTTTCTGCCTGGTGGTCACCCATTTCCTTTCTGCCTGCGTAATCTTTACCTGCGGTGTGACCACCTCACTGAACGTGCTATCCACGATAGTCTCAGCATCACGGATACTCCACAGTGAATCCACCCACAGCTCCAGCTCCGAAATGCGGTTAGACAGTAGCTGCAGCTGGACACACTTCCTGCACACATGGTCACCAGGGACACTGGTAGTGTCCATGACTTCCCACATAGTGCAGGAGGAGCATATCACGGGTGCGAGCTCTGCTGTCATGACTTGCCTTAGATTTACACTGCGTTCACCTCTCAGACTCTCCTCCCGCTCGCGGGACTCTCCTTTTACACTGGGCTCACCTCTCGGACTCTCCTTTTACACTACGTTCACCTCTCAGACTCTCCTCCCGCTCTTGGTCTCTCCTTTTATACTGTGCTCACATCTCGGACTCTCCTCCCGCTCTCGGTCTCTCCCTTTATACTGAGCTCACCTCTCGGACTCTCCTGCCTCACCTGTGACGTCGCACAGTAGTTGTCTCTTGTTGCAGGTCTGCTGCTGCTTTTATTCCCCGCTCTCAGTCTTCTGCTGCTCAGGTCCGCCGCCGCTCTGCAGAAAAAGTTAGGAAAAGCAAGGCAAAGCAGCACCTCCTTCCCCCACTTCACCGAACTCCCACACTCACCAAACTCTCAGCTGTCTCACTCTGTGCCTGCCGCACTCCGTGCTGGTTGCGTTTGCCACTTTTCCGCCCACTCCACCAACCCATTGATATCTTCTTGGAGTCTACAGCTGTCCTCTTCACCATCAACTACACGGCCAATTTTTGGGCCGTCTGCAAATTTGCCAATCGTGCCCCCGACATTCAAGTTCAAATCATTAATATATACCACAAACAGCAAGAGACCCAACACTGAGCCCTGTGGCACAACACTGGAAACGGATTTCCATTCACAAAGACATCCATCGACATTTACCCTTTGTTTCCTGTTACTGAGCCAATTTTGGATCCAATTCGCCACCTTTCCCTGTATCCCATGGGCTTTTACCTTTCTGACCAATCTGCCAGGTGGGACCTTGTCAAATGACGAACTAAAATCCATGCAGACAACATCCACTGCACTACCCTCATCAATCCTCCTTGTCACTTCCTCAAATAATTCAATCAAATTTGTAAGGCATAACCTTCCCTGGACAGAGCAGGAGGAGGCCATTTGGCCCATCGAGTATGTGCCTGCTCTTTGCAAGAGCCCTCCAATTAGTCCCACTCCCCTGCTCGTTCCCTGTTGCCCGGCAAATTTCTCCTTTTCAAGTAGAAGTCCAATTCCCTTTTGAAAGTTACCATTGAATCTGCTTCCACCGCCCTTTCAGGCCGTGCATTCCAGATCACAACAACTCACTGGGAAAAAAAATTCTCCTCATTTCCCCCCCGGAGATTTTGCCAATTATCTTCACTCTGTGTCCTCTGGTTACCGACCCTCCTGCCAGTGGAAATAATTTCTCCCTATCCACTCTATCAAAATCATTCATCATTTTGAACACCTCGATTAAATCTCCCTTTAAACTTCTCTGTTCTAAGGAGAACAATCCCAGCTTCTCCAGTCTCTCCCCATAACTGAAGTCCCTCATCCCTAGTACCATTCTGGTAAATCACAGGAGAGTAATTAGACAAAAATTGACACCGAGCCACAAAAGGAGATATTAGAACAGGTGATCAAAAGCTTGATCAAAGTGGTAGGTTTTCAGGAGCGTCTTAAAGGAGGAGAGAGAGGTGGAGAGGCAGAGAGGTTTAGGGTGGGAATTCCAGAGCTTGGGGCCGAGGCAGCTGAAGGCACAGCCACCAACGGTGGAGTGATTAAAATCGGGGATGTGAAAGAGGCAGGGATTGGAGGAGCTCAGAGATCTCAGAGGGTGGTAGGAGGTGACAGGTTACAGAGATAGGGAGGGGCGAGGCCATGGAGGGATTTGCACACAAGGATGAGAATTTTAAAATTGAGTCGATGCGGGACTGGGAGCCAATGGAGGTCAGTGCGCACGGGGGTGATGGGAGAACGGGACTTGGTGTGAGTTAGGATACGGTCAGCAGAGTTTTGGATGAGCTAAAGTTTACGGAGGGTGGAAGATGGGAGGCCGGCCAGGGGAGCAATGGAATAGTCAAGATTAGACGTGAGGAGGCCATGGATGAGGATTTCAGCAGCCGATGAGCTGACAATAACATCTGGCCTGTAGCCAAATCCATCGAGGGGATAAAATCCACAATTGACCCTGACTCAGTTGAGTGTGTCGAGGAGGCTCAGCCATATGGAGCGATTCCGGTGAATTTCACCCATATTCGGACGGAGCTGCTCATTGGTGTGAGGCTCCAAAGCCTCCCTTGGAAACATCGGCCTTCCAAATTGAGGCATCTCTCGGAGATTCCCTCTGAGTGGAGGGATTTCCTGAACAGGTCACTGCTGCATACTCTCCCTCGCCTTCCGTCCCGACATGCCCTCGGGTAATATCCTGCTGGCCGGCAGAGGCGAGTGTCCCCTCAGGAAAGCCCTGTATTTGGGGTTCCTCCTCTGCACCATTGGAGACCTGGGGTGGAGAGGGTTGCATGAACATTCTCCTCGGCCATTTCACAGATACCCGGCCACTTGTCCATTTTGTGGGTTGGATGAAGATATACATTATCTTTATTTACAGTACCGGAGGTTGCAACCCCTGTTTCACTATTTAAAGGGGCCGCACCTCAAGTTTTAGTTACCTTGAAGTCCTTGTCTTCGGGCACCCAGTGCACAGGGTCGGGGAGAGAGGCGGGGGGTGAGTGGATCAGATGAACCCCTGGTGGGGATGTTCCTGGGCCAGGCTAAAACCACCATCCACTGGAAGCATCCACATGGAGGATTGTTCTGACTGCTGGCCGCTGTTCCACGGCCTTCAACACACCCGGGTGACCTTGGAGAGGGATCGCGTGGGCTCCACCAATACACTTGAAGCCTTCGTGGGCGACGCAGGACAGTAACTGTGTCACTAACGAAAGGAACCAGATCATTGGTTAATTTTATTTTTAGTTGCAGACATTTTAATTTGATTGGACGATTTGTAATCGTGGGGCCCTCCTCTTCACTAATCGTCATATTTAGTCCGAGAGCCATGGGGCAAATCACATTGCTCCAATTCAAAATACTCCAATGTCCAACACACAAGAGCAAATCAGATCCTGTCACATCATTGCTGGGATCTTTGGAATTGACACAATGTGATTGTGAATAAAAAGGCCTCAAGTTTGGAAGTGAATCCATAGAGACAAAGGGGCAGGTCACAAGCACCAAACTCAAATAGTGTGCAGCCCCAGTGGCCTAATGGATAAGGCACTGACCTCCTAAGCCAGGGATTGTGGGTTCAAGTCCCATCTGGGGTGAGTTTGGTTTTAAACCAAGTACATTCTGTGAAAACCAGCCCTTTGTCCTCATTGCTGAATTCCAGAGAGATCAAAGAGCTCAATCACATCATTGCTGAGATCTTTGGAACTGATACAATGTGATTCTGTCTGAAAAGAAAGGGATGGCCCATAAAAAGGCATCAAATTTGGCAGTGAAGAGATCGAGACAAAGGGGCAAGTTGCAACCACCAAGCTCTTGTTGCACACATCCCCAGTGGCCTAATGGATAAGGCACTGGCCTCCTAAGCCAGGGATTGTGGGTTCACATCCCATCTGGGGTAATACAGTTTTTGGCTCTGAAACAAAAGCCAAAACACCTTCTCTGAACATTGCTCCATTCCGTGACAGTCAGGGAGTTTTCCTTTTAACTTACCAACCAATCCAGGGAGTTCCTGTCCACACCCTTCTCACTCAGTCACTTGCTTTCCAGTGGCACAAACCAATGCGATGCTTCTACCAAGCTGTGCGCCATCCCAATACTCAGGGAACAATGTCACCTGCATTTTCCAGGCAAATAATGTCCCTTTACCTCCTTTCCTCATTTTACTGAACACTGTCTTCTTCTTCTCCTCCTCTTCCATGCCTAACAGTACAAGAGGAAACCCATTTCTTGCACTGCTTTCCATCCAGCAGGTCATGCTCTGGGTTTTTTCAGTGTCAGAGTCCATTCTAACATGAACAGTTGTTACCCTGACTCGCAACTCCTTACCAGGACCACCAGATCGATATGATGGGGGGGGTCGTTACTCTGCTCCCATCAGACACGAGTACCCCACCGGATGTCAACCCACCATTCAGGGACCAGAACTCTCTTCTACACTTGCCAGGACTGTTTGAGGAAATCAAAAGTGTTCACAACTGCTACCAATCATTGCTGAAGTGTGTGGAATTGGCAGATATATTTATTGATAAAAACCAAGTGAGTGGCGACAAGAACAGGTAGAATGTTATGAGAGCGTAGAGCAATGACCAATTGCACAAAGGCTGTGGTAGTAGCTGTGACCCCAGTGGCCGAATGGGAAAGGCAATGAGTTTGGGAATCACTCGAGCAAATGAAAGTGACAGACAGGAAAAGACCAACTGGTCTATCTTGCCTGTCCCATAAAGTTGTGCTGCCCTATGCATCTCGATACAGATACTCCCCACCCACCCAGAGCCGTGTAATCCCCTGGGAGAGGTGAAAAAACAGATTAAAAATGGAGGACAATTTGGGAAATAAAATCTGGAAAATTCCTCTCTGACCCCTTTAGGTGATCAAAACTAGTCCAGGAGATCACATAGACCCTGGTTGAATATTGGCCAGGACACCGGGGAGAACTCCAAAATAATATCATGTCATTTTTCAAGAACACCTGACCTGAAATACAGCACAGCTCTCCCTCATTACTGCACTAAAGTGTCAGCCTAGATTATATGCTCAAGTCTCTGGGAACACCGATCAGGTAAACTTTCATGTATCAGCCTTGGCTCAATGTTTCAGTCAGAAGGTTGTGGGTTCAAGTCCCACTTCAGGCTGACACTCCAGTGCAATGATGGGGGAGTGCTGCATTGTCGGAGGTGCCGCCTTTTGGATGAGACGTTAAACTGAGGCCCCGTCTGCCCTCTCAGGTGGATGTAAAAGAACCCATGGAACTATTTCTAAGAAGAGCAGGGGAGTTCTCCCCAGTGTCCGGGACAATATTTATCCCTCAACCAAAATCCCCAAAAAAAAGATCACCTGTTTATTTCTCTCATTGCTGTTTGTGGGATCTTGCTGTGTGTAAATTAGCTGCCACATTTCCTACATTACATAGAATTACATCGAATGTAATTAGCTACATCACTGGCATCTACCTGACAATGTGGAAAATTGCCCAGGTATGTCCTGTCCACAAAAAGCAGGACAAATCCAATCCGGCCAATTACTGCCCCATCAGTCTATTCTCAATATATCCTTTATATAATATGGAGACCAGGACTGTTCTCAGTACTCCAAGTGTGGTCTAACTAAGGTTCGATACAAGTTTAACATAATTTCTCTGCTTTTCAATTCTATCCCTCTAGAAATGAACCCTAGTGCTTGATTTGCCTTTTTTATGGCCTTATTAACCTGCGTTGCTACTTTTACTGATTTGTGTATCTGTACCCCCAGATCCCTCTGCTCCTCGACCCCATTTAGACTCTGATTTTCCAAGGAGTAGGTGCCCTCTTTATTCTTCCTACCAAAATGTACCACCTCACACTTAATGTATATGGAAATTCATTTGCCAATTACACGCCCATTCTGCAAGTTTATTGATGTCTTCTTGTATTTTCTCCCATCCTCCTCAGTATTAACTCTACCCCCTTATTTGGTGTCGTTACAACTTCACTTTGAAGTGACTACACTTGAAACGTACTTCATTGAAGTGCTGTGGGATGTCTCGAGGCCATGAAAGGTGCTATATAAATGCAAGTGTTTCTCCTCCATGCCTGTCACTACGCACTCAGCACCTCACCCAGTCACCATGTACATTGGGAGACGGCCCATTGTCTGCCGGTTTGGAGAGCTGCGTACAATATCAGAACGGTGAGAGGGTCATTGCATTAAATGCTAGCACAGAAACATTAGTGAGATCCCACTCCTTAAGACTATTCATTTTTAGTGATGGAGCTTTCGACATACCAGCTCTCGAACATTTTCTTTGCTTGCACCTTTTTCTGAACAGAGGCCGTGTGAAAACGGCCGATCTCCGCCCTTGTGAATCCCAGCTCGGAAGCCACAATGGTCCATTCAAAGCCCAGGTCTTTGGCGAGTTCTTGGACAGACTTCAGGTTGATCACTGCATCCTGGGTCAGGAAAACAGCTTTTAAAATAACCAAATACAAAAGGTACCAGCAATATCTGCTTCAACTGCACAAGACATTAAAAGCAGCACCGCAAGTAGATAAGGTTATTGAAAAAGTTCATGGAATAGCGGGTTTAAGGCAAGAGGTAATGGTGAATCTAGATACAGGATTAAATGGAAGAGATTGAGGACAGAGAGCAGCAGAAAGGTTTTTGCACAGAGGGCTGTGAGGCTGTGGGTTATGGTGGATACACTACTGGAGACAGTGATTGCAGCAGGGATGGTGTCAACATTTAAGAACAGGTTAGACAGGTGATTGATGGAAAGGGGAACGAAGGGATAGGGCGGACACATGGGATTAGGATACTGCTCGTGTGGGGGATCAAGACCAGCACCGACTGGTTGGGGCCAACGCCCAGTTTCTGTGTTGTAATTTCTATGTCATTCTCAAAGCTTTCAGGCTGTGGCATGAAAACTGTGGGTTAGGTTATGTTCTGGGCCGACCAGCACAGGCCCGAACCGAGAGGCCCGAAGATCGATGGAAATTGGACACTAGGCCTCATCAGCATCCAAGGCACGAGCTCCATTTTACTCTCCCTCCTTCCCTCGATCACTCCCCCCAATCCATCTCACTCCCTCTCCCTCCCGCCCCCGCCTCACTCCGTCACTCCCCCACTTCGCCCCCTCCCTCCTCTCCATCTCTCAGTCACTAGCCCCCTCGCCCTCTCCCTTGATCACTCTCCTCATCGCCCCCCTCCTCATCACTTCCTCTCCCTCTCCCTGTCGCCCCCCACTTCAATCTCCCCATCGCCCCCCTCAATCTCCCCATCTCCTCCCCTGCCCTCACAAGGAACCATAAAAAGTAAAAATAAACGGGCCTTACCCGGACTTCCTATGGCCAGGATTTTCCCTGACACCAGCTTTAATTCGCAGGTTCAAGTGTGCGAGCCTTAATCAGGCCCACCGTTAAAATGGTCATTTAAATTAGCCCCCCAACTCCCGCCTCTCGTTCCTCAGGGGCAGGCAACCTCCCGTTCCTGAATTCTGACAAGTTAATATTGGAGGTGACGAGGCCATGGATGAGGATTCCAGCAGCCGATGAGCTGACAATTACAATTGGCCTGTAGCCAAAGCCATCCAGGGGCTAAAATCCACAATTGACCCTGACTCAGTTGAGTGTGTCGAGGAGGCTCAGCCATATGGAGCGGTTCCGGTGAATCTCACCCATATTCAGACGGAGCTGCTCATCGGCGCGAGGCACCGAAGCCTCCCTCGGGAAACACGGTCTCCCAAATTTTGGCGTCTCTCGGAGATTCCCATGGGGCCATTCTGCTCTGAGTGGAGGGATTTCCTGAATAGGTCACTGCTGCATACTCTCCCTCGCCTTCCGTCCCGACATGCCCTCGGGTAATATCCTGCTGGCCGGCAGAGGCGAGTGTCCCCTCAGGAAAGCCCTGTATTTGGGGTTCCTCCTCTGCACCATTGGAGACCTGGGGTGGAGAGGGTTGCATGAACATTCTCCTCGGCCATTTCACAGATACCCGGCCACTTGTCCATTTTGTGGGTTGGATGAAGATATACATTATCTTTATTTACAGTACCGGAGGCTGCAACCCCTATTTCACTATTTAAAGGGGCCGCACCTCAAGTTTCAGTTACCTTGAAGTCCTTGTCTTCGGGCACCCAGTGCACAGGGTGGGGGAGAGAGGCGGGGGGTGAGCGGATCAGATGAACCCCTGGTGGGGATGTTCCTGGGCCAGGCTAAAACCACCATCCACTGGAAGCATCCACATGGAGGATTGTTCTGACTGCTGGCCGCTGTTCCACGGCCTTCAACACACCCGGGTGACCTTGGAGAGGGATCGCGTGGGCTCCACCAATACACTTGAAGCCTTCGTGGGCGACGCAGGACAGCAACTGTGTCACTAACGAAAGGAACCAGATCATTGGTTAATTTTATTTTTAGTTGTATACATTTTAGTTTGATTGGACGATTTGTAATCGTGGGGCCCTCCTCTTCACTAATCGTCATATTTAGTCCGAGAGCCATGGGGCAAATCACATTGCTCCAATTCAAAATACTCCAATGTCCAACACACAAGAGCAAATCAGATCCTGTCACATCATTGCTGGGATCTTTGGAATTGACACAATGTGATTGTGAATAAAAAGGCCTCAAGTTTGGAAGTGAATCCATAGAGACAAAGGAGCAGGTCACAAGCACCAAACACCAATAGTGTGCAGCCCCAGTGGCCTAATGGATAAGGCACTGGCCTCCTAAGCCAGGGATTGTGGGTTCAAATCCCATCTGGGGTGAAGTTGATTTTTGCTCTGAAGCAAAAGCCAAAACACCTTCTCTGAACATTGCTGCATTCCGTGACAGTCAGGGAGCTTTCCTTTTAACTTACCAACCAATCCAGGGAGTTCCTGTCCACACCCTTCTCACTCTGTCACTTGCTTTCCAGTGGCACAAACCAATGCGATGCTTCTACCGAGCTGTGCGCCATCCCAATACTCAGGGAACAATGTCACCTGCATTTTCCAGGCAAATAATGTCCCTTTACCTCCTTTCCTCATTTTACTGAACACTGTCTTCTTCTTCTCCTCCTCTTCCATGCCTAACAGTAATAGAGGCAACCCATTTCTTGCACTGCTTTCCATCCAGCAGGTCATGCTCTGGGTTTTTTCAGTGTCAGTCCCTTCTAACATGATGTGGAGATGCCGGTGATGGACTGGGGTTGACAATTGTAAACAATTTTACAACACCAAGTTATAGTCCAGCAATTTTATTTTAAATTCACAAGCTTTCGGAGATTTTCTCCTTCCTCAGGCAAATGTTTCAAGATCTCCCTGACTCGCAACTCCTTACCAGGACCACCAGATAGATATAATGGGGGGGGTCGTTACTCTGCTCCCATCCGACACGAGTACCCCACCGGATGTCAACCCACCATTCAGGGACCGGAACTCTCGTCTACACTTGCCAGGACTGTTTTAGGAAATCAAAAGTGTTCACAACTGCTACCAATCATTGCTGAAGTGTGTGGAATTGGCAGATATATTTATTGATAAAAACAAAGTGAGTGGCGACAAGAACAGGCAGAATGTTATGAGAGCGTAGAGCAATGACCAATTGCACAAAGGCTGTGGTAGTAGCTGTGACCCCAGTGGCCTAATGGGGAAGGCAATGAGTTTGGGAGTCACTCGAGCAAATGAAAGTGACAGGCAGGAAAAGACCAACTGGTCTATTTAGCCTGTCCCATGAATTTGTGCTGCCCGATGCATCTCGATACAGATACTCCCCACCCACCCAGAGCAATGTAATCCCCTGGGAGAGGTGAAAAAACAGATTAAAAATGGAGGACAATTTTGGAAATAAAATCCAAAAATTCCTCTCTGACCCCTTTAGGTGATCAAAACTAGTCCAGGAGATCACATAGGCACTGATTTATATTATAGGATAACTAACTCTTCTACAAAGTAATCTCCGCCGTGGTCCGAGAAACAGGACTTTGAAGAAACGTCTTTTTAAAAGAACTTGCATTTATAGCGCACCTTTCATGACCTCAGGACGTCTCAAAGCGCGTTACAGCCAATGAAGTAATTTTGAAGTGTAGTCACTGTTGTAATGTAGGAAACGCAGCAGCCAATTTGCGCACAGCAAGATCCCACAAACAGCAATGAGATAACGACCCAATAATCTATTTTAGTGATGTTTGTTGAGGGTTGAACATTGGCCAGGACACCGGGGAGAACTCCAAAATAATATCATGTAATTTTTCAAAAACACCTGACCTGAAATACAGCACAGCTCTCCCTCAGTACTGTAGTAAAGTGTCAGCCCAGATTATATGCGCAAGTCTCTCGGAGCACCGATCAGACCAACTTTTATGTATCAGCCTTGGCTCAAAGTTTCAGTCAGAAGGTTGTGGGTTCAAGTCCCACTTCAGGCTGACACTCCAGTGCAGTGTTGAGGGAGTGCTGCATTGTCGGAGGTGCCGTCTTTTGGATGAGACGTTAAACTGAGGCCCTCTCAGGTGGATGTAAAAGATCCCATGGAACTATTTCTAAGAAGAGCAGGGGAGTTCTCCCCGATGTCCGGGACAATATTTTTCCCTCAACCAAAATCCCAAAAAAAACAGATCACCTGTTTATTTCTCTCATTGCTGTTTGTGGGATCTTGCTGTGTGTAAATTAGCTGCCACATTTCCTACATTACATAGAATTACATAGAATGTAATTAGCTGCATCACTGGCATCTACCTGACAATGTGGAAAATTGCCCAGGTATGTCCTGTCCACAAAAAGCAGGACAAATCCAATCCGGCCAATTACTGCCCCATCAGTCTATTCTCAATATATCCTTTATACAATATGGAGACCAGGACTGTTCTCAGTACTCCAAGTGTGGTCTAACGAAGGTTCGATACAAGTTCAACATAACTTCTCTGCTTTTCAATTCTATCCCTCTCAAAATGAACCCTCGTGCTGGATTTGCCTATTTTATGGCCTTAGTAACCTGCTTTGTTACTTTTACTGATTTGTGTATCTGTACCCCCAGATTCCTCTGCTCCTCGACCCCATTTAGACTCTGATTTTCCAAGGAGTAGGTGCCCTCTTTATTCTTCCTCCCAAAATGTACCACCTCACACTTAATGTATATGGAAATTCATTTGCCAATTACACGCCCATTCTGCAAGTTTATTGATGTCTTCTTGTATTTTCTCCCATCCTCCTCAGTATTAACTCTACCCCCTTATTTGGTGTCGTTACAACTTCATTTTGAAGTGACTACACTTGAAACGTACTTCATTGAAGTGCTACATAAGAACATAAGAAATTGGAGCAGGAGTGGGCCAATCGGCCCCTCGAGCCTGCTCCGCCATTCAATAAGATCATGGCTGATCTGATCCTCACCTCAAATCTAAATTCATGTCCAATTTCCTGCCCGCTCCCCGTAACCCCTAATTCCCTTTACTTCTAGGAAACTGTCGATTTCTGTTTTTAATTTATTTAATGATGTAGCTTCCACAGCTTCCTGGGGCAGCAAATTCCACAGACCTACTACCCTCTGAGTGAAGAAGTTTCTCCTCATCTCAGTTTTGAAAGAGCAGCCCCTTATTCTAAGATTATGCCCCCTAGTTCTAGTTTCACCCATCCTTGGGAACATCCTTACCGCATCTACCCGATCAAGCCCCTTCACAATCTTATATGTTTCAATAAGATCGCCTCTCATTCTTCTGAACTCCAATGAGTAGAGTCCCAATCTACTCAACCTCTCCTCATATGTCTGCCCCCTTATCCCCGGGATTAACCGAGTGAACCTTCTTTGTACTGCCTCGAGAGCAAGTATGTCTTTTCTTAAGTATGGAGACCAAAACTGTATGCAGTATTCCAGGTGCGGTCTCATCAATACCTTATATAACTGCAGAAATACCTCCCTGTTTTTATATTCTATCCCCCTAGCAATAAAAGCCAACATTCCGTTGGCCTTCTTGATCACCTGCTGCACCTGCATACTAACCTTTTGATTTTCTTGCACTCGGACCCCCAGATCCCTTTGTACTGCAGTACTTTCCAGTTTCTCGCCATTAAGATAATAACTTGCTCTCCGATTTATCCTGCCAAAGTGCATAACCTCACATTTTCCAATATTATATTGCATCTGCCAAATCTCCGCCCACTCACGCAGCCTGTCTATATCCCCTTGTAGGTTTTTTATGTCCTCCTCACTCTCTACTCTCCCTCCCATCTTTGTATCATCTGCAAACTTTGATATGTTACACTCGGTCCGCTCCTCCAAATCGTTAATATAGATTGTAAAGAGTTGGGGACCCAGCACCGACCCCTGCGGAACACCACTGGCTACTGGTTGCCAGTCCGAGAATGAACCATTTATCCCAACTCTCTGCTTCCTGTTAGATAACCAATCCTCCACCCATGCCAAAATATTACCCCCAATCCAGTGATTCTTTATCTTGAGCAATAATCTTTTATGTGGCACCTTGTCGAATGCCTTCTGGAAGTCTAAATACACTACGTCCACTGGTTCCCCTTTATCCACCCTGTACGTTATGTCCTCAAAGAACTCAAGCAAATTTGTCAGACATGACTTCCCCTTCGTAAAGCCATGCTGACTTTGTCCTATTAAATTATGTTTAACCAAATGTTCCGCTACTGTCTCCTCAATAATAGACTCCAAAATTTTACCCACCACAGATGTTAGGCTAACTGGTCTATAATTTCCAGCCTTCTGCCTACTACCATTTTTAAATAAGGGTGTTATATTAGCAGTTTTCCAATCTGCCGGGACCTTTGCCGAGTCCAGAGAATTTTGGAAAATTATTACCAAAGCATCCACAATCCCTACTGCCACTTCCCTCAAGACCCTAGGATGCAAGCCATCAGGTCCAGGGGATTTATCCGCCTTGAGTCCCATTAATTTACTGAGTACCAATTCCTTCGTGATTTTAATCGTATTTAGCTCCTCCCCCCCCCTAGAGCCCCCTGTTTGTCCAGTGTTGGGATATTCTTAGTGTCCTCTACTGTAAAGACTGAAACAAAATATTTGTTCAGCATTTTTGCCATCTCCATGTTTCCCACCATTAATTTCCCGGTCTCATCCTTTAAGGGACCTACGTTTGCCTTAGCCACCGTTTTTCTTTTTATATAACTGTAGAAACTCTTGCTATCTGTTTTTATATTTTTTGCTAATTTATTTTCATAATCTATCTTCCCTTTCTTAATCAATCCTTTCGTTACTTTTTGCTGTCTTTTGAAGACTTCCCAATCTTCTATCCTCCCACTAAGTTTGGCTACCTTATATGTCCTTGTTTTTAGTCAGATGCTATCCTTAATTTCTTTACTTAGCCACGGATGGCTGTCATTTCTTTTACACCCTTTTTTCCTCAGTGGAATATATTTTTTTTGAAAGTTGTAAAATAACTCCTTAAATGAACACCACTGCTCATGTACTGTCTTACCCTTTAAACTATTTTCCCAGTCCACTTTAATCAATTCCGCTCTCATACCATCATAGTCTCCTTTATTCAAGCTCAGTATGCTTGTTTGAGAACCAACCTTCTCACCCTCTAATTGGATATGGAATGTAACCATGTTATGGTCACTCATTTCAAGGGGATCCTTAACTAGGACATTATTAATTAATCCTGGCTCATTACACAGGACCAGGTCCAAGGTTGCTTGCCCCCTAGTAGGATCAGTTTCATAATGCTCAAGAAATCCATCCCTAATACACTCAATAAACTCTTCCTCAAGGCTGCCCTGCCCAATTTGATTTGTCCAGTTAATATGATAGTTAAAATCCCCCATAATTATAGCTGTTCCCTTATTACATGCCCCGACTATTTCCTGATTAATACTTCTCCCAGCAGAGTTGCAACTATTAGGAGGCCTATATACTACGGCCACTAGTGTTTTTTTCCCCTTATTATTCCTTATCTCCACCCAAACTGTTTCATTATCCTGATCCTTTGTCCCAATATCTTTTCTCTGTATTACAGTGATTCCTTCCCTTATTAACATAGCCACCCCACCTCCCCTTCCTTCCTGCCTGTTCTTCCTGATTGTTAAATACCCTGGCATATTTAATTCCCAGTCGTTGTCACCCTGCAACCATGTTTCTGTAATGGCCACAAGATCATACCCATACGTAGTTATTTGTGCCGTTAACTCGTCCATTTTGTTACGAATGCCACGTGCATTCAGATAAAGAACTTTCAAATATGTTTTGTGACACTTAGTTCCTGCTTTTACCTTTGTTAACACTTTACCTTTTACTCCATACCTTCTGTCCCTTCCTGACACGCTTTCCTCTGTCTCCCTGCTCAGGTTCCCAACCCCCTGCCACAGCTTTGATGCTGGGTTAATCGCCTTACGCCTTCTAGTTTTTATTTTATCTGTCGTGCCTAAAGTACACTTTCTTTCCGCTGCTCTACGCTTTTCCCTTTCACTTGTTCTTGAACAACTGTTTGTACTATTTGTATTGTAGATTTCCCCTGGGTCTTCCCTTCTCTTGCTGCTCTCAACTTTACTCCCTTCTGACTCCCCGCTCAGGTTCCCATCCCCCTGCCACTCTAGTTTAAACCTTCCCAACAGCACTAGCAAACACCCCCGCGAGGACGTTGGTCCTGGTCCTGCTCGGGTGTAACCCGTTCACGCTTGTACAGGTCCCACCTTCCCCAGAACCGATCGCAATGCCCCAGGAATCTAAATTCCTCCCTCCTACACCATCCCTGCAGCCACGCATTCATCCTGTCTATTCTCCTGTTCCTATACTCACTAGCACGTGGCACCGGTAGTAATCCTGAGATCACTACCTTTGAAGTCCTGCTTTTTAATTTATCTCCTAACTCCTTAAATTCACCTTGCAGGACCTCATTCCTTTTTTTACCTATGTCGTTGGTACCAAGATGGACCACGACTACTGGCTGTTCACCCTCCTCCTCCAGAATGCCCTGCAGCCGCTCCGTGACATCCTTGACTCCAGCACCAGGGAGGCAACATACCATCCTGGAGTCACGTTTGCAGCCGCAGAAACGCCTATCTGTTCCCCTTACAATTGAATCCCCTATCACTATAGCCCTGCCACTCTTATTCCTCCCCTCCTGTGCAGCAGAGCCACCCATGGTGCCCCGAACCTGGCTCTTGCTGCTTTCCCCTGATAAGTCATCTCCCCCAACAGTATCTAAAGCAGAATATCTGTTTGAGAGGGAGATGGCCCCAGGGGACTCCTGCTCTACCTGCCTAGTGCTTTTACTCTGCCTGGCGGTCACCCATTTCCTTTCTGCCTGCGTAATCTTTACCTGCGGTGTGACCTCCTCACTGAACGTGCTATCCACGATTGTCTCTGCATCGCGGATGCTCCACAGTGAATCCACCCGCAGCTCCAGCTCCGAAAGACGGTTAGCCAGTAGCTGCAGCTGGACACACTTCCTGCACACATGGTCGCCAGGGACACTGGTCGTGTCCATGACTTCCCACATAGTGCAGGAGGAGCATATTACGGGTGCGAGCTCTGCTGCCATGACTTGCCTTAGACTCTCAGACTCTCTTCCCGCTCTAGGTCTCCCCTTTTATACTCTGCTCACCTCTCGGACTCTCCTGCCTCACCTGTGACGTCGCACAGTAGTTGTCTCTTGTTGCAGGTCTGCTGCTGCTTTTATTCCCCAATCTCAGTCTTCTACTCTCAGGTCCACTGCCGCTCTGGGGAAAAAGTTCGGAAAAGCAAGGCAAAGCAGCACGTGCTTCCCCTACTGTTTTAAACTCCCACACGTACCAAACTCTCAGCAGTTCACACTGTGTTGTCCGCACACCGTGCAGTTCGCACTGACAGGCCCTTGTATTTCTACAGTTTGTGACTCAGGGAAGTCAGACCTGCCCCACCTTCAGGTACCAGTTTAATCTAGCTAAACAATTAACTTGCTACAGCAGCTCTCTGCTGAAGCCTGACAGAAACTTTAAAATGTAAACTTTAAAATTGAACTTAAACAGTTAAAGCAATAGGCACTAGATTTAAAGAGATTAACCCTTAAACTCCCACACATACCAAACTCTCAGCAGCTCACACTGTGCAGTTCGCACTGACAGGCCCCTGTATTTCTACTGTGGGATGTCCCGAGGCCATGAAAGGTGCGATATAAATGCAAGTGTTTCTCCTCCATGCCTGCCACTACGCACTCAGCACCTCACCCAGTCACCATGTACATTGGGAGACGGCCCATTGTCTGCCGGTTTGGAGAGCTGCGGACAATATCAGAACGGTGAGAGGGTCATTGCATTAAATGCTGGCTCAGAAACATTAGTGAGATCCCACTCCTGAAGACTATTCATTTTTAGTGATGGAGCTTTCGACATACCAGCTCTCTAACATTTTCTTTGCTTGCACCTTTTTCTGAACAGAGGCCGTGTGAAAACGGCCAATCTCCGCCCTTGTGAATCCCAGCTCGGAAGCCACAATGGTCCATTCAAAGCCCAGGTCTTTGGCGAGTTCTTGGACAGACTTCAGGTTGATCATTTCATCCTGGGTCAGGAAAACAGCTTTTAAAATAACCCAATACAAAAGATGCCAGCAATATCTGCTTCAACTGCACAAGACATTAAAAGCAGCACCTCAAGTAGATAAGGTTATAGAAAAAGTTCATGGAATAGCAGGTTTAAGGCAAGAGGTAATGGTGAATCTAGATACAGGATTAAATGGAAGAGATTGAGGACAGAGAGCAGTAGAAAGGTTTTTGCACAGAGGGCTGTGAGGCTGTGGGTTATGGTGGATACACTACTGGAGACAGTGATTGCAGCAGGGATGGTGTCAACATTTAAGAACAGGTTAGACAGGCGATTGATGGAAAGGGGAACGAAGGGATAGGGCGGACACATGGGATTAGGATACTGCTCGTGTGGGGGATCAAGACCAGCACCGACTGGTTGGGGCCAACGCCCGGTTTCTGTGTTGTAATTTCTATGTCATTCTCAAAGCTTTCAGGCTGTGGCATGAAAACTGTGGGTTAGATTTTGGTCTGGGCCGACCAGCCCCCCACTCCCGCCTCTCTTTCCTCTGGGGCAGGCAAACTTCCCGTGCCTGATTTTAGCCAAGTTAAGATGTGTGGGAACACGTCGGAAACACAGTCCGAACTCTCCCCATCTTAACCATCCCCCCCATTCGTACTGTTCCCGCCGGCAGGATTCAGGTAAATCTGGTCTTAGTGCGGCCTAACCAGGGGTCCTTAAAGGGCCACCATCAAAATGGTCAATTTTTAAATATATTTCGCTGAATGTGGAACCAGGAGGTGCAGGAGGGGTCGTGTGGGCACCAAAGTACAACCACCGCCGCCCGCTCCCCTACTCGACCCCCCCCCCACCCCGGTTCTCAGACCTGCATCGTCTCCCGATCGCTGATCCCGTCCCTCACCCCGGTTCTCAGTCCCCCTCCCTCTCCCGATCGCTGTCCCTCTCCCTCTCCCGATCGCTGATCCCCTCGCTCTCCCGATCGCTGATCCCGCCTTCACACAAAGTGTGATGGAAATCTGGAACTCTCTCCCCCAAAAAAGCTGTTCAGGCTGAGGGTCAATTGAAAATTCCAACACTAAGATTGATCGATTTTTGTTGGGTAAGGGTATTGAGGGTTCGGGAACTAAGGCGGGTAGATGGAGATAAGATACAGATCAGCCATGATCTAATTGAATGCCGGAGTAGGCTCGAGGGGCTGAATGGCCTCCCCCTGTTCCTATGTTCCTCTCTCCACCAGGATGTTACCCTGACAATGCACGATCCAGGCACGGGGGCATGTCAGGCAGAACTGTCGATATTTCTGGCAAGTGATGTCATCCCACCAACTCCCCCTCAGTCTTTCTCCCTCCTCTAGCTGAGGATACTGGGTGTAGTAAAGTCTCACTCTGATTCACTGCTTTGTTTCTCTCTCTTCTCCACTTCTGTTTCTCACCATCTTCTCCACAGCTGTTCCCACCTTCTTCTCCTCAACCATTATGTTTCTCTCTTCTCTCCCATTTCTCTTTCTCTTTTTCCTCTTCCACTTCTATTTCCCACTTTCTTCTCCTCCAACATTCTATTTCTCACTTTCTCTCTTTCCTGCCCCATTCTGTTTCTCACTTTTTCCTCCGTCACTTATGTTTCTCTCTCCACCATTCTCATTTTTATTTTCTCCTCCTTCACTTCTGTTTTTCTCTCTCCTCCTCCAATTCTGCTTCTCACTTTCTTTTTCACTTATTATTGCTCTCTCATCTTCTTCTATTTCTCTCTCACTCCTTTCATATCTCTCTCCTCAATGCTGGAGCCTCACCTTCACTTCCATCGCCCCCTCACCTCCCTCACATTCATTTTTCTCTCTTCCTCCATTTCTGTTTCTTGCTCTCTCCCTCTCCTCCATCTTTGCCTCATTTTTCTCCAGTTTCATCGTTCTCCCCCCTCACTTTGCGTATCTTCCTCTCTGCTTCTGTGTCTATCTTTCACCTCCTTGCCGTCTGTTTCACTCTCTCCCTTCCATTCATCTCTCTCTCTCTCTCTTCAACTTCAGTTTCTGTTCTCCACTTTCACCTTCTCTCACCTCCCTCACTCCTCTCTCTTCTCCACCTAGTCCGGATCCTGCTCTCACTGCGTAAGGTGGATTTGCCCAAAGGACAGAGGATCCATGAGGAACGGAGAACACCTCAACACAAGGAGGCTGATCACCTCAACATCCCACAAGCCAATACCATTGTCCCAAGTGAAGACGACCAGTTTAACCAAGCAGCTGATCAATACAATTCATACAAGTTCTGGAAACATTGCTAACCACCAGCACACACACTATCATCTATCCAATAGACTAGCTATCTAATGCTGTTAACTTGCCAGCTAACTAAGGAGTTTAGTCCTAAATTAATTTCACCAATTTATATCAATCTCAGGCAATGATCTCAACGACTATTTGATAAGCAGCGACCCAGTTAATGCTGAATTATTGTAATATCACTGAAGTGCCTGCTATTCATTTTGTTAATAACCCGATCTACTAATTATTTGCATCTCAATGTTTGATTATTGCTAATCATGATTTGAAGTTAATAAACAATTGTTAGTGCAAGACTTGTCTGACTTCTGTGACGATATGGCAAGAAAGGGTTAATTCATTCACTCAGTAACTTGTGGGCATCCTAACTGGGTGTTGGTAAGGTGAACTCATGTTCAATAGGAACTGGGTGATGGAAGGCAGTTCGGTGGTGCAAATGTTGACATCATTCTTGTACTAACAGGTACGGTAGCATGGTGGTTGTGTTACTGGACCAATAATCCAGAGACCTGGACGAATAATCTCGGAGTCATTCGTTCAAATCCCACCACGGCAGCTGGGGAATTTAAATTCAATTAATTAAATAAAATCTGGAATTAAAATACCAGTATCAGTGAAGGTGGCCATGAAACTACCTGATAGTCATGGAATCCTGTGGTCCGTACCTGGTCTGGCCTATGTGTGACTCCAGATCCACAGCAATGTGGTTGATTCTTAATTGCCCTCTGAAATGGCCGAACAAGCCACTCAGTTGTAAAATCTCATTTAAAAAAGAGTTGAAGTCAGAAAAAAAACGAACAGGATGACTAGGTACCGAGACACGACAAAAGCAAACCAAGCCCAGTCGACCCTGCAAATTTCCTCCTCACGCAAGAGCAAGGGGCTTGTGCCAAAATTGGGAGAGCTGTCCCACAAACTGGTCAAGCAATAGCCACACTCACAGAATCATACCTTTCAGGCAACGTCCCTGACTCTTTCATCACCATCCCTGGGTACGCCTTGTTCCACCGGCAGGACAGAGTCGACCGTAGGGAGTCATGCAGTGATATACAATCAGGAGGGAGTGGCCCTGGGAGTCCAGAAGATTAACTCCAAATCTAATGGCATCAGGTCAAACATGGGCAAGGGAACCTCCTGCTGTGGTGATTACCACCTATCGCCCTCCCTCAGCTGATGAATCAGTCCTCCTCCATATTGAGAAGCACTCAGGGCACAGAATGGACTCTGGGTGGAGGGACTTCAATGTCTATCACCAAGGGTGGCTCAGTTGGGCAAAGCTGCCACACTGGGCCTGCGGCAGGTGGTGAGCGAACCAAAACGAGGGGAAAAAACTTACTTAACCTCGTCCTCACCAATCAATCGGTCCACGACAGTATTGGTAGGAGTGACCACCGCACAGTCCTCGGGGAGATGAAGTCCCGTCTTCGCACTGAGGCCACCATCCAACGTGTTGTGTCACACTTACACCGTGCTGAATGGGATAGATTCAGAACAGATCTAGCAGCTCAAAACTGGGCATCCAGCAGTAGCAGAATTGGATTCCAGCACAATCTGTAACCTCATGATCCGGCACATTCTTCACTCGACCATTACTAACAAGGCAGGAGATCAACCCTGGTTCAATGAGGAGTGTAGAAGAGCAGCGCCAGGTGTACCTAAAAATGAGGTGCCAACCTGGTGAAGCTCCAACTCAGGACTACATGCATGCTGAACAGCAGAAGCAACATGCCATAGACAGAGCTAAGCGATTCCACAACCAACGGATCAGATCAAAGCTCTGCAGTCCTGCCACATCCAGTCGTGAATGGTGGTGGACAATTATCGGGAGGAGGAGGCTCTGTAAACATCCCCATCCTCAATGATGACAGAGTCCAGCACGTGAGTAAAAAAAGACAAGGTTGAAGCGTTTGCAACCATCTTCAGCCAGAAGTGGATGATCCATCTCGGCCTCCTCCCGATATCCCCACCATCACAGAAGCCAGTCTTCAGCCAATTCGGTTCACTCCACGCGATATGAACAAACGGCTGAGTGCACTGGATACAGCAAAGGCTACTGGGCCCAGACAATATCCCGGCTGCAGTACTGAAGACTTGTGCTCCAGAACTAGCCGCACCTCTAGCCAAGCTGTTCCAGTACAGCTACAACACTGGCATCTACCCGACAATGTGGAATAATTGCCCAGGTAAGTCCTGTCCACAAAAAGCAGGACAAATACAATCCGGCCAATTACCACCCCATCAGTCTACTCTCAATCATCAGCAAAGTGATGGAAGGTGTCGTCGACAGTGCTATCAAGCGGCACCTGCTCACCAATGCTCAGTTTGAGTTCCGCCAGGACCACTCGGCTCCAGACCTCATTACAGCCTTGATCCAAACATGGACAAAAGAGCTGAATTCCTGAGGTGAGGTGAGAGTGACTGCCCTTGACATCAAGGCAGCATTTGCCGAGTGTGGCACCAAGAAGCCCTAGTAAAATTGAAGTCAATGGGAATCAGGGGGAAAACTCTCTCGTAGCTGGAGTGAAACCTAGCACAAAGGAAGATGGTAGTGGTTGTTGGAGGCCAATCATCTCAGTCACAGGACATTGCTGCAGGAGTTCCTCAGGGCAGTGTCCTAGGCCTCAGCATCTTCAGCTGCTTCATCAATGACCTTCCCTCTATCATAAGGTCAGAATTGGGGATGTTCGCTGATGATTGCAGAGTGTTCAGTTCCATTCGCAACCCTTCAAATAATGAAGCAGTCTGAGCCCGCATGCAGCAAGACCTGAACAATATCCAGGCTTGGGTTGATAAGTGGCAAGTAACATTCATGCCAGATAAGTGCCAGGCAATGACCATCTCCTACAAGAGAGAGTCCAACCACCTCCCCTTGACATTCAACGGCATTATCATTGCCAAATCCCCCACCATCAACATCCTGGGGGTCACCATTGACCAGAAACTTAATTGGACCAGCCACATAAATACTGTGGCTACGAGAGCAGGTCAGAGGCTGGGTATTCTGCGGCGAGTGACTCACCTCCTGACTCCCTAAAGCCTTTCCACCATGTACAAGGCACAAGTCAGGAGTGTGATGGAATACTCTCCACTTGCCTGGATGAGTGCAGCTCCAACAACACTCAAGAAGCTCGACACCATCCAGGTCAAAGCAGCCCGTTTGATTGGCACCCCATCCACCACCCTAAACATTCACTCCCTTCACCACTGGCGCACAGTGGCTGCAGTGTGTACCATCCACAGGATGAACTGCAGCAACTCGCCAAGGCTTCTTCGACAGCACCTCCCAAACCCGTGACCTCTACCACCGAGAAGGACAAGAGCAGCACCACCTGCACATTTCCCCTCCAAGTCACACACCATCCCGACTTGGAAATATATCGCCGTTCCTTCATCGTCGCTGGGTCAAAATCCTGGAACTCCCTTCCTAACAGCACTGTGGGAGAACCGTCACCACACGGACTGCAGCGGTTCAAGAAGGCGGCTCACCACCACCTTCTCAAGGGCAATTAGGGATGGGCAATAAATGCCGGCCTCGCCAGCGACACCCACATCCCATGAACGAATAAAAAAAATAGTTTATTAACTTCAAATCCTCATTAGGCCTATGGTAGCATAGTGGTTATGTTACTGGATTTATAATCCAAACATAAGGATGAATAATCCCACGAATCATGAGTGCAAATCCCACTCACAGCAGCTGGGGAATTTAAATTAAATTAAATCAGGAATTAAAAAAACTAGTATCAATAAAGTGACCATAAAATCACCGGATTGTTGTAAAAACCCACCTGGTTCACTAATGCCCTTTGGGGAAGGCAAACCGGCTGAAATGTGACTCCAGACCCACAGCAATATTGTTGTTCATTAATCGCCCTCTGAAATGGCCTCGCCAGCCACTGCAGTTGTACAATCTCACTACAAAGAAGTCATAATAAGAATAAAACCAGACAGACCACGAGGCACCGGACACGACAAAGGCAAAACCAAGCCCAGTCGACCCTGCAAAGTCCTCCTCAACAACATCTGGTGACTTGTGCCAAAATTGGGTGAGCTGTCCCACAGATGAGTCAAGCAACAGCCTGACACAGCCAGACTCACAGAATCATACCTTTCAGCAGACTCCTCTATCACCATCCCTGGATATGTCCTGACCCAGCAGCAGGACAGGCCCACCAGAGGTGGTGGTACAGTGATATACAGGTAGGAGGGGAATGGCCCTGGGAGTCCTCAACATTGACTCCGGACCTCATGGCATCAGGTCAAACATGGGCAAGGAAACCTCCTGCTGATTACCACCTACCGTCCTCCCTCAGCTGATGAATCAGTCCTCCTCCATGTTGAACACCACTTGGAGGAAGCACTGAGGGTAGCAAGGGCACAAAATATACTTTGGGTGGGGGACTTCAATGTCCATCACCAAGAGTGGCTCAGTAGCACCATTACTGACTGAGCTGGCCTACTACTGAAGGACACAGCTGCAAGACTGGGCCTGCGGCGGGTGGTGAGCGAACCAACACGAGGGAAAAACTTACTTGACCTCGTCCTCACCAATCTACCTGTCGCAGATGCATCTGTCCATGACAGTATTGGTCGGAGTGACCACCGCACAGTCCTCGTGGACATGAAGTCACATCTTCACACTTGAGGACACCATCCAACGTGCTGTGTGGCACTACCACCGTGCTAAATGGGATAGATTCAGAACAATTCTAGCAGCTCAAAACTGGGCATCCATGAGGCGCTGTGGGCCATCAGCAGCAGCAGAATTGTATTCCAGCACAATCTGTAACCTCATGACCCGGCATATTCCTCACTCTACCATTACCAACAAGCCAGGGGATCAACCCTGGTTCAATGAGGAGTAGAAGAGCATGCCAGGAGCAGCACCAGGCATACCTTAAAATGAGGTGCCAACCTGGTGAAGCTACAACTCAGGACTACATGCATGCTAAACAGCGGAAGCAACATGCGATAGACAGAGCTTAGCGATTCCACAACCAATGGATCAGGTCAAAGCTCTGCAGTCCTGCCACATCCAGTCGTGAATGGTGGTGGACAATTAAACAACTAACGGGAGGAGGAGGCTCTGTAAACATCCCCATCCTCAATGATGGCGGAGTCCAGCACGTGAGTGCAAAAGACAAGGCTGAAGCGTTTGCAACCATCTTCAGCCAGAAGTGCCGAGTGGATGATCCATCTCAGCCTCCTCCCGATATCCCCACCATCACAGAAGGCAGTCTTCAGCCGATTCGATTCATTCCATGTGACATCAAGAAAGGGCTGAGTGCACTGGATACAGCAAAGGCTATTGGACCTGACAACATCCCGGCTGTAGTGCTGAAGACTTGTGCTCCAGAACTAGCTGCGCCTCTAGCCAAACTGTTCCAGTACAGCTACAACACTGGCATCTACCCGACAATGTGGAAAATTGCCCAGGTATGTTCTGTCCACAAAACGCAGGACAAATCCAATCCGGCCAATTACCACCCCATCAGTCTACTCTCAATCATCAGCAAAGTGATGGAAGGTGTAGTCGACAGTGCTATCAAGCGGCACTTACTCACCAATAACCTGCTCACCGATGCTCAGTTTGGGTTCCGCCAGGACCACTCGGCTCCAGACCTCATTACAGCCTTGGTCCAAACATGGACAAAAGAGTTGAATTCCAGAGGTGAGGTGAGAGTGACTGCTCTTGACATCAAGGCAGCATTTGCCGAGTGTGGCACCAAGAAGCCCTAGTAAAATTGAAGTCAATGGGAATCAGGGGGAAAACTCACCAGTGGCTGGAGTCATACCTAGCACAAAGGAAGATGGTCGTGGTTATTGGAGGCCAATCATCTCAGTCACAGGACATTGCTGCAGGAGTTCCTCAGGGCAGTGTCCTAGGCCCAACCATCTTCAGCTGCTTCATCAATGACCTTGCCTCCATCATAAGATCAGAAATGGGGATGTTCGCTGATGATTGCACAGAGTTCAGTTCCATTTGCAACCCCTCAGATAATGAAGCAGTCCGTGCCCGTATGCAATATTCAGGCTTGGGCTGATAAGTAACAAATAAGAAAAGAAATTCACGCCAGACATGTGCCAGGCAATGACCATCTCCAACAAGGGAGTGTCTAACCTCCTCCCCTTGACATTCAACGGCATTACCATCACCATCAAATTCCTGGGGTTACCATTGACCAGAAACTTAACTGGACCAGCCACATAAATACTGTGGCTACAAGAGCAGGTCAGAGGCTGGGTATTCTGTGGCGAGTGACTCACCTCCTGACTCCCCAAAGCCTTTCCACCATCTACAAGGCACAAGTCAGGAGTGTGATGGAATACTCACCACTTGCCTGGATGAGTGCAGCTCCAACAACACTCAAGAAGCTCAACACCCATCCAGGACAAGGCAGCCCGCTTGATTAGCACCCCATCCACCACCCTTAACATTCACTCCCTCCACCACTGGCGCACCGTGGCCTCAGTATGTACCATCTACAGGATGCACTACCGCAACTCGCCAAAGCTACTTCGACAGCACCTCCTAAGTCCGTGACCTCTACCACCTAGAAGGGCAAGTGCAGCAGGCACATGGGAACAACACCTCCTGCATGTTCCCTCCAAGTCACACACCATCCCGACTTGGAAATATATCACCGTTCCTTCATCGTTGCTGGGTCAAAATCCTGGAACTCCCTTCCTAACAGCACTGTGGGAGAACCTTCACCAGCGGACTGCAGTGGTTCAAGAAGGCGGCTCACCACCACCTTCTCAAGGGCAATTAGGGATGGGCAATAAATGCCGGCCTCGCCAGCAACGCCCACATCCCATGAATGAATATAAAAAAATTCACTCGTAGACTGAGTGGTAAACCCCAGGGAGTTCCTCAGTGAGAAATTAAGGATTTGTCTGTTTCCTTGGTAAATCGTCCTTAGTGCTCTTAAAGTGTTGACATCTCTGCACTTAGGGTTTTCAGACTATGAACCCAGGGTGCTTGAGTCTACACACTTAAAAGTGTTGAAGTCAAGATGTTCCTACCTTGGCCCTGGTTGACCTCTCCCAGGATGTGCTTGACCTGGCGGATGTAAATAGGTTTCCCCCCTTGGCTGGGTTGGGCAGTGGTGGTGGTGAAGGGGACGGTCCCTTTCCCTGTCTCCGGGCTTTGCGTTAGGCATGGTTTTATCCCCCGTGCCTGATGCTTGCGTCACACTGCCCAAAGGAGGGGTGCGGTGGGTGGGTCCCAGGCTGCTGCTCCCTTTCTGGTCCAGAACCCAGATAGGAGCCCGTGAGAGACTCCTCTGCCTCCGATGATGCACTCCTCACGGTGAGGGATCCCAATGCCTTGCGGAGGATGCGCGAGTGCCAGCAGGTGAACTCTGTCATGTCATAGAATCATACAGCGCAGGAGGAGGCCATTCAGCCCATCGTGCCTGTGCTGGCTCTTTGAAAGAGCTCTCCAATTAGTCCCACTCCCCTGCTCATTCCTTGTGGCCCAGAAAATTTCTCCGTTTCAAGTATTTATCCAATTCACTTTCGAAAGTTATTATTGAATCTGCTTCCACCGCCCTTTCAGGCCGTGCATTCCAGATCAGAACAACTCACTGAGTAAAAAAATTTCTCCTCATTTCCCCCCTGGAGATTTTGCCAATTATCTTAACTCTGTGTCCTCTGGTTACCGACCCTCCTGCCAGTGGAAATAATTTCTCCCTATCCACTCTATCAAAATCCTTCATCATTTTGAACACCTCGATTAAATCTCCCTTTAAACTTCTCTGTTCTAAGGAGAACAATCCCAGCTTCTCCAGTCTCTCCCCATAACTGAAGTCCCCCATCCCTGGTACCATTCCAATAAATCTCTTCTGCACCCTCTCGAAGGCCTTGACATCCTTCCTAAAGTGTGGTGCCCAGAATTGAACACAATACTCCAGCTGAGACCTAACCAGTAATTTATAAAGATTGACCATAAATTCCTTGCTTTTCTACTCTATGCCTCTATTTATAAAGCCAAGGATCCCCTGTGCTTTTTTAACAGCCTTATCCACTTGTCCTGCCACCTTCAAAGATGTTGTATATTTGTATTTGCATCCTTCACAACAATCAATTGGGAGAAGTGCATTGGTCATAAACCAACAGGTGACCACTATCTTTTGATTTCAGTTTCTCACTTTGATCTCTCCCCCCTGAATTTGTCACCAAGATTCAGTGGAAACTCAGTAGGAGACACTGGGTCTCTGCTCTGGTTCTGAGACTCACGTGCAGCCACACCCAGCTTGGAACTTTCCACCTTCAGGTGCTGCACATGGAAATTCATCCAAAGTGCTGTGCGCTGGTGACAATCTTTTTCTGCCAGACGCACAGCCGAAATTATGACAGGCAGCTCTTTTTCATAAAACTGCAAGGAATACGTACATCCTTCCAGGAGCTGCCTGTCTTATCCAGGGAGTTGCTAAGAGATGCAGCAGGATTTCTGCCCAGTCTGAGGTATTGGCCATTCTGTCTGAGCTACTCTTCCATAAACCCATCCACACATGATCAGTTTCAGTGACACAAAGGTGGTGGAGAGGAGAGCCCTTGCTGCGAAGGTAAACAGAGTCTGGGATGTACTGGGCAATGGGTCAGCAGGCTGGATACCGTCAGAGTTATTACCTGCTCCAACATCAACAACAAAAACACCTTGTATTTATATTGCATCCTTACTGTAGTAAAATGTCCCAAAGCGCTTCACAAGAGTGTAATTAGACAAAAATTGACACCAAGCCACAAAAGGAGATATTAGAACAGGTGATCAAAAGCTTGATCAAAGTGGTAGGTTTTAAGGAGCGTCTTAAAGGAGGAGAGAGAGGTGGAGAGGCAGAGAGGTTTGGGGAGGGAATTCCAGAGCTTGGGGCCGAGGCAGCTGAAGGCACAGCCGCCAACGGTGGAGTGATTAAAATCGGGGATGTGAAAGAGGCAGGGATTGGAGGAGCCGGACTGGGAACCAATGTAGGTCAGTGCGCACAGTGGTGATGGTAGAACGGGACTTGGTGTGAGTTAGGATATGGGCAGCAGAGTTTTTGATGAGCTTAAGTTTACGGAGGGTGGAAGATGGGACGCTGGCCAGGAGAGCATTGGAATAGTCAAAGTTGGAGGTGACAAGGGCATGAATGAGGATTCCAGCAGCCAATCAGCTGACAATTACATCTGGCCTGTAGCCAAAGCCATCGAGGGGCTAAAATCCACAATTGACCCTGACTCAGTTGAGTGTGCCGAGGAGGCTCAGCCATATAGACCGATTCCAGTGAATCTCACCCATATTCGGACGGAGTTAGAATTTTATATGTTTTGATGAGATCACCTCTCATTCTTCTGAACTTTAGTGAATATAGGCCTAATCGTCCCAATCTCTCCTCATACATCAGTCCTTCCAACCCAGGAAACAGTCTGGTAAACCTTCGTTGCACTCCCTCCATGGCAAGGATATCCTTCTTCAGATAAGGAGACCAAAACTGCACACAATACTCCAGATGTGGTCTCACCAAGGCCCCGTACAACTGCAGTAAGACATCTCTGCTCATGTACTCAAATCCTCTTGCAATGAAGGCCAACATACCATTCGCCTTCCTAACTGCTTGCTGCACCTGAATGTACAAGGACACCCAGGTCTCGTTGCACCTCCCCTTTTCCCAATCTATCACCATTCAGATAATAATCTGCCTTTCTGTTTTTACAACAAAGTGGATAACCTCACATTTATCCACGTTATAATGCATCTGCCATGTTCTTGCCCACTCACCCAACTTGTCTAAATCACATTGGAGCCTCTTTGCATCCCCCTCACAGCTCACATTCCACCCCAGCTTTGTGTCGTCTGCAAACTTGGAAATGTTACATCCAGTTCCCTCATCCAAATCATTGATATATATTGTGAATAACTGGGGCGCAAGCACTGATCCCTGCAGTACCCCACTAGTCACTGCCTGCCACCCGGAAAAAGACCCGTTTATTCCTACTCTCTGTTTCCTGTCTGTCAAACAATTCTCAATCCATGCCAGTATATTACCCCCAATCCCATGTGCTTTACTTTTGCACACTAACCTCTTGTGTGGGACCTTATCAAAAGTCTTCTGAAAATCCAAATACACCACATCCACTGGTTCTCCCCTATCTATTCTACTAGTTACATCCTCAAAAAACTCCAGTAGATTTGTTAAGCATGATTTCCCTTTCATAAACCCATGCTGACTTGGTCCAATCCCGTTAATGCCTTCCAAGTGTTCTGTTATCACATCTTTTATAATAGACTCGAGCATTTTCCCCACCTCTGTAATTCCCTGTTTTTTCTCTCCCTCCTTTTTTAAATCGTAGGATTACATTTGCCACCCTCCAATCTGGAGGAACTGTTCCAGAGTCTATAGAATTTTGGAAGATGATCACCAATGCATCCATTATTTCCAGGGCCACTTCCTTTCATACTCTGGGATGTCGTCACACAAGAGCAAATCAGATCCTGTCACATTATTGCTGGGATCTTGGGAATTGACACAATGTGATTGTGAATAAAAAGGCCTCAAGTTTGGAAGTAAATCCATAGAGACAAAGGGACAGGTCACAAGAACCAGTATCTTATCCATTAGCCCCAGTGGCCTAATGGATAAGATACTGGCTTCCTAAACCAGGGATTGTGGATTCAAGTTCCATGTGGGGTTAGTTTGATGTTAAATAAACAACATTGTGTGAAAGCCAGCTTTTTGTCCTCATTGCTGAATTACAGAGAGATCAAAGAGCTCAATCACAGGAGATGTCCTGGAAATTGACGGAACTTATATCCAGGGCGAGCAAGGAAACATCGACAAAGCCACTTGCTTTTCACCAACCGTCAACATTTTGCCCAACACTCAACTGTACCAATTGCTGACACACAAAAGCAAGTCAGATCCTGTCACGTCATTGCTGGGATCTTTGGAACTGATACAATGTGATTGTGGATGAAAAGAAAGGGCCGGCCCATAAAAAGGCATCAAATTTGAAGTGAATTGATAGGGACAAAGGGGCAAGTTGCAAGCACCAAGCTCCTATTACATTCAGCCCCAGTGGCCTAATGAATAAGGCACGAGCCTCCTAAGCCAGGGATTGTGGGTTCAAGTTCCATCTGGGGTGGAGCAGTTTTTTGCACTGAAACAAAAGCTGAAACACCTTCTCTGAACATTGCTCCATTCCGTGACAGTCAGGGAGCTTTCCTTTTAACTTACCAACCAATCCAGGGAGTTCCTGTCCAGCACCCTTCTCACTCTGTCACTTGCTTTCCAGTGGAACAAACCAATGCGATGCTTCTACCAAGCTGTGCGCCATCCCAATACTCAGGGAACAATGTCACCTGCATTTATCAGGCAAATCATGTCCCTTTACCTCATTTCCTCATTTTACTGAACACTGTCTTCTTCTTCTCCTCCTCTTCCATGCCTAACAGTACAAGAGGAAACCCATTTCTTGCACTGCTTTCCATCCAGCAGGTCATGCTCTGGGTTTTTTCAGTGTCAGAGTCCATTCTAACATGAACAGTTGTTACCCTGACTCGCAACTCCTTACCAGGACCACCAGATAGATATAATGGGGGGGGTCGTTACTCTGCTCCCATCAGACACGAGTACCCCACCGGATGTCAACCCACCATTCAGGGACCAGAACTCTCGTCTACACTTGCCAGGACTGTTTTAGGAAATCAAAAGTGTTTACAACTGCTGCCAATTATTGCTGAAGTGCGTGGAATTGGCAGATTTTTTTATTGATAAAAACAATGTGAGTGGCGACAAGAACAGGTGGAATGTTATGAGAGCGTAGAGCAATGACCAATTGCACAAAGGCTGTGGTAGTAGCTGTGACCCCAGTGGCCTAATGGGGAAGGCAATGAGTTTGGGAGTCACTCGAGCAAATGAAAGTGACAGACAGTAAAAGACCAACTGGTCTATTTAGCCTGTCCCATGAATTTGTGCTGCCCCATGCATCTCGATACAGATACTCCCCACCCACCCAGAGCCGTGTAATCCCCTGGGAGAGGTGAAAAAAACAGATTATAAATGTAGGACAATTAGGGAAATAAAATCTGGAAAATTCCTCTCTGACCCCTTGAGGTGATCAAAACTAGTCCAGGAGATCACATGGACCCTGATTTATATTATAGGATAACTAACGCTTCGACGAGGTGATCTCCACCCTTGGTCCTAGAAACAGGACTTCGAGCAAATATATTTTTTGAAAAGAACTTGCATTTATGTGGCGCCTTTCTCAACCTCAGGACGTCCCAAAGCGCTTTACAGCCAATGAAGTCATTTTGAAGTGTCGTAATTGTCACAATGTCGGAAACGCGGCAGCCAATTTGCACACAGCAAGATCCCACAAACAGCAATGAGATAATGGCCAGATAATCTGTTTTAGTGATGTTGGTTGAGGGATGAATATTGGCCAGGACACTGGGGCAACTCCAAAATAACATCATGTGATCTTTTACAAACACCTGACCTGAAAGACAGCACAACACTCTCTCATTAAAGCACTTAAGTGTCAGTCTAGATTATGTACTTCAAGTCTCTGAAGTAGGATTTGAAACCGTGACCTCATCGGAATTAAAAACACATGTGATACTGACTGAGCCACAGCTGGAACCACCAACACAGCCCATCAGTGTTCACCACACGAGCCGGCAACCTGTTCCACTGGTCCAATGTCCTCTGGGAAAAGAAAAATGACCAACATCAAATCGAGAACAGATCACCTGTTTATTTCTCTCATTGCTGTTTGTGGACCTTGCTGTGTGTAAATTAGTTGCCACATTTCCTACATTACATAGAATGTACAGCACAGAGACAGGCCATTCGGCCCAACAGGTCCATGCCGGCGTTTATGCTCCACACGAGCCTCCTCCCACCCTTCTTCATCTAACCCGATCAGCATATCCTTCTATTCCTTTCTCCCTCATGTGTTTATCTAGTTTCCACTTAAATGTATCTAGACTAGCCGCCTCAACTACTCCTTGTGGTAGCGAGTTCCACATTCTAACCACTCTCTGGGGAAAGATGTTTCTCCTGAATTCCTTTATGGATTTATTGGCGACTATCTTATATTTATGGCCCCAAGTTCTGGTCTCCCTGCAAGTGGAAACATTTTCTCTAAATCTACACCCTCAAACCCTCCCATAATCTTAAAGACCTCTATCAGGTCATCCCTCAGTCTTCTCTTTTCTAGAGGAAAGAGCCCCAGCTTGTTCAATCTTTCCTGATAGGTATAACCTCTCAGTTCTGGTATCAGACGAATAAATCTTTTTCGCACCTTCTCCAATGCCTCCACATCCTTTTCATAATATGGAGACCAGGACTGTTCACAATACTCCAAGTGTGGTCTAACTAAGGTTCTATACATGTTTAACATAACTTCTCTGCTTTTCAATTCTATTCCTCCAGAAATGAACCCTCGTGCTTGATTTGCCTTTTTTATGGCCTTATTAACCTGCGTTGCTACTTTTAGTGATTTGCGTATCTGGACCCCCAGATCCCTCTGCTCCTCGACCCCATTTAGACTCTGATTTTCCAAGGAGTAGGTGGCCTCTTTATTCTTCCTCCCAAAATGGACCACCTCGCACTGAATGTATATGGAAATTCATTTGCCAATTACACGCCCATTCTGCAAGTTTATTGATGTCTTCTTGTATTTTCCCCCAGTCCTCCTCAGTGTTAGGGTACGGTAGCGTAGTGGTTATGTTACTGGGCTAATAATCCAGAGGCCTGGACGAAAATCCAGAGTCGCGAGTTCAAATCCAGCCACGGCAGCTGGCAAATTTAAATTGAATTAATTAAATTTAAAAAAATAAAAAAATCTGGAATTAAAATACTAATATCAGTAATGACAGCCATGAAACTACCAGATTGTCATAAAAACCCATCTGGTTCACTAATGTCCTTTAGGGAAAGAAACCTGCCGTCCTTACCCGGTCTGGCCGAGATGTGACTCCAGACCCACAGCAATGTGGTTGATTCTTAATTGCCCTCTTAGGGATGGGCAATAAATGCCGGCCTTGCCAGCGACACCCACATCCCATGAACAAATAAAAAAAAAAATATTAACTCTACCCCCTTATTTGGTGTCGTTACAACTTCACTTTGAAGTGACTGCACTTGAAACATGTTTCATTGAAGTACCGTGGGAGACGGCCCATTGTCTGCCGGTTTGGAGAGCTGCGGACAATATCAGAACGGTGAGAGGGTCATTGCATCAAATGCTGGCTCAGAAACATTAGTGAGATCCCACTCCTTAAGACTATTCATTTTTAGTGATGGAGCTTTCGACATACCAGCTCTCGAACATTTTCTTTGCTTGCACCTTTTTCTGAACAGAGGCCATGTGAAAACGGCCGATCTCCGCCCTTGTGAATCCCAGCTCGGAAGCCACAATGGTCCATTCAAAGCCCAGGTCTTTGGCGAGTTCTTGGACAGACTTCAGGTTGATCACTGCATCCTGGGTCAGGAAAACAGCTTTTAAAATAACCCAATACAAAAGGTGCCAGCAATATCTGCTTCAACTGCACAAGACATTAAAAGCAGCACCTCAAGTAGATAAGGTTATAGAAAAAGTTCATGGAATAGCGGGTTTAAGGCAAGAGGTAATGGTGAATCTAGATACAGGATTAAATGGAAGAGATTGAGGACAGAGAGCAGTAGAAAGGTTTTTGCACAGAGGGCTGTGAGGCTGTGGGTTATGGTGGATACACTACTGGAGACAGTGATTGCAGCAGGGATGGTGTCAACATTTAAGAACAGGTTAGACAGGTGATTGATGGAAAGGGGAACGAAGGGATAGGGCGGACACATGGGATTAGGATACTGCTCGTGTGGGGGATCAAGACCAGCAACGACTGGTTGGGGCCAACGCCCAGTTTCTGTGTTGTTGTTTCGATGTCATTCTCATAGCTTTCAGGCTGTGGCATGAAATCTGTGGGTTAGATTTTGGTCTGGGCCGACCAGGACAGGCCCGAACCGAGAGGCCCGAAGATTGATGGAAATTAGACCCCAGGCCACATCAGCATCCCTAGCACATGCTCCCCTTACTCTGCCTCCTTCCCTCAATCACTCCCCCCATCCCTCTCCGTCCGTCTCCCTCCTGCCCCCTGCCTCACTCCGTCACTCCCCCATTTCGCCCCTCCCTCCTCTCCATCTCTCAGTCACTAGACCCCTCGCCCTCTCCCTCGATCACTCTCCCCATCGCACCCCCGTCTCCTCATCACCTCCTCTCCCTCTCCCTGTCGCCCCCCTCAATCTCCTCATCACCTCCTCAATCTCCCCATCACCCCCCCTCAATGTCCCCATCTCCTCCCCTGCCCTCACAAGGAACCATAAAAAGTAAAAATAAATGGGCCTTACCTGGACTTCCTATGGCCAGGATTTTGCCTGACACCAGCTTTCATTCACAGGTTCAAGTGTGCGAGACTTAGTCGGGCCCACCGTTAAAATGGCCATTTAAATTAGCCCCCCCACTCCCGCCTCTTTTTCTCCTGGGGCAGGCAACCTCCCGTGCCGGAATTCAGACAAGTTAAGATTGGAGGTGACGAGGCCATGGATGAGGATTTCAGCAGCCGATGAGCTGACAATTATATCTGGCCTGCAGCCAAA
Source organism: Heptranchias perlo (assembly GCF_035084215.1). Taxonomy (NCBI): domain Eukaryota; kingdom Metazoa; phylum Chordata; class Chondrichthyes; order Hexanchiformes; family Hexanchidae; genus Heptranchias; species Heptranchias perlo. Next base: position 7,540,969 of record NC_090335.1, read on the forward strand.
GTCATCCAGGGGCTAAATTCCACAATTGACCCTGACTCAGTTGAGTGTGTCGAGGAGGCTCAGCCATATGGAGCGATTCCGGTGAATCTCACCCATATTTGGACGGAACTGCTCATCAGCGCGAGGCACCGAAGCCTCCCTCTGGAAACTTGGCCTCCCAAATTGAGGCATCTCTCGGAGATTCCCTTGTGCCCATTCTGCTCTGAGTGGAGGGATTTCCTGAATAGGTCACTGCTGCATACTCTCCCTCGCCTTCCGTCCCGACATGCCCTCGGGTAATATCCTGCTCACCGGCAGAGGCGAGTGTCCCCTCAGGAAAGCCCTGTATTTGGGGTTCCTCCTCTGCACCATTGGAGACCTGGGGTGGAGAGGGTTGCATGAACATTCTCCTCGGCCATTTCACAGATACCCGGCCACTTGTCCATTTTGTGGGTTGGATGAAGATATACATTATCTTTATTTGCAGTACCGGAGGCTGCAACCCCTGTTTCACTATTTAAAGGGGCCGCACCTCAAGTTTTAGTTACCTTGAAGTCCTTGTCTTCGGGCACCCAGTGCACAGGGTGGGGGAGAGAGGCGGGGGGTGAGTGGATCAGATGAACCCCTGGTGGGGATGTTCCTGGGCCAGGCTAAAACCACCATCCACTGGAAGCATCCACATGGAGGATTGTTCTGACTGCTGGCCGCTGTTCCACGGCCTTCAACACACCCGGGTGACCTTGGAGAGGGGTCGCGTGGGCTCCACCAATACACTTGAAGCCTTCGTGGGCGACGCAGGACAGCAACTGTGTCACTAACGAAAGGAACCAGATCATTGGTTAATTTATTTTTAGTTGCAGACATTTTAATTTGATTGGACGATTTGTAATCGTGGGGCCCTCCTCTTCACGAATCGTCATATTGAGTCCGAGAGCCATGGGGCAAATCACATTGCTCCAATTCAAAATACTCCAATGTCCAACACACAAGAGCAAATCAGATCCTGTCACATCATTGCTGGGATCTTTGGAATTGACACAATGTGATTGTGAATAAAAAGGCCTCAAGTTTGGAAGTGAATCCATAGAGACAAAGGAGCAGGTCACAAGCACCAAACACCAATAGTGTGCAGCCCTAGTGGCCTAATGGATATGGCACTGGCCTCCTAAGCCAGGGATTGTGGGTTCAAGTCCCATCTGGGGTGAGGTTAATTTTAAGCCAATTTCATTCTGTGAAAACCAGCTCTTTGTCCTCATTGCTGAAATACAAAGAGATCAAAGAGCGAAATCACAAGGAGGTGTCCAGTCAATGGATGAAACTTGTTCCCAGGAGGGGCAAGGAAACAGCGACGAAGCATTTCACATAAAATCAACATTTTGCCCAGCACTCAACTGTACCAATTGCTGACGCACAAAAGCAAGTCAGATCCTGTCACATCATTGCTGGGATCTTTGGAACTGATACAATGTGATTGTGTGTGAAAAGAAAGGGACGGCCCATAAAAAGGCATCAAATTTGGCAGTGAATAGATAGAGACAAAGGGGCAAGTTGCAACCACCAAGCTCTTGTTACACACAACCCCAGTGGCCTAATGGATAAGGCACTGGCCTCCTAAGCCAGGGATTGTGGGTTCAAGTCCCATCTGGGGTGAAGCAGTTTTTGGCTCTGAAGCAAAAGTCAAAACACCTTCTCTGAACATTGCTCCATTCCGTGACAGTCAGGGAGCTTTCCTTTTAACTTACCAACCAATCCAGGGAGTTCCTGTCCAGCACCCTTCTCACTCTGTCACTTGCTTTCCAGTGGAACAAACCAATGCGATGCTTCTACCAAGCTGTGCGCCATCCCAATACTCAGGGAACAATGTCACCTGCACTTTCCAGGCAAATAATGACCCTTTACCTCCTTTCCTCATTTTGCCGAACACTGTCTTCTTCTTCTCCTCCTCTTCCATGCCTAACAGTACAAGAGGAAACCCATTTCTTGCACCACTTTCCATCCAGCAGGTCATGCTCTGGGTATTTCCCGTGTCAGAGTCCATTCTAACATGAACAGTTGTTCCCCTGACTCGCAACTCCTTACCAGGACCACCAGATAGATATGATGGGGGGGGTCGTTACTCTGCTCCCATCAGACACGAGTACCCCACCGGATGTCAACCCACCATTCAGGGACCAGAACTCTCGTCTACACTTGCCAGGACTGTTTGAGGAAATCAAAAGTGTTCACAACTGCTACCAATCATTGCTGAAGTGTGTGGAACTGGCAGATATATTTATTGATAAAAACAAAGTGAGTGGCGACAAGAACAGGTCGAATGTTATGAGAGCGTAGAGCAATGACCAATTGCACAAAGGTTGTGGTAGTAGCTGTGACCCCAGTGGCCTAATGGGGAAGGCAATGAGTTTGGGAGTCACTCGAGCAAATGAAAGTGACAGACAGGAAAAGACCAACTGGTCTATCTTGCCTGTCCCATGAAGTTGTGTTGCCCGATGCATCTCGATACAGATACTCCCCACCCACCCAGAGCCGTGTAATCCCCTGGGAGAGGTGAAAAAAATAGATTAAAAATGGAGGACAATGAGAGAAATAAAATCTGTAAATTCCTCTCTGACCCCTTTAGGTGATCAAAACTAGTCCAGGAGATCACATGGACCCTGATTTATATTATGGGATAGCTACCTCTTCTACAACGTAATCTCCGTCTTGGTCCTGGAAACAGGACTTTGAGGAAACGTCTTTTAAAAGAACTTGCATTTATATAGCACCTTTCATGACCTCAGGACGTCCCAAAACGCTGTACAGCCAATGAAGTAATTTTGAAGTGTAGTCACTGTTGTAATGTAGGAAACGCAGCAGACAATTCACGGACAGCAAGATCCCACAAACAACAATGAGATAATGACCCGATAATCTATTTCAGTGATGTTGGTTGAGGGATGAATATTGGCCCCAGGACACCGGGGAGAACTCCAAAATAATATCATGTGATTTTTGCAAAACACCTGACCTGAAATACAGCACAGCTCTCCCTCAGTACTGCACTAAAGTGTCAGCCCAGATTTTCTGCTCAAGTCTCTGGGAACACCGATCAGACCAACCTTCATGTATCAGCCTTGGCTCAAAGTTTCAGTCAGAAGGTTGTGGGTTCAAGTCCCACTTCAGGCTGACACTCCAGTGCAATGCTGGGGGAGTGCTGCATTGTCGGAGGTGCCGTCTTTTGGATGAGACGTTAAACTGAGGCCCCGTCTGCCCTCTCAGGTGGATGTAAAAGAACCCATGGAACTATTTCGAAGAAGAGCAGGGGAGTTCTCCCCAGTGTCCGGGACAATAATTATCCCTCAACCAAAATCACAAAAAAAACAGATCACCTGTTTATTTCTCTCATTGCTGTTTGTGGGATCTTGCTGTGTGTAAATTAGCTGCCACATTTCCTACATTACATAGAATTACATCGAATGTAATTAGCTACATCACTGGCATCTACCTGACAATGTGGAAAATTGCCCAGGTATGTCCTGTCCACAAAAAGCAGGACAAATCCAATCCGGCCAATTACTGCCCCATCAGTCTATTCTCAATATATCCTTTATATAATATGGAGACCAGGACTGTTCTCAGTTCTCCAAGTGTGGTCTAACTAAGGTTCGATACAAGTTCAACGTAATTTCTCTGCTTTTCAATTCTATCCCTCTAGAAATGAACCCTAGTGCTTGATTTGCCTTTTTATGGCCTTATTAACCTGTGTTGTTACTTTTACTGATTTGTGTATCTGTACCCCCAGATCCCTCTGCTCCTCGACCCCATTTAGACTCTGATTTTCCAAGGAGTAGGTGGCCTCTTTATTCTTCCTCCCAAAATGTACCACCTCACACTTAATGTATATGGAAATTCATTTGCCAATTACACGCCCGTTCTGCAAGTTTATTGATGTCTTCTTGTATTTTCTCCCATCCTCCTCAGTGTTAACTCTACCCCCTTATTTGGTGTCGTTACAACTTCACTTTGAAGTGACTACACTTGAAACGTACTTCATTGAAGTGCTGTGGGATGTCTCGAGGCCATGAAAGGTGCTATATAAATGCAAGTGTTTCTCCTCCATGCCTGTCACTACGCACTCAGCACCTCACCCAGTCACCATGTACATTGGGAGACGGCCCATTGTCTGCCGGTTTGGAGAGCTGCGTACAATATCAGAACGGTGAGAGGGTCATTGCATTAAATGCTAGCTCAGAAACATTAGTGAGATCCCACTCCTTAAGACTATTCATTTTTAGTGATGGAGCTTTCGACATACCAGCTCTCGAACATTTTCTTTGCTTGCACCTTTTTCTGAACAGAGGCCGTGTGAAAACGGCCGATCTCCGCCCTTGTGAATCCCAGCTCGGAAGCCACAATGGTCCATTCAAAGCCCAGGTCTTTGGCGAGTTCTTGGACAGACTTCAGGTTGATCACTGCATCCTGGGTCAGGAAAACAGCTTTTAAAATAACCCAATACAAAAGGTGCCAGCAATATCTGCTTCAACTGCACAAGACATTAAAAGCAGCACCGCAAGTAGATAAGGTTATTGAAAAAGTTCATGGAATAGCGGGTTTAAGGCAAGAGGTAATGGTGACTCTAGATACAGGATTAAATGGAAGAGATTGAGGACACAGAGCAGCAGAAAGGTTTTTGCACAGAGGGCTGTGAGGCTGTGGGTTATGGTGGATACACTACTGGAGACAGTGATTGCAGCAGGGATGGTGTCAACATTTAAGAACAGGTTAGACAGGTGATTGATGGAAAGGGGAACGAAGGGATAGGGCGGACACATGGGATTAGGATACTGCTCGTGTGGGGGATCAAGACCAGCACCGACTGGTTGGGGCCAACGCCCAGTTTCTGTGTTGTAATTTCTATGTCATTCTCAAAGCTTTCAGGCTGTGGCATGAAAACTGTGGGTTAGATTTTGGTCTGGGCCGACCAGGACAGGCCCGAACCGAGAGGCCCGAAGATCGATGGAAATTAGACCCCAGGCCTCATCAGCATCCCCAGCACAAGCTCCCCTGACTCTCTCTCCTTCCCTCAATCACTCCCCCCATCCCTCTCCGTCCGTCTCCCTCCTGCCCCCGCCTCACTCCGTCACTCCCCCACTTCGCCCCTCCCTCCTCTCCATCTCTCAGTCACTGGCCCCCTCGCCCTCTCCCTCAATCACTCTCCCCATCCACCCCCGTCTCCTCATCACCTCCTCTCCCTCTCCCTGTCGCCCCCCTCAATCTCCCCATCTCCTCCCCTGCCCTCACAAGGAACCATAAAAAGTAAAAATGAACGGGCCTTACCCGGACTTCCTTTGGCCAGGATTTTGCCTGACACCAGCTTTCATTCACAGGATCAAGTGTGAGAGCCTTAATCAGGCCCACAGTTAAAATCGCCATTTAAATTAGCCCCCCCACTCCCGCCTCTCTTTCTTCTGGGGCAGGCAACCTCCCGTGCCTGAATTCAGAGAAGTTAAGATTGGAGGTGACAAGGCCATGGATGAGGATTTCAGCAGCCGATGAGCTGACAATTACATCTGGCCTGTAACCAAAGCCATCCAGGGGCTAAAATCACAATTGACCCTGACTCAGTTGAGTGTGTCGAGGAGGCTCAGCCATATGGAGCAATTCCGGTGAATCTCACCCATATTCGGACGGAACTGCTTATTGGTGCGAGGCACCGGAGTCTCCCTCTGCAAACTTGGCCTCCCAAATTGAGGCATCTCTCGGAGATTCCCTTGGGCCCATTCTGCTCTGAGTGGAGGGATTTCCTGAATAGGTCACTGCTGCATACTCTCCCTCGCCTTCCGTCCCGACATGCCCACGGGTAATATCCTGCTGGCCGGCAGAGGCGAGTGTCCCCTCAGGAAAGCCCTGTATTTGGGGTTCCTCCTATGCTCCATTGGAGACCTGGGGTGGAGAGGGTTGCATGAACATTCTCCTCGGCCATTTCACAGATACCCGGCCACTTGTCCATTTTATGGGTTGGATGAAGATATACATTATCTTTATTTACAGTACCGGAGGCTGCAACCCCTGTTTCACTATTTAAAGGGGCCGCACCTCAAGTTTTAGTTACCTTGAAGTCCTTGTCTTCGGGCACCCAGTGCACAGGGTGGGGGAGAGAGGCGGGGGGTGAGCGGATCAGATGAACCCCTGGTGGGGATGTTCCTGGGCCAGGCTAAAACCACCATCCACTGGAAGCATCCACATGGAGGATTGTTCTGACTGCTGGCCGCTGTTCCACGGCCTTCAACACACCCGGGTGACCTTGGAGAGGGATCGCGTGGGCTCCACCAATACACTTGAAGCCTTCGTGGGCGACGCAGGACAGCAACTGTGTCACGAACGAAAGGAACCAGATCATTGGTTAATTTTATTTTTAGTTGCAGACATTTTAGTTTGATTGGACGATTTGTAATCGTGGGGCCCTCCTCTTCACTAATCGTCATATTTAGTCCGAGAGCCATGGGGCAAATCACATTGCTCCAATTCAAAATACTCCAATGTCCAACACACAAGAGCAAATCAGATCCTGTCACATCATTGCTGGGATCTTTGGAATTGACACAATGTGATTGTGAATAAAATGGCCTCAAGTTTGGAAGTGAATCCATGGAGACAAAGGAGCAGGTCACAAGCACCAAACACTGATAATGTACAGCCCCAGTGGCCTAATGGATAAGGCACTGGCCTCCTAAGCCAGGGATTGTGGGTTCAAGTCCCATCTGGGGTGAGTTTGGTTTTTAAACCAACTGCATTCTGTGAAAACCAGCTCTTTGTCCTCATTGCTGAATTCCAGAGATCTCAAAGAGCTCAATCACACGAGGTGTCCTGTGAATTGATGAAACTTATTCCCAGGAGGGGCAAGGAAACAGCGACAAAACCACTTGCTTTTCACATAAAATCGACATTTTGCCCAACACTCAACTGTACCAATTGCTGACACACAAAAGCAAGTCAGATCCTGTCACGTCATTGCTGGGATCTTTGGAACTGATACACTGTGATTGTGTGTGAAAAGAAAGGGATGGCCCATAAAAAGGCATCAAATTTAGCAGTGAATAGATTGCAAGCAACAAGCCTTTATTATATACAGCCCCAGTGGCCTAATGGATAAGGCACTGGCTTCCTAAGCCAGGGATTGTGGGTTCAAGTCCCATCTGGGGTGAAGTAGTTTTTGGCTCTGAAACAAAAGTCAAAACACCTTCTCTGAACATTGCTCCATTCCGTGACAGTCAGGGAGCTTTCCTTTTAACTTACCAACCAATCCAGGGAGCTCCTGTCCAGCACCCTTCTCACTCTGTCACTTGCTTTCCAGTGGCACAAACCAATGCGATGCTTCTACCAAGCTGTGCGCCATCCCAATACTCAGGGAACAATGTCACCTGCATTTTCCAGGCAAATAATGTCCCTTTACCTCCTTTCCTCATTTTACTGAACACTGTCTTCTTCTTCTCCTCCTCTTCCATGCCTAACAGAACAAGAGGAAACCCATTTCTTGCACCACTTTCCATCCAGCAGGTCATGCTCTGCGTTTTTTCCATGTCAGAGTCCCTTCGACAGTTCTTACCCTGACCGTACCAGGACCACCAGATAGATATGATTAGGGGGTCATTGCACTGCTCCCATCAGACACGAGTATCCCACCAGATGTCAATACTTTCACAACCTCAGGACGTCCCAAAACGCTTTCCAGCCAATGTAGTAGTTTTAAAGTGTAGTCATTGTTCTAATGTAGGAAACACAGCAGCCAATTTGCGCACAGCAAGATCCCAAAACAGCAATGAGATAATAACCAGATAATCTGTTTTAGTGATGTTGGTTGAGGGATGAATATTGGCCAGGACACCGGGGAGAACTCCAAAATAATATCATGTGATCTTTCACAAACACCTGACGTGAAATACAGCACAGCTCTCCCTCAGTACTGCACTGAAGTGTCAGCCTGGACTCTGTCCTCAAGTCTCTGGAGTGGGACTTGAACACATGACCTTCTAACTGAGTGATAAGAGTGCGACTGGCTGAGCCACAGCTGACATCATAAATACAGCCAATCAGTGTTCTCCAGACCAGCCGGTAACCTGTCCCACTGGTCCACTGTCCTCTGGGAAAGGAAGAAACGACCAACATCAAATCTCGATCTGCCCTTAAATAACTGGTAAACAGGACCCCTGGTCCTCCCTAAACTATTCAGTTGAAATAATTGGTCCACACTAAACACAGTCTAATCCCTTCATTATTTTATAAACCTCGATCAAATCACCCCTGAGTCTACACTTCACTAAATATAGAGACCCAGCTTGTTGACCCTATCTGGGTGGGAGAACTGTTCTAAAATGGGAATTAATCTTGAAGTCCTCTTCTGCATCCTTTCCAAAGCCTCAATATCCCCCACCTTGTGAGACCACCAAAACTGGACACAGTATCCGAACTGAGGCCTGACCAAGGTCTAAAGGCACAGTATTGCTGCGATATGTGTTAGGCCTCAATGTTCTGTGCTATGGGCTGGCAGGACACATACCTCGACAGCAGAGTTCCTGATTCCAGCTGGGGAATGCACCAAGAAGAGGCTTGAGACTTGCCCAGAGAGAGAAGATTGGGGGAGTTGGACACTGACCCAGTGCAGGATCCTCTCACACAATCTCAGGTACCCGCTCTGGTTGGCTGTTAGTAGGAGCCAGACAGTAAGTGTATGGTGCCCTGAGGAATGGTATTTGGACCTTCAGAAGGAAAAAGAATCAGATACGTTCTGAAGTTGTGGAGGAAAAATGCAGAACCACTGAAATGTTTGCCATTTTTATTATGCCTTTCACATCTCCACAGATTTATACGATAGAAGTAACACTTTCAGTTTCCGAACGTCACTCTGTATTTTAGAAAGCACGGTGGTCAGAAGACACGAGAGCAATTGCCTTTCCTTACTATTTCTGGCTGAGCTGATTGATCTTCTGCAGGTCCTCCCTGTTATTGATGGTCTTGTGAACTGTGATGAGGAATGGGAAGGCTGAGGGCAGCTCCACACGGCTACTGAGTTTCTGGTGCCCCCAGTGCAGACATCGCAGTTTATCTGCCAAGTCCTTCCGCCCGGCCCTCTCCAAAGCATCCTGCAGCATCTTTGTTTTCTTCATTTTGCTCCATGATTTTTCATACCTAAACAAATTTGCAAGAAACAAAGTTTTGAAACAGATCAGAGTCTTTTTCTTATAAACAGGTTATTCTTCATCATTTCATAATTTTATCAACTAACAAAAACAAGTGTGCACTTTTGCTGTTATTCTAGTTTCAATATAAAGTATCTGCACCAATCCTCTGCCTTCTCATTTTCCCATTCCTTCTGTGACCAGGACAATGAATCCATGTCTCAGTGGTAGCACTCTCACCTCTGAGTCAGAAGGTTGAGGTTTCCAGCCCCAGAGACTTGAGCACAGAAGCTGGTCCAACACTTTCATCCTTCAGAATGAGACACTAAACCGAGACCCAGTCTGGCCTCTCAGGTGAAGAGCAGGGGAGTTCTCCCAGTGTCCTGGTCAACATTTATCCCTCATACAACACCACCAAAAATGGATTGTCTGGTCATTTATCTCATTGCTGTTTATGGACTACACTTCAAAAGTAAATCATTTGAAGCACTTTGAGATGTCTTGAGGCCATGAAAGGCACGATATAAATGGAAGTTCGTTCTTTTTCAGGTTCCCGCAGTCGACACCTCAAAAGTACTTCATGAGTTGTGAATCGCTTTGGGACGTCCTGAGGTTGTAAAAGGCATCATATCAATGGAAGTTCCTTCTTTTCACTGCTCCCATCTTTAACAAAGATATTGGAAAATGGGAGGACACTTAAATTGACGTGTGTCTGTGTCCGGGAGCTGCACAACACGAGCTCCACACCTTCAGTCCCCATCGAATTAAACCCAGCAATACTTGATCAGCACTGAATGATTAAATCATCACTCAAGCTGATTAAGGGGCACCAATGTTTAAAATAAGCCAAAAAGAATGTCACTTTCACATTCTTTAGTGCTGACAGGAACGGGAGTCCATGTCGGAGAGGAGGCAGTCCTAACCCTCATGGACTATCAATTCATTTGAAATTGGGAGAGTAGCTGTCCATGTGTGTGTAAGCACCCATAGAGCAAGCTCTGTACTGAGAGGCAGAACCGAGGTTAACAGCGGGAATAACCCTGGTTACCACAGTGTTTCAAATCACGTGATCAGAAAATCTGGGCTCAGGTGGAGGAGACAAACTCCCATTCATCGTCATGAGGTGTGCTCTCAAAATGAGTGAATATCGTGTGAACACTTGGGTCTGGTGTGTAGTAAAATTATTGATCTGGTTTAGAGAATAATGAGCTTTCATCAGAAAGGACACGTTCAGGGATTGACTTCGATTTCTGATCAGCGATTTACACAGCAATCTGTGACATTTGGATTCTATCATTTCGTGCTGTCTGCCCTCTTACCTCTGACCCATATTGCCCTGGTAACCAGTTTGACATGCCTTGTAATTGTATTGAATTCCACTAAATCATTTATTAAAGTTTTAAAAAATGAGATTTTTCCCAAGCGATTAGTTTTGCCTCCATGGTTTCGGTCTCCCCGTGTGACGGGCAGAGTGGGTCAGTGACATGTTCCCACCAACAGGTGACCACTATCTTTTGATTCCAGTTTCTCACTTTGATCCCTCCCCCCTGAATTTGTCACCAAGATTCAGTGGAAACTCAGTAGGAGACACTGGGTCTCTGCTCTGGTTCTGAGACTCACGTGCAGCCACACCCAGCTTGGAACTTTCCACCTTCAGGTGCTGCACATGGAAGTTCATCCAAAGTGCTGTGCGCTGGTGACAATCTTTTTCTGCCAGACGCACAGCCTAAATTATGACAGGCAGCTCTTTTTCATAAAACTGCAAGGAATACGTACGTCCTTCCAGGAGCTGCCTGTCTTATCCAGGGAGTTGCTGAGATGCAGCAGGATTTCTGCCCAGTCTGAGGTATTGGCCATTCTGTCTGAGCTACTCTTCCATAAACCCATCTACACATGATCAGTTTCAGTGACACAAAGGTGGTGGAGAGGAGAGCCCTTGCTGCGAAGGTAAACAGAGTCTGGGATGTACTGGGCAGTGGGTCAGCAGGCTGGATACCGTCAGAGTTATTACCTGCTCCAACATCAACAACAAAAACACCTTGTATTTAGATCGCTTCCTTACTGTAGTAAAATGTCCCAAAGAGCTTCACAGGAGTGTAATTAGACAAAAATTGACACCGAGCCACAAAAGGAGATATTAGAACAGGTGATCAAAAGCTTGATCAGAGTGGTAGGTTTTAAGGAGCGTCTTAAAGGAGGAGAGAGAGGTGGAGAGGCAGAGAGGTTGAGGGTGGGAATTCCAGAGCTTGGGGCCGAGGCAGCTGAAGGCACAGCCGCCAACGGTGGAGTGATTAAAATCGGGGATGTGAAAGAGGCAGGGATTGGAGGAGCTCAGAGATCTCAGAGGGTGGTAGGAGGTTACAGGTAACAGAGATAGGGAGGGGCGAGGTCATGGAGGGATTTGTGCACAAGGATGAGAATTTTAAAATCGAGGTGTTGCTGGACCGGGAGCCAATGTCGGTCAGTGTGCACAGGGTGATGGGAGAACGGGACTTGGTGTGTGTTTTGATACGGTCAGCAGAGTTTTGGATGACCTTCAGTTTATGGAGTGTGGAAGATGGGAAGCCGGCCAGGAGAGCATTGGAATAATCAAGATGAGATGTGACGAGGCCATGGATGAGGATTTCAGCAGCCGATGAGCTGACAATTACATCTGGCCTGTAGCCAAAGCCATTCAGGGTCTAAAATCACAATTGACCCTGACTCAGTTGAGTGTGTCGAGGAGGCTCAGCCATATGGAGCGATTCCGTCGAATTTCACCAATATTCGGATGGAGCTGCTCATCGGTGCGAGGCACTGGAGTCTCCCTCGGGAAACTCGGCCTCCCAAATTGAGGCATCTCTCGGAGATTCTCTTGGGGCCATTCTGCTCTGATCGAATGGATTTCCTGAACAGGTCAGTGCTGCATACTCTCCCTCGCCTTCCGTCCCGACATGCCCTCGGGTAATATCCTGCTCACCGGCAGAGGCGAGTGTCCCCTCAGGAAAGCCCTGTATTTGGGGTTCCTCCTCTGCACCATTGGAGACCTGGGGTGGAGAGGGTTGCATGAACATTCTCCTCGGCCATTTCACAGATACCCGGCCACTTGTCCATTTTGTGGGTTGGATGAAGATATACATTATCTTTATTTACAGTACCGGAGGCTGCAACCCCTGGTTCACTATTTAAAGGGGCCGCACCTCAAGTTTCAGTTACCTTGAAGTCCTTGTCTTCGGGCACCCAGTGCACAGGGTGGGGGAGAGAGGCGGGGGGTGAGCGGATCAGATGAACCCCTGGTGGGGATGTTCCTGGGCCAGGCTAAAACCACCATCCACTGGAAGCATCCACATGGAGGATTGTTCTGACTGCTGGCCGCTGTTCCACGGCCTTCAACACACCCGGGTGACCTTGGAGAGGGATCGCGTGGGCTCCACCAATACACTTGAAGCCTTCGTGGGCGACGCAGGACAGCAACTGTGTCACTGACGAAAGGAACCAGATCATTGGTTAATTTTATTTTTAGTTGCAGACATTTTAGTTTGATTGGACGATTTGTAATAGTGGGGCCCTCCTCTTCACTAATCGTCATATTTAGTCCGAGAGCCATGGGGCAAATCACATTGCTCCAATTCAAAATACTCCAATGTCCAACACACAAGAGCAAATCAGATCCTGTCACATCATTGCTGGGATCTTTGGAATTGACACAATGTGATTGTGAATAAAAAGGCCTCAAGTTTGGAAGTGAATCCCTAGAGACAAAGGGGCAGGTCACAAGCACCAAACACAAATAGTGTGCAGCCCCAGTGGCCTAATGGATAAGGCACTGGCCTCCTAAGCCAGGGATTGTGGGTTCAAGTCCCATCTGGGGTGAGTTTGGTTTTGAACCAACTTCATTCTGTTAAAACCAGCTCTTTGTCCTCATTGCTGAAATGCAGAGCAATCAAAGAGCTCAATCACAGGAGGTGTCCTGTGAATGGATGCAACTTTTCCCCAGGAGGGGCAAGGCAACATCGACAAAACCACTTGCTTTTCACATAAAATCAACATTTTACCCAACACTCAACTGTACCAATTGCTGACACACAAAAGCAAGTCAGATCCTGTCACGTCATTGCTGGGATCTTTGGAACTGATACAATGTGATTGCGTGTGAAAAGAAAGGGCCGGCCCATAAAAAGGCATCAAGTTTGGCAGTGAATAGATAGGGACAAGCTCCTATTACATACAGCCCCAGTGGCCTAATGGATAAGGCACTGGCCTCCTAAGCCAGGGATTGTGGGTTCAAGTCCCATCTGGGGTGAAGCAGTTTTTCGCTCTGAAACAAAATCCAAAACACCTTCTCTAAACATTGCTCCATTCCATGACAGTCAGGGAACTTTCCTTTTAACTTCCCAACCAATCCAGGGAGTTCCTGTCCAGCACCCTTCTCACTCTGTCACTTGCTTTCCAGTGGCACAAACCAATGCGATGCTTCTCCCAAGCTGTGCGCCATCCCAATACTCAGGGAACAATGTCACCTGCATTTTCCAGGCAAATAATGTCCCTTTACCTCCTTTCCTCATTTTACTGAACACTGTCTTCTTCTTCTCCTCCTCTTCCATGCCTAACAGTACAAGAGGAAACCCATTTCTTGCACTGCTTTCCCTCCAGCAGGTCATGCTCTGGGTTTTTTCAGTGTCAGTCCCTTCTAACATGAATAGTTGTTACCCTGACTCGCAACTCCTTACCAGGACCACCAGATAGATATGATGGGGGGGTCGTTACTCTGCTCCCATCAGACACGAGTACCCCACCGGATGTCAGCCCACCATTCAGGGACCAGAACTCTCGTCTACAACTGCTGTTCACAACTGCTGCCAATCATTGCTGAAGTGTGTGGAATTGGCAGATATATTTATTGATAAAAACAAAGTGAGTGGCGACAAGAACAGGTAGAATGTTATGAGAGCGTAGAGCAATGACCAATTGCACAAAGGCTGTGGTAGTAGCTGTGACCCCAGTGGCCTAATGGGGAAGGCAATGAGTTTGGGAGTCATTCGAGCAAATGAAAGTGACAGACAGGAAAAGACCAACTGGTCTATCTAGCCTGTCCCATAAAGTTGTGTTGCCCGATGCATCTCAATACAGATACTCCCCACCCACCCTGAGCCGTGTAATCCCCTGGGAGAGGTGAAAAAAACAGATTAAAAATGTAGGACAATTCGGGAAATAAAGTCCAAAAATTCCTCTCTGACCCCTTTTGGTGATCAAAACTCGTCGAGGAGATCACAGAGACCCTGATTTATATTATAGGATAACTAACTCTTCTACAAATTAATCTCCACCTTGGTCCTAGAAACAGGACTTGGAGGAAATTTTTTTTGAAAAGAACTTGCATTTATATAGCACCTTTCACAACCTCAGGACGTCCCAAAACACTTTATAGCCAATGATGTCATTTTGAAGTGTAGTCACTGTTGTAATGTAGGAAACACGGCAGCCAATTTGTGCACAGCAAGATCCCACAAGCAGCAATGGGATAATGATCAGATAATCTGTTTTAGTGATGTTGGTTGAGGGTTGATTATTGTCCAGGACACCGGGGCAACTCCAAAATAATATCCTGTGATCTTTCACAAACACCTGACCTGAAATACAGCACAGCTCTCCCTCAGTACTGCACTAAAGTGTCAGCCTGGATTCTGTGCTCAAGTCTCTGGAGTGGGACTTGAACACATGACCTTCTGATTCAGGGACTGACTTTTATTTCTGATCAACGATTTTACAGCAGTCTGTGACATTGAGATTCTATCATTTCGTGTTGGCTGCCCTCTTACCTCTGACCCATATTGCCCTGGTAACCAGTTTGACATGCCTTGTAATTGATTTGAATTCCACTAAATCCTTTGTTAAAGTTTTAAAACATGACATTTTTACCAAGCGATTAGTTTTGCCTCCACGGTTTCGGTCTCCCCGTGTGACTGGCAGAGTGGGTCAGTGACTTGTTCCCAGGCCTCTGTGGTTTGAATCCAAGCTGTCTTTAAAGTGCTGAAGTCAAGTTGGGATTGACCCAGCTCTAGCTTATTGTCAATATTAAAATAGTTAACACATACACAGCATTAGATAATCCAGGGAGAGTGGTGGAATCAACAGGTTGGGTTGCCTCTCAGACAAACCTGGATCACTTTTATGTATCAGCCTTGGATCAAAGGTTGAGTCAGAAGTTTGTGGGTTCAAGTCCCACTTCAGGCTGACACTCCAGTGCAGTGCTGAGGGAGTGCTGCATTGTCAGAGGTGCCGTCTTTTGGATGAGATGTTAAACCGAGGCCCCGTTTGCCCTCTCAGGTGGATGTTAAAGATCCCTCGGCACTATTTCTAAGAGCAGGGGAGTTTCCCCGGTGTCCAGGAAAATATTTATCCCTCAACCAAAACCACAAAAGTAATCATCTATTTATTTCTCTCATTGCTGTTTGTGGGATCTTGCTGTGTGTAAATTAGCTGCCACATTTCCTACATTACATAGAATTACACAGAATGTACAGCACAGAAACAGGCCATTCGGCCCAACAGGTCCATGCCGGTGTTTATGCTCCACATGAGTCTCCTCCCACTCTCTTCATCTAACCATATCAGCATATCCTTCTATTCCTTTCTCCCTCATGTGTTTATCTAGTTTACACTTAAATGTATCGAGACTAGCCGCCTCAACTACTCCTTGTGGTAGTGAGTTCCATATTCGAACCACTCTCTGGGGAAAGAAATTTATCCTGAATTTTCTATTGGATTTATTAGTGTCTATCTTTTGTTTATGGCTCCCCTGCAAGTGGAAACATCTTCTCTCCATCTACACATTGCTCCAATTCAAAATACTCCAATGTCCAACACACAAGAGCAAATCAGATCCTGTCACATCATTGCTGGGATCTTTGGAATTGACACAATGTGATTGTGAATAAAAAGGCCTCAAGTTTGGAAGTGAATCCATAGAGACAAAGGGGCAGGTCACAAGCATCAAAATCCAATAGTGTGTAGCCCCAGTGGCCTAATGGATAAGGCACTGGCCTCCTAAGCCAGGGATTGTGGGTTCAAGTCCCATCTGGGGTGAAGCAGTTTTTGGCTCTGAAACAAAAGTCTTCTCTGAACATTGCTGCATTCCGTGACAGTCAGGGAGCTTTCCTTTCAACTTCCCAACCAATCCAGCTTTCCTTGCCCATGTTTGACCTGATGCCATGAGATTTCATGGGGTCCAGAGTCAATGTTGAGGACTCCCAGGGCCACTCCCTCCTGACTGTGTATCACTGTACCACCACCTCTGGGTACAGTAGCGTAGTGGTTATGTTACGAGATGAATAATCCAGATGCCTGAACTAAAATCCAGAGTCATGAGCTCAAATCCCACCACGGCAGCTGGCGAATTTAAATTCAATTAATTAAATAATATTAGGATTTTAATTCCA
The DNA here is from genome assembly GCF_035084215.1 of Heptranchias perlo. NCBI lineage: Eukaryota > Metazoa > Chordata > Chondrichthyes > Hexanchiformes > Hexanchidae > Heptranchias > Heptranchias perlo. The sequence goes on from NC_090335.1 coordinate 7,557,521, forward strand.
GATATCAGTAATGATAGCCATGAAACTACCGGATTGTTGTAAAAACCCATCTGGTTCACCAATGTCCTTTAGGGAAGGAAACCTGCTGTCCTTACCTGGTCTGGCCAAAATGTGACTCCAAACCCACAGCAATGTGGTTGATTCTTAATTGCCCTCTGATATGGCCTATCAAGCCACTCAGTTGTAAAATCTCACGACGAAAAGTCGTAATAAAACCGGACGGACCACCTGGCATCGGACAACGAGGCACCGGACACGACAACGGCAAACCAAGTCCAGTCGACCCTGCAAGGTCCTCCTTACTAACATCTGGGGAATTGTGCCAAAATTGGGAGAGCTGTCCCACAGACCAGTCAAGCAACAGCCTGACATAGCCATACTCACAGAATCATACCTTTCAGCCAACGTCCCAGACTCTTCCATCACCATCCCTGGGTATGTCCTGACCCACGAGAGGTAGCGGTACAGTGATAGTCAGGAGGGAGTGGCCCTGGGAGTCCTCAACATTGACTCTGGACCTCATGAAATCTCATGGCATCAGGTCAAACATGGGGAAGGAAACCTCCTGCTGATTACCACCTACCGTCCTCCCTCAGCTGATGAATCAGTCCTCCTCCATGTTGAGAAGCACTGAGGTTAGCAAGGGCACAAAATGTACTCTGGGTGGGGGACTTCAATGTCCATCATCACGAGTGGCTCGGTTGCTCCACTACTGGCCGAGTCCTGAAGGACATAGCTGCGAGACTGGGCCTGCGGCAGGTGGTGAGCGATCCAACACGAGGGGAAAAACTTACTTGACCTCGTCCTCACCAATCTACCTGTCGCAAATGCATCTGTCCATGACAGTATTGGTCGGAGTGACCACCGCACAGTCCTCGTGGAGATGAAGTCCCATCTTCACACTGAGGACACCATCCAACAGCGTTGTGTGGCACTATCACCGTGCTAAATGGGATAGATTCAGAACAGAACTAGCAGCTCAAAACTGGGCATCCATGAGGCGCTGTGGGCCATCAGCAGCAGCAGAATTGTATTCCAGCACAATCTGTAACCTCATGGCTCGGCATATTCCTCACTCTACCATTACCAACAAACCAGGGGATCAACCCTGGTTCAAGGAGGAGTGTAGAGGAGCAGCACCAGGCGTACCTAAAAATGAGGTGCCAACCTGGTGAAGCGACAATTCAGGACGACATGCATGCTAAACAGCGGAAGCAACATGCTATCGACAGAGCTAAGCGATTCCACAACCAACGGATCAGATCAAAGCTCTGCAGTCCTGTCACATTCCAGTCATGTAATGGTGGTGGACAATTCAATAACTAACGGGAGGAGGAGGCTCTGTAAACATCCCCATCCTCAATGATGGCAGAGTCCAGCACGTGAGTGCAAAAGACAAGGCTGAAGCGTTTGCAACCATCTTCAGCCAGAAGTGCCGAGTGGATGATCCATCTCGGCCTCCTCCCGATATCCCCACCATCACGGAATCCAGTCTTCGGCCAATTCGATTCACTCCACGTGATATCAAGAAACGGCTGAGTGCACTGGATACAGCAAAGGCTATGGGCCCCGACAACATCCCAGCTGTAGTGCTGAAGACTTGTGCTCCAGAACTAGCTGCGCCTCAAGCCAAGCTGTTCCAGGACAGCTACAACACTGGCATCTACCTGACAATGTGGAAAATTGACCAGGTATGTCCTGTCCACAAAAAACAGGACAATTCCAATCCAGCCAATTACCGCCCCATCAGTCTACTCTCAATCATCAGCAAAGTGACGGAAGGAGTTGTCGACAGTGCTATCAAGTGGCACTTACTCACCAATAACCTGCTCACCGATGCTCAGTTTGGGTTCCGCCAGGACCACTCGGCTCCAGACCTCATTACAGCCTTGGTCCAAACATGGACAAAAGAGTTGAATTCCAGAGGTGAGGTGAGAGTGACTGCCCTTGACATCAAGGCAGCATTTGCTGAGTGTGGCACCAAGGAGCCCTAGTAAAATTGAAGTCAATGGGAATCAGGGGGAAAACTCTCCAGTGGCTGGAGTCATACCTAGCACAAAGGAAGATGGTAGTGGTTGTTGGGGGCCAATCATCTCAGCCCCAGGGCATTGCTGCAGGAGTTCCTCAGGGCAGTGTCCCAGGCCCAACCATCTTCAGCTGCTTCATCAATGACCTTCCCTCCATCATAAGGTCAGAAATGGGGATGTTCGCTGATGACTGCACAGTGTTCAGTTCCATTCGCAAACCCTCAAATAATGAAGCAGTCCGAGCCTGCATGCAGCAAGACTTGGACAGCATCCAGGCTTGGGCTCATAAGGGGCAAGTAACATTCGCGCCAGATAAGTGCCAGGCAATGACCATCTCCAACAAGAGAGAGTCTAACCACCTCCCTTTGACATTCAACGGTATTACCATCGCCGAATCCCCCACCATCAACATCCTGGGGGTCACCATTGACCAGAAACTTAACTGGACCAGCCATATAAATACTGTGGCTACGAGAGCAGGTCAGAGGCTGGTTATTCTGCGGCGAGTGACTCACCTCCTGACTCCCCAAAGCCTTTCCACCATCTACAAGGCACAAGTCAGGAGTGTGATGGAATACTCTCCACTTGCTTGGATGAGTGCAGCTTCAACAACACTCAAGAAGCTCGACACCATCCAGGATAAAGCAGCCCGCTTGATTGGCACCCCATCCACCACCCTAAACATTCACTCCCTTCACCACCGGCGCACTGTGGCTGCAGTGTGTACCATCCACAGGATGCACTGCAGCAACTCGCCAAGGCTTCTTCGACAGCACCTCCCAAACCCACGACCTCTACCACCTAGAAGGACAAGAGCAGCAGGCACATGGGAACAACACCACCTGCACGTTCCCCTCCACGTCACACACCATCCTGACTTGGAAATATATCGTCGTTCCTTCATTGTCGCTGGGTCAAAATCCTGGAACTCCCTTCCTAACAGCACTGTGGGAGAACCGTCACCACACAGACTGCAGCGGTTCAAGAAGGCGGCTCACCACCATCTTCTCGAGGGCAATTAGGGATGGGCAATAAATGCCGGCCTTGCCGGCGACGCCCACATCCCGTGAACGAATAAAAAAAAAAGCTAGTTCCTGTCCAGCACCCTTCTCACTCTGTCACTTGCTTTCCAGTGGCACAAACCAATGTGATGTTTCTGCCAAGCTGTGCGCCATCCCAATATTTGTCGGGGGTGGTGGTGTGTGTCAGCTTCACCTCTGACCTCTGAGTGGTCCGAATCGCTCCCACTCCCTGGGTTCTGGACCTTGGACTTATTTGGGGGTTGTGACAGTGCAGCAGACAACTGGTTTTGGTGCAAGAAACTTCGATCTTTATTCAAGAGAGAAAATACAACACAACAATCTTAACACTCTAATAAAATGGGGAACACTTCGGTACACACGAGGGAAATTACAGTAGAATGATACCTCACCCCTCCCAATCCCACTGTACTAGCTAAGTTGGACTCTAAAGGACCAGAGATAATGCTCACCAAACAAATCCTTGACAGTAATTCACCCAGAGGTAAGTCAGGAATAGATCGTAGAGTGGAAACTTTGCGGATCTTTGGTTTTCTCCCGAGTAGGTTTTCTTTGGTCGCGGTGGCTCAATATTACCCGGTTGGTTGGTGGTAATATCCGGATAGTTGTTTCGTAAGGCCCTTGTTGCCGCGAGGTGTCTGATGGTCACTGGGGCTGTTGCTCTGGTTTCTTCTTGTGTGTCAGCCTGCTTCTAGAGCTGCTGACCTTCTCTGTTGAACTTCTTTCTGTTGCTCCCTCACCTTGTTGAACTGTCGTCTTCCGAGCTGTCGAACTCCTGGCTGAACTGCCTTCTTGAGAAAATGGGCCTTCACTTATACTAATTGAAGCCTCCTTATCTGAGCGCCAAATCTGACCCAGTTTATTGTAAGGTTTTGGTGGGCTCATTAAGAGTAACTTGTTTATGAAATGTGTGAAGTGGTTTCGGGATGGTTTCATCAGTTGTTGAGCTCTTGCTTGATTGTAGTCATTGTGCTCAGGTTTCGAGTTTCCTGACTGGGCCTGAGATTTCCTTGGAGTGGGGTGATTGGATTTGTTTTACGCTTGCTTTGGATGGGTCCTGTAATTTGGGTGGGGACTGCTCTTCCATGGGTCTATTGTCTGAATGTAAATGTCTGATAGGGGCTGAGTGAGGTCACACAGTTCCCCAGACAGTTTGATTAACTCCAATACTCAAACCGTCTATTACAGAGCTCGATCCCAACTCCTGTTGCAGCCTTTTCCTTTACAAGCCCAAACATGCCTTTTTAAAAAAATACCAAATCTTGGTTTTTGACCTTGAACCTTTTGACCTTGAACCTTTGACCCTCTGTTAGGCGCAATACATTTCATCACCCTGAAATGGTTAGAAAAGAGTCCAAAGTCCTTTTCTTTAGGGTTTTTCTCCGTGTTTTGGGGGATCTGTGAATTTGAGAATCTGACACAGCCCCTCAGACAATGAAGCAGTCCGTGCCCACATGCAGCAAGATCTGGACAACATCCAGGCTTGGGCTGATAAGTGGCAAGTAACATTGGTGCCAGACAAATACCAGGCAATGACCATCTCCAACAAGAGAGAATCTAACCACCTCCCCTTGACATTCAATGGCATCACCATCGCCGAATCCCCCACCATCAACATCCTGGGGGTCACCATTGACCAGAAACTTAACTGGAGCAGCCATAGAAATACTGTGGCTACAAGAGCAGGTCAGAGGCTGGGTATTCTGCGCCAAGTGACTCACCTCCTGACTCCACAAAGCCTTTCCACCATCTACAAGGCACAAGTCAGGAGTGTGATGGAATACTCTCCACTTGCCTGGATGAGTGCAGCTCCAACAACACTCAAGAAGCTGAACACCATCCAGAACAAAGCAGCCCGCTTGATTGGCACCCCATCCACCATCCTAAACGTTCATTTGGCAACTCGCCAAGGCTTCTTCGACAGCCCCTCCCAAAACCGCGACCTCTACCACCTAGAAGGACAAGGGCAGCAGGCACATGGGAACAACACCACCTGCACGTTCCCCTCCCCAAGGCATATACCATCCTGACTTGGATAGATATTGCCATTCCTTCTTCGTCATTGGGTCAAAATCCTGGAACTCCCTTCCTAACAGCACTGTGGGAGAACCTTCACCACACGGACTCCAGCGGTTCAAGAAGGCGGCTCACCACCACCATCTCAAGGGCAATTAGGGATGGGCAATAAATGCCGGCCTTGGCAGCAATGCCCACATCCCGTGAACGAATAAAAAAAAAATTCACTCTTACGCTGAGCGGTAAACCCCAGACTGTTCCTTCGCGAAAAGTTCGGGGTTTGTCTGTTTCCTTGGTAGATATTTATCAAGATACCGTCATTAGTGATCTCACAGAGCTGACGTGTGTTCACTTAGGGTTTTGTGTCTATGAACCCAGGGTGCTTGAGTCGATAGACTTAAAAGTGTTGAAGTCAAGATGTTCCGACCTTGGCCCTGGTTGACCTCTGCCAGGATGTGCTTGACCTGGTCATGGATGTAAATAGGTTTCCCCCCTTGGCTGGGTTGGGCAGCGGTGGTGGTGAAGGGGACGGTCCCTTTCCCTCTCTCCGGGCTTTGCTTCAGGCATGGATTTATCCCCCGTGCCTGATGCTTGAGTCACACTGCCCAAAGGACGGGGCGGGGTGGGGGTGGGGCCAGACTGCCGCTCTCTGTCTGGCCCAGAACCCACAGAGGAGCCCGTGAGAGACTCCTCTGCCTCCGATCCTGGGGGTGGGGTCCAGGTAGAGGCGGGGTCAGTTATGGCGGCCGGTCCTCGCGACGCATTCTGTGCAGCGAGCGGAATGTCCGAGGACGACCCCCTGGAGGAGGATGGTGGGTGAATTGTTGATGCTGCGATTGATGTCGAGGTGGTGGTCAGGAGAAGGCCCTCGATGGGGTGGATCACCAATATCTGTTAGGTTCCCTGTGGGCTTTGGGGCTTGGGACACATTTCGTCGCCCGGATCCCACTTCTTTATGCCACTGCTGAGTGTGTGATTAAGATTAATGGATCTTTGATGCCCCCCCGACCTGTGGATTGGGAGAGGAATGTGTCAAGGAGGCCCCATGTCAGGCCGGTTATATTTGATCTGCACAGAGTCTTTCCTGCACCTCTTATACAACAGATTGTTGGGACTGTCTCTGTACAAGCCGGGCGTGGAGGCGATCCTTTCAGCTCATGGCGATGATGTCCTCCTCACGGTGAGGGATCCCATTGACTTGCGGAGGATGCACGAGTGCCAGCAGGTGAACTCTGCCGTGTCATGGAATCATACAGCACAGGAGGAGGCCATTCAGCCCATCGTGCCTGTGCCGGCTCTTTGAAAGAGCTCTCCATCTAGTCCAACTCCCCTGTTCATTCCCCGTCGACCTGAAAATTTCTCCTTTTCAAGTATTTATCCAATTCCCTTTTGAAAGTTATTATTGAATCTGCTTCCTTCACCCTTTCAGGCCGTGCATTCCAGATCACAACAACTCACTGAGTGAAAAAATTCTCCTCATTTCCCCCCTGGAGATTTTGCCAATAATCTTCACTCTGTGTCCTCTGGTTACTGACCCTCCTGCCAGTGGAAATAATTTCTCCCGATCCACTCTATCAAAATCCTTCATTATTTTGAACACCTCGATTAAATCTCCCTTTAACCTTCTCTGTTCGAAGGAGAACAATCCCAGCTTCTCCAGTCTCTCCCCATAACTGAAGTCCCTCATCCCTGGTACCATTCTAATAAATCTCCTCTGCACCCTCTCGAAGGCCTTGACATCCTTCCTAAAGTGTGGTGCCCAGAATTGAACACAATACTCCAGCTGAGACCTAACCAGTAATTTATAAAGATTTAGCATAAATTCCTGGCTTTTGTACTCTGTGCCTCTATTTATAAAGCCAAGGATCCCCTGTGCTTTTTTAATAGCCTTATCCACTTGTCCTGCCACCTTCAAAGATGTTGTATATTTGTATTTGCATCCTTCACAACAATCAATTGGGAGAAGTGCATTGGTCATAAACCAACAGGTGACCACTATCTTTTGATTCCAGTTTCTCACTTTGATCTCTCCCCCCTGAATTTGTCACCAAGATTCAGTGGAAACTCAGTCGGAGACACTGGGTCTCTGCTCTGGTTCTGAGACTCACGTGCAGCCACACCCAGCTTGGAACTTTCCACCTTCAGGTGCTGCACATGGAAGTTCATCCAAAGTGCTGTGCGCAGGTGACAATCTTTTTCTGCCAGACGCACAGCCTAAATTATGACAGGCAGCTCTTTTTCATAAAACTGCAAGGAATACGTACGTCCTTCCAGGAGCTGCCTGTCTTATCCAGGGAGTTGCTAAGAGATCCAGCAGGATTTCTGCCCAGTCTGAGGTATTGGCCATTCTGTCTGAGCTACTCTTCCATAAACCCATCTACACGTGATCAGTTTCAGTGACACAAAGGTGGTGGAGAGGAGAGCCCTTGCTGTGAAGGTAAACAGAGTCTGGGATGTACTGGGCAGTGGGTCAGCAGGCTGGATACCGTCAGAGTTATTACCTGCTCCAACGTCAACAACAAAAACACCTTGTATTTATATCGCATCTTTACTGTAGTAAAATGTCCCAAAGAGCTTCACAGGAGTGGAATTAGACAAAAATTGACACCGAGCCACAAAAGGAGATACTAGAACAGGTGATCAAAAGCTTGATCAGAGTGGTAGGTTTTAAGGAGCGTCTTAAAGGAGGAGAGAGAGGTGGAGAGGCAGAGAGGTTTAGGGAGGGAATTCCAGAGCTTGGGGCCGAGGCAGCTGAAGGCACAACCACCAACGGTGGAGTGATTAAAATCGGGGATGTGAAAGAGGCAGGGATTGGAGGAGCTCAGAGATCTCAGAGGGTGGTAGGAGGTTACAGGTAACAGAGATAGGGAGGGGCGAGGTCATGGAGGGATTTGTACACAAGGATGAGAATTTTAAAATTGAGTTGATGCCAGACCGGGAGCCAATGTAGGTCAGTGTGCACGGGGGTGATGGGAGAATGGGACTTGGTGTGAGTTTGGATACGGTCAGCAGAGTTTTGGATGAGCTTCAGTTTATGGAGGGTGGAAGATGGGAGGCCGGCCAGGAGAGCATTGGAATAGTCAAAATTTAAGGTGACAAGCTGTTTGATGAGGATTTCAGCAGCCGATGAGCTGACAATTACATCTGGCCTGTAGCCAAAGTCATCCAGGTGCTAAAATCCACAATTGACCCTGACTCAGTTGAGTGTGTCGAGGAGGCTCAGCCATATGGAGCGATTCCAGGGAATCTCAGCCATATTTGGACGGAGCTGCTCATCAGCGCGAGGCACCGAAGCCTCCCTCAGAAACCTCGGCCACCCAAATTGAGGCGTCTCTCGGAGATTGCCTTGGGCCCATTCTGCTCTGAGTGGAGGGATTTCCTGAATAGGTCACTGCTGCATACTCTCCCTCGCCTTCCGTCCCGACATGCCCTCGGGTAATATCCTGCTGGCCGGCAGAGGCGAGTGTCCCCTCAGGAAAGCCCTGTATTTGGGGTTCCGCCTCTGCACCATTGGAGACCTGGGGTGGAGAGGGTTGCATGAACATTCTCCTCGGCCATTTCACAGATACCCGGCCACTTGTCCATTTTGTGGGTTGGATGAAGATATACATTATCTTTATTTCCAGTACCGGAGGCTGCAACCCCTGGTTCACTATTTAAAGGGGCCGTGCCTCAAGTTTTAGTTACCTTGAAGTCCTTGTCTTCGGGCACCCAGTGCACAGGGTGGGGGAGAGAGGCGGGGGTGAGCGGATCAGATGAACCCCTGGTGGGGATGTTCCTATTAGATTTATTACTGTCTATCTTTTGTTTATGGCCCCTTGCTCCGGGCTCCCCTGCAAGTGGAAACATCTTCTCTCCATCTACACATTGCTCCAATTCAAAATACTCCAATGTCCAACACACAAGAGCAAATCAGATCCTGTCACATCATTGCTGGGATCTTTGGAATTGACACAATGTGATTGTGAACAAAAAGGCCTCAAGTTTGGAAGTGAATCCATAGAGACAAAGGGGCAGGTCACAAGCACCAAACACCCATAGTGTGCAGCCCCAGTGGCCTAATGGATAAGGCACTGGCCTCCTAAGCGAGGGATTGTGGGTTCAAGTCCCATCTGAGAAAACCAGCTCTTTGTCCTCATTGCTGAAACACAGAGAGATCAAGAGCAAAATCACAGGAGGTGTCCTGTGAATTGATGAAACTTATTCCCAGGAGGGGCAAGGAAACATCAACAAAACCACTTGCTTTTCACTTAAAATCAACATTTTGCCCAACACTCAACTGTACCAATTGCTGACACACAAAAGCAAGTCAGATCCTGTCACGTCATTGCTGGGATCTTTGGAACTGATACAATGTGATTGTGTGTGAAAAGAAAGGGATGGCCCATAAAAAGGCATCAAATTTGGCAGTGAATAGATAGGGACTAAGGGGCAAGTTGCAAGCACCAAGCTCCTATTACACACAGCCCCAGTGGCCTAATGGATAAGGCACTGGCCTCCTAAGCCAGGGATTGTGGGTTCAAGTCCCATCTGGGGTGGAGCAGTTTTTGGCTCTGAAACAAAAGCCAAAACACCTTCTCTGAACATTGCTGCATTCCATGACAGTCAGGGAGCTTTCCTTTTAACTTACCAACCAATCCAGGGAGTTCCTGTCCAGCACCCTTCTCACTCTGTCACTTGCTTTCCAATGGCAATGCGATGCTTCTACCAAGCTGTGCGCCATCCCAATACTCAGGGAACAATGTCACCTGCATTTTCCAGGCAAATAATGTCCCTTTACCTCCTTTCCTCATTTTACCGAACACTGTCTTCTTCTTCTCCTCCTCTTCCATGCCTAACAGTACAAGAGGAAACCCATTTCTTGCACTGCTTTCCATCCAGCAGGTCATGCTCTGGGTTTTTTCAGTGTCAGAGTCCATTCTAACATGAACAGTTGTTACCCTGACTCGCAACTCCTTACCAGGACCACCAGATAGATATGATGGGGGGGTCGTTACTCTGCTCCCATCAGACACGAGTACCCCACCGGATGTCAACCCACCATTCAGGGACCAGAACTCTCGTCTACACTTGCCAGGACTGTTTTAGGAAATCAAAAGTGTTCACAACTGCTACCAATCATTGCTGAAGTGTGTGGAATTGGCAGATATATTTATTGATAAAAACAAAGTGAGTGGCGACAAGAACAGGTAGAATGTTATGAGAGCGTAGAGCAATGACCAATTGCACAAAGGCTATGGTAGTAGCTGTGACCCCAGTGGCCTAATGGGGAAGGCAATGAGTTTGGGAATCACTCGAGCAAATGAAAGTGACAGACAGGAAAAGACCAACTGGTCTATCTTGCCTGTCCCATAAAGTTGTGCTGCCCTTGCTCTCGATACAGATACTCCCCACCCACCCTGAGCCGTGTAATCCCCTGGGAGAGGTGAAAAAAATAGATTAAAAATGTAGGACAATTTGGGAAATAAAATCCAAAAATTTCTCTCTGACCCCTTTTGGTGATCAAAACTAGTCCAGGAGATCACAGAGACCCTGATTTATATTATAGGATAACTAACTCTTCCGAGGAACAGGACTTGGAGGAAAGTCTTTTTGAAAAGAACTTGCATTTATATAGCACCTTTCGTGACCTCAGAACGTCCCAAAATGCTTAATAGCCAAAGAAGTAATTGTGAAGTGTAGTCACTGTTCTAATGTAGGAAACGTGGCAGCCTATTTGGCAGATGCAATACAATATTGGAAAATGTGAGGTTATGCAGTTTGGCAGGAAAAGTCAGAGAGCAAGTTATCATCATAATGGCGAGAAACTGGAAAGTACTGCAGTACAAAGGGATCTGGGGGTCCCAGTGCAAGAAAATCAAAAAGTTAGTATGCAGGTGCAGCAGGTGATCAAGAAGGCCAACGGAATGTTGGCTTTTATTGCTAGGGAATAGAATATAAAAACAGGGAGGTATTGCTGCAGTTATATGAGGTATTGGTGAGACCGCACCTGGAATACTGCATACAGTTTTGGTCTCCATACTTAAGAAAAGACATACTTGCTCTCGAGGCAGTACAAAGAAGGTTCACTCGGTTAATCCCGGGGATGAGGGGGCGGACACATGAGGAGAGGTTGAGTAGATTGGGACTCTACTCATTGGAGTTCAGAAGAATGAGAGGCGATCTTATTGAAACACATAAGATTGTGAAGGGGCTTGATCGGGTGGATGCGGTAAGGATGTGCCCAAGGATGGGTGAAACTAGAACTAGGGGGCATAATCTTAGAATAAGGGGCTGCTCTTTCAAAACTGAGATGAGGAGAAACTTCTTCACTCAGAGGGTCTGTGGAATTTGCTGCCCCAGGAAGCTGTGGAAGCTACATCATTAAATAAATTTAAAACAGAAATAGACAGTTTTCTAGAAGTAAAGGGAATTAGGGGTTACGGGGAGCGGGCAGGAAATTGGACATGAATTTAGATTTGAGGTGAGGATCAGATCAGCCATGATCTTATTGAATGGCGGAGCAGGCTCGAGGGGCCAATTGGCCCACTCCTGCTCCTATTTCTTCTGTTCTTATGTTCTCATAAAACTGCAAGGAAGACGTACGTCCTTCCAGGAGCTGCCTGTCTTATCCAGGGAGTTGCTGAGATCCAGCAGGATTTCTGCCCAGTCTGAGGTATTGGCCATTCTGTCTGAGCTACTCTTCCATAAACCCATCTACACGTGATCAGTTTCAGTGACACAAAGGTGGTGGAGAGGAGAGCCCTTGCTGCGAAGGGAAACAGAGTCTGGGATGTACTGGGCAGTGGGTCAGCAGGCTGGATACCGTCAGAGTTATTACCTGCTCCAACATCAACAACAAAAACACCTTGTATTTATATCACACCTTTACTGTAGTAAAATGTCCCAAAGTCGTCACAGGAGAGTAATTGGACAAAAATTGACACCGAGCCACAAAAGGAGATACTAGAACAGGTGATCAAAAGCTTGATCAAAGTGGTAGGTTTTAAGGAGCGTCTTAAAGGAGGAGAGAGAGGTGGAGAGGCAGAGAGGTTTAGGGAGGGAATTCCAGAGCTTGGGGCCGAGGCAGCTGAAGGCACAGCCACCAACGGTGGAGCGATTAAAATCGGGGATGTGAAAGAGGCAGGGATTGGAGGAGCTCAGAGATCTCAGAGGGTGGTAGGAGGTTACGGGTTACAGAGATAGGGAGGGGCGAGGCCATGGAGGGATTTGTACACAAGGATGAGAATTTTAAAATTGAGTTGATACCAGACCGGGAGCCAATGTAGGTCAGTGCGCACGGGGGTGATGGGAGAACGGGACTTGATGTGAGTTAGGATCCGGTCAGCAGAGTTTTGGATGAGCTTCAGTTTACGGAGGGTGGAAGATGGGTGGCCGGCCAGGAGAGCTTTGGAATGGTCAAAATTTGAGGTGACAAGCTGTTCGATGAGGATTCCAGCAGCCGATGAGCTGACAATTATATCTGGCCGATAGCAAAAGCCATCGAGGGTCTAAAATCCACAATTGACCCTGACTCAGTTGAGTGTGTCGAGGAGGCTCAGCCATATGGAGCGATTCCGGTGAATTTCACCCATATTCGGACGGAGCTGCTCATTGGTGTGAGGCTCCAAAGCCTCCCTCGGAAAGCTCGGCCACCCAAATTGAGGCGTCTCTCGGAGATTCCCTTGGGCCCATTCTGCTCTGAGTGGAGGGATTTCCTGAACAGGTCACTGCTGCATACTCTCCCTCGCCTTCCGTCCCGACATGCCCTCGGGTAATATCCTGCTCACCGGCAGAGGCGAGTGTCCCCTCAGGAAAGCCCTGTATTTGGGGTTCCTCCTCTGCACCATTGGAGACCTGGGGTGGAGAGGGTTGCATGAACATTCTCCTCGGCCATTTCACAGATACCCGGCCACTTGTCCATTTTGTGGGTTGGATGAAGATATACATTATCTTTATTTACAGTACCGGAGGTTGCAACCCCTGTTTCACTATTTAAAGGGGCCGCGCCTCAAGTTTCAGTTACCTTGAAGTCCTTGTCTTCGGGCACCCAGTGCACAGGGTGGGGGAGAGAGGCGGGGGGTGAGCGGATCAGATGAACCCCTGGTGGGGATGTTACTGGGCCAGGCTAAAACCACCATCCACTGGAAGCATCCACATGGAGGATTGTTCTGACTGCTGGCCGCTGTTCCACGGCCTTCAACACACCCGGGTGACCTTGGAGAGGGATCGCGTGGGCTCCACCAATACACTTGAAGCCTTCGTGGGCGACGCAGGACAGCAACTGTGTCACTAACGAAAGGAACCAGATCATTGGTTAATTTATTTTTAGTTGTATTCATTTTAATTTGATTGGACGATTTGTAATAGTGGGGCCCTCCTCTTCACTAATCGTCATATTTAGTCCGAGAGCCATGGGGCAAATCACATTGCTCCAATTCAAAATACTCCAATGTCCAACACACAAGAGCAAATCAGATCCTGTCACATCATTGCTGGGATCTTTGGAATTGACTCAATGGGCATCATTTTAACACCCGCTATCGGGTGCGGTCCTGGCGGGGGGGCCCCGAAAATCGGGAAATCCCGGAGTGGGACCGGAGCCCGCCTGGGACCAACGCACTTCCGGGTTCCCTGCTGACGCGCCGGCGTGCGTGCGCAGCCCCCGCTGGTGGGAATCCCGCAGGCAATTAAAGCCAGCGGGATTCCACTTGAAGACATTTATTTCGCTTGTTCAGGTCATTAACTGACCTGATTAAGGGATTATGTGAGGAGGGTTGGGATTTTAGAGCAAACTGGGACTGTTTCCCACAATGGGGAAAACACTCCCAGTTGAAATGGACCTGTTGCAGCCATCAGCCTGTGGCAGCTGCAAAGGTCTATTTGACAGGTGGGGGGGTGAGACCCTCACCCATTGCAGGAGGCCACTCTGTCACTTGGGACAAAGTTTGGCCTCCACCACCCTCCTCCTGACAATCAAAATCACCAACTTGCACACTTACCCCGGGGTCCAGTCACATGTACCTACCTTGCGGACCCCCCCAGATGTACATCTTGCAGATGGGGGCCGCCGTAGCTGCAGTCATGACCTCCTCGGAGGGCGAACAGCATCGCCAGCCTCACCAGCCTCGCCATCCACGCCGTCCACCTCTGACACATGGTGCTCCACAACAGAGTGCTGTGACACATCCACCTGCACAGCAGGAGGGAGGGCTACCGCAGAGAGAGATGTGTCGCAGAGGGCACTACCCTCGACACAGGGTCCACAGACCGAGGCTCAGCCTCCTGGACCTCTCTGAGCAGCAGTGCACACGGAGGCTCAGAGTCACTCGACATGTAGTCATGGACATCTGCAGCCTCCTTCATGCCGAGCTACTCCTGGCTGGCCCGAGCACCATCTTCTTACCTGTCGCTGTCAAAGTCACTACTGCCCTCAACAACCTCTCCTCCGCATCCTTCCAGGGTGCAACCGGGGACATCGCCGACGTCTCTCAGCCGTCTGCACAAAAGAGCCCTGCAAATACACCTACACCCACTCTGCAGTGACACAATGGGTGGCATCAGTTGTGGGTCTTCATAGTGATCCTCAGGAAAGGGCATTATTGCACAGACCAGACAAGATTCGCGAAGACATGGCAGTAGTGGTGCCAATATAATATGTAATGTGAGTTGGTCAGAAATTCAATATAAGTAACAACCATGACAAACCCTCAAACACCCTTGAGCATCCCCTTCATGCTCATGACACGTTTGCCTTACGCTGCCGACTGCACATATGTGATGCATGCCCTGTGGCTGCAGCACAGGTAGTGGCAGGTTGAGTGAGGCTGGCCGTAAAAGAGATGCATGAGAGGGTGAGTATGAGATAGAGCCATGAGATTGTATGAGGATTGGGTTGAGTGGTAGTGGTGGGATGAGTACTGGCGAGGTGAGTAGGTGCAGGTAAGATGAGGATGAGGTTTGAGTGGGCGTGAGGGGTGATGTGACAGAGTAGTGTTGGCAGTGCAGAAGGAGATGTGGGGTGGGGGCGGTGATGTGGCAGACGGAGTGTAGGGGAAAGGGGAAGTGTACTCACTTTGGCTGAACTACTGAGGTCATTGGAGCGCCTCCTGCACTGAATGCAGGTGGGCGATATGTTGGTGGTGCTGGTGACCTCCTCTGCCACCTCGAGCCAGGCCTTCCTGGTGGCAGAGGCAGGCCGCTTCCTCCCGCCCGCCGGGGGGAAGATCTCTGTCCTCCCCCTCCTCCTCACCCCATGTATTGATACCTGGAGTGAGGCATCATTAAACTGGGAGCAGCCTTCCCCCTGGACTGCTCCATGCTGTGATTTTTTCTGTTTGTTGCAGCATCTGTCAGTGGAGGACTGCCCCTTTAAATAGAGCTCCTCCAGCTGACAGATCTTACTGCGCATGCGCAGCCCGCCCGACGCGCAGATCAGCAGTGGGGAACCCAGAAGACCAGGTCAGTGGATCGAATTGGGCTGCGATCGCGCGGTGACCTGACTGATTTCACCGGGCGCGTGGGTAACGCGCCCGATCGCCCCACCGCCGCGAACCCGCAGCCCTGGTGACATCGGGCCCAATGTGATTGTGAAGAAAAAGGCCTCAAGTTTGGAAGTGAATCCATAGAGACAAAGAGGCAGGTCACAAGAACCAAACACCAATAGAGTGCAGCCCCAGTGGCCTAATGGATAAGGTACTGGCCTTCTAAGCCAGGGATTGTGGGTTCAAGTCCCATCTGGGGTGTGGTTGATTTTAAACCAACTGCATTCTGTGAAAAACAGCTCTTCATCCTCATTAATGAAATTTCAAGAGCTGCATCACAGGAGGTGTCCTGTAAATTGATGAAACTTTTCCCCAGGAGGGGCAAGGAAACATCGACAAAGCCACATTTCACTTAAAATCAACATTTTGCCCAACACTCAACTGGACCAATTGCTGACACACAAAAGCAAGTCAGATCCTGTCACGTCATTGCTGGGATCTTTGGAACTGATACAATGTGATTGTGGATGAAACGAAAGGGATGGCCCATAAAAAGGCATCAAATTTGAAGTGAATTGATAGAGACAAAGGGGCAAGTTGCCAGCACCAAGCTCCTATTACAGACAGCCCCAGTGGCCTAATGGATAAGGCACTGGCCTCCTAAGCCAGGGATTGTGGGTTCAAGTCCCATCTGGGGTGAAGTAGTTTTTGGCTCTGAAGCAAAAGCCAAAACACCTTCTCTGAACATTGCTCCATTCCGTGACAGTCAGGGAGCTTTCCTTTTAACTTACCAACCAATCCAGGGTGTTCCTGTCCAGCACCCTTCTCACTCTGTCACTTGCTTTCCAGTGGCACAAACCAATGCGATGCTTCTACCAAGCTGTGCGCCATCCCAATACTCAGGGAACAATGTCACCTGCATTTTCCAGGCAAATCATGTCCCTTTACCTCCTTTCCTCATTTTACCGAACACTGTCTTCTTCTTCTCCTCCTCTTCCATGCCTAACAGTACAAGAGGAAACCCATTTCTTGCACTGCTTTCCATCCAGCAGGTCATGCTCTGGGTTTTTTCAGTGTCAGAGTCCATTCTAACATGAACAGTTGTTACCCTGACTCGCAACTCCTTACCAGGACCACCAGATAGATATGATGGGGGGGTCGTTACTCTGCTCCCATCAGACACGAGTACCCCACCGGATGTCAACCCACCATTCAGGGACCGGAACTCTCTTCCACACTTGCCAGAACTGTTTTAGGAAATCAAAAGTGTTCACAACTGCTACCAATCATTGCTGAAGTGTGTGGAATTGGCAGATATATTTATTGATAAAAACAAAGTGAGTGGCGACAAGAACAGGTAGAATGTTATGAGAGCGTAGAGCAATGACCAATTGCACAAAGGCTGTGGTAGTAGCTGTGACCCCAGTGGCCTAATGGGGAAGGCAATGAGTTTGGGAATCACTCGAGCAAATGAAAGTGACAGACAGGAAAAGACCAACTGGTCTATCTAGCCTGTCCCATAAAGTTGTGTTGCCCGATGCATCTCGATACAGATACTCCCCACCCACCCAGAGCCGTGTAATCCCCTGGGAGAGGTGAAAAAACAGATTATAAATGTAGGACAATTTGGGAAATAAAATCTGGAAAATTCCTCTCTGACCCCTTCAGGTGATCAAAACTAGTCCAGGAGATCACATAGACCCTGATTTATATTATAGGATAACTAACTCTTCTACAAATTAATCTCCACCTTGGTCCGAGAAACAGGACTTTGAGGAAACGTATTTTAAAAGAACTTGCATTTATATAGCGCCTTTCATGACCTCAGGACGTCCCAAAACGCTTTCCAGCCAATGAAGTAATTTTGAAGTGTAGTCACTGTTGTCATGTCGGAAATGCAGCATCCAATTTGCACAGCAAGTTCCCACAAGCAACAATTAGATAATGACCCGATAATCTATTTTAGTGATGTTGGTTGAAGGTTGAATATTGGCCAGGACACCGGGGAGAACTCCAAAATAATATCATGTCATTTTTCAAGAACACCTGACCTGAAATACAGCACAGCTCTCCCTCAGTACTGCACTAAAGTGTCAGCCTAGATTATATGCTCAAGTCTCTGGGAACACCGATCAGGTAAACATTCATGTATCAGCCTTGGCTTAAAGTTTCAGTCAGAAGGTTGTGGGTTCAAGTCCCACTTCAGGCTGACACTCCAGTGCAATGCTGGGGGAGTGCTGCATTGTCGGAGGTGCCGTCTTTTGCATGAGACGTTAAACTGATGGCCCGTCTGCCCTCTCAGGTGGATGTAAAAGAACCCATGGAACTATTTCTAAGAAGAGCAGGGGAGTTCTCCCCAGTGTCCGGGACAATAATTATCCCTCAACCAAAATCACAAAAAAACAGATCACCTGTTTATTTCTCTCATTGCTGTTTGTGGGATCTTGCTGTGTGTAAATTAGCTGCCACATTTCCTACATTACATAGAATTACATCGAATGTAATTAGCTACATCACTGGCATTTACCTGACAATGTGGAAAATTGCCCAGGTATGTCCTGTCCACAAAAAGCAGGACAAATCCAATCCGGCCAATTACTGCCCCATCAGTCTATTCTCAATATATCCTTTATATAATATGGAGACCAGGACTGTTCTCAGTACTCCAAGTGTGGTCCAACTCAGGTTCGATACAAGTTCAACATAATTTCTCTGCTTTTCAATACTGTCCCTCTAGAAATGAACCCCAATGCTGGATTTGCCTTTTTATGGCCTTATTAACCTGCGTTGCTACTTTTAGTCATTTGTGTATCTGTACCCCCAGATCCCTCTGCTCCTCGACCCCATTTAGACTCTGATTTTCCAAGGAGTAGGTGGCCTCTTTATTCTTCCTACCAAAATGTACCACCTCACACTTAATGTATATGGAAATTCATTTGCCAATTACAAGCCCATTCTGCAAGTTTATTGATGCCTTCTTGTATTTTCTCCCATCCTCCTCAGTATTAACTCTACCCCCTTATTTGGTGTCGTTACAACTTCACTTTGAAGTGACTACACTTGAAACGTACTTCATTGAAGTGCTGTGGGATGTCCCGAGGCCATGAAAGGTGCTATATAAATGCAAGTGTTTCTCCTCCATGCCTGTCACTACGCACTCAGCACCTCACCCAGTCACCATGTACATTGGGAGACGGCCCATTGTCTGCCGGTTTGGAGAGCTGCGTACAATATCAGAACGGTGAGAGGGTCATTGCATTAAATGCTGGCTCAGAAACATTAGTGAGATCCCACTCCTTAAGACTATTCATTTTTAGTGATGGAGCTTTCGACAAACCAGCTCTCAAAACATTTTCTTTGCTTGCACCTTTTTCTGAACAGAGGCCGTGTGAAAACGGCCGATCTCCGCCCTTGTGAATCCCAGCTCGGAAGCCACAATGGTCCATTCAAAGCCCAGGTCTTTGGCGAGTTCTTGGACAGACTTCAGGTTGATCACTGCATCCTGGGTCAGGAAAACAGCTTTTAAAATAACCCAATACAAAAGGTGCCAGCAATATCTGCTTCAACCTCACAAGACATTAAAAGCAGCACCGCAAGTAGATAAGGTTATAGAAAGTTCATGGAATAGTGGGTTTAAGGCAAGAGGTAATGGTGAATCTAGATACAGGATTAAATGGAAGAGATTGAGGACAGAGAGCAGCAGAAAGGTTTTTGCACAGAGGGCTGTGAGGCTGTGGGTTATGGTGGATACACGACTGGAGACAGTGATTGCAGCAGGGATGGTGTCAACATTTAAGAACAGGTTAGACAGGTGATTGATGGAAAGGGGAACGAAGGGATAGGGCGGACACATGGGATTAGGATACTGCTCGTGTGGGGGATCAAGACCAGCACCGACTGGTTGGGGCCAACGCCCAGTTTCTGTGTTGTAATTTCGATGTCATTCTCACAGCTTTCAGGCTGTGGCTTGAAAACTGTGGGTTAGATTTTGGTCTGGGCCGACCAGCACAGGCCCGAACCGAGAGGCCCGAAGATTGATGGAAATTGGACCCCAGGCCTCATCAGCATCCCCGGCACAAGCTCCCCTCTCTCTCCCTCCTTCCCTCAATCACTCCCCTAGCCCTCTCACTCCCTCTCCCTCCTGTCCCCTGCCACACTCCGTCACTCCCCCACTTCGCCCTCTCCATCTCTCAGCCACTAGCCCCCTCGCCCTCTCCCTCAATCACTCTCCCCATCGCACCCCCGTCTCCTCATCACCTCCTCTCCCTCTCCCCATCACCCCCCCTCAATCTCCCCATCTCCTCCCCTGCCCTCACAAGGAACTATAAAAGGTAAAAATAAACTGGACTTACCTGGACTTCCGATGGCCCGGATTTTTCATGAAACCAGCTTTCATTCGCAGGTTCAAGTGTGCGAGCCTTAGTCGGGCCCACAGTTAAAATGCCCATTTAAATTAGCCCCCCCACTCCTGCCTCTCTTTGCTCTGGGGCAGGAAACCTCCCGTGCCTGAATTCAGACAAGTTCAGATGTGGGGGAACATGTCGGAAACACAGTCTGAACTTTCCCCTTCTTAACCATTCCCCCCATTCGCACTGTTCCCGCCGGTTGTATTCAGGAAAACCTGGTCTAAGTGCGGCCTAACCAGGGGTCCTTAAAGGGCCGCCATCAAAAAAGTCAATTTTAAAATATAATTCCCTGAATGTGGAAACAGGAGATGCAGGAGGGGTCGTCTCGGCACCAAAGTAAAACCACTACCGCCCGCACCCCTCTCGAACCCCACCCCCCATCTCAGTCCCCCTCCCTCTCCCGATCGCTGTCCCTCTCCCCCTCCCGATCGCTGCCCCTCTCCCTCTCCCGATCGCTGCCCCCTCCCCCTCCCGATCGCTGCCCCTCTCCCTCTCCCGATCGCTGTCCCCCTCCCTCTCCCGATCGCTGTCCCCCTCCCTCTCCCGATCGCTGATCCCGTCCCTCTCCCGATCGCTGCCCCCTCCCTCTCCCGATCGCTGCCCCCCTCCCTCTCCCGATCGCTGTCCCCCTCCCTCTCCCGATCGCTGCCCCCTCCCCCTCCCGATCGCTGCCCCCCTCCCACTCCCGATCGCTGTTCCCCTCCCTCTCCCGATCGCTGCCCCCTCCCCCTCCCGATCGCTGCCCCCTCCCTCTCCCGATCGCTGCCCCCTCCCCCTCCCGATCGCTGTTCCCCTCCCTCTCCCGATCGCTGTCCCTCTCCCTCTCCCGATCGCTGTCCCTCTCCCTCTCCCGATCGCTGCCCCCTCCCTCTCCCGATCGCTGTCCCCCTCCCTCTCCCGATCGCTGTCCCCCTCCCTCTCCCGATCGCTGTCCCCCTCCCTCTCCCGATCGCTGTCCCCCTCCCTCTCCCGATCGCTGTCCCCCTCCCTCTCCCGATCGCTGTCCCCCTCCCTCTCCCGATCGCTGTCCCCCTCCCTCTCCCGATCGCTGTCCCCCTCCCTCTCCCGATCTCTGTCCCCCTCCCTCTCCCGATCGCTGTCCCCCTCCCTCTCCCGATCGCTGATCCCGTCCCTCTCCCGATCGCTGTCCCCCTCCCTCTCCCGATCACTGATCCCCTCCCTCTCCCGATCGCTGTCCCCCTCCCTCTCCCGATCGCTGTCCCTCTCCCTCTCCCGATCGCTGTCCCCCTCCCTCTCCCGATCGCTGTCCCCCTCCCTCTCCCGATCTCTGTCCCCCTCCCTCTCCCGATCGCTGCCCCCTCCCTCTCCCGATCTCTGTCCCCCTCCCTCTCCCGATCGCTGTCCCCCTCCCTCTCCCGATCGCTGTCCCCCTCCCTCTCCCGATCTCTGTCCCCCTCCCTCTCCCGATCGCTGTCCCCCTCCCTCTCCCGATCGCTGATCCCGTCCCTCTCCCGATCGCTGTCCCCCTCCCTCTCCCGATCGCTGCCCCCTCCCTCTCCCGATCGCTGCCCCCTCCCTCTCCCGATCGCTGATCCCGTCCCTCTCCCAATCGCTGATCCCCTCCCTCTCCCGATCGCTGCCCCCTCCCTCTCCCGATCTCTGTCCCCCTCCCTCTCCCGATCGCTGCCCCCTCCCTCTCCCGATCTCTGTCCCCCTCCCTCTCCCGATCGCTGCCCCCTCCCTCTCCCGATCGCTGTCCCCCTCCCTCTCCCGATCGCTGTCCCCCTCCCTCTCCCGATCGCTGCCCCCTCCCTCTCCCGATCGCTGTCCCCCTCCCTCTCCCGATCGCTGTCCCCCTCCCTCTCCCGATCACTGATCCCCTCCCTCTCCCGATCGCTGTCCTCCTCCCACTCCCGATCGCTGATCCTGCCTTCACAAAAGGGTAGTGGAAATCTGGAACTCTCTCCCTCAAAAAAGCTGTTCAGGCTGAGGGTCAATTGAAAATTGCAACACTAAGATTGATCGATTTTTGTTGGGTGAGGGTATTGAGGGTTAGGGAACTAAGGCGGGTAGATGGAGTTAAGATGCAGATCAGCCATGATCTAATTGAATGGCAGAGTAGGCTCGAGGGGCTGAATGGCCTCCTCCTGTTCCTATGTTCCTCTCTCCACCAGGATGTTACCCTGACAATGCACGATCCAGGCACGGGGGCATGTCAGGCAGAACTGTCGATATTTCTGGCAAGTGATGTCATCCCACCAACTCCCCCTCAGTCTTTCTCCCTCCTCTAGCTGAGGATACTGGGTGTAGTAAAGTCTCACTCTGATTCACTGCTTTGTTTCTCTCTCTTCTCCACTTCTGTTTCTCACCATCTTCTCCACAGCTGTTCCCACCTTCTTCTCCTCAACCATTGTGTTTCTCTCTTCTCTCCCATTTCTCTTTCTCTTTCTCCTCTTCCACTTCTATTTCCCACTTTCTTCTCCTCCAACATTCTATTTCTCACTTTCTCTCTTTCCTGCCCCATTCTGTTTCTCACTTTTTCCTCCGTCACTTATGTTTCTCTCTCCACCATTCTCTTTTTTATTTTCTCCTCCTTCACTTCTGTTTTTCTCTCTCCTCCTCCAATTCTGTTTCTCACTTTCTTTTTCACTTCTATTTCTCTTTCTCCTCCTCCACTTATTATTGCTCTCTCATCTCCTTCTATTTCTCTCTCATCCCTTTCATATCTCTCTCCTCAATGCTGGAGCCTCATGTTGGCCAGGGCTGCAGAAAACTACTGAGGTTAATTCGAATTGCTAACAAAGAGACTGACTTTTGAACTGAGGTGACCTGGAGTTCAGTCACTGGTCTGAACTGGCCAGAACCGGTTTGAATTCGTTCCGCTTCTTGGAGGGACAAAGGAGCTTTGATGAGACACCAGGCCTTATTTAGAAAAGGGGTAATGAGGTGATGCTACCTAGCCCCTTGGAACAGAGCCAATCAGGTGATGACACTGACCACTCAAGGAATTTTGAGCCAACCGGAGAAGACAGCATCATTCGAAAAGACAGGCTTGGGGTTAAAACTGAAGAATTGCAGGCTTGGTGCCAGAGTGTGTTTGTGAGGGAGACTCTGGAGACTAACCATCGTGGAAGTAGGGACCATACGTCAGGGACGGAGAGACGACGTAGAGAGAGAGAGAGCCAATCGCCTGGCCAGCGTTATCTCTCCTTTCCGGATTATACAATATCCTTTCTATTCTGTGACCACTCAGGGAGTGTTAGTCAGGGAAACCCAGTGGGTGTGCGTTTAAATTCTAGTTTGAGTATAAAACTGTATAACCTGCTGTAAACTGCATGCCTATATCTAACCAGACGTATAAGCGGTATGTACATGATCTAATAACGTTAATAAAGCGAATTGAAAATTAAGAGAGAATTGACTCTTCCTCTGTGTACTAAGCCAAAACCGTTAACCGGTGACTTCCGGTCAACACTCACCTTCACTTCCATCGCCCCCTCACCTTCCTCCATTTCTGTTTCTTGCTCTCTCCCCCTCCTCCATCTTTGCCTCATTTTTCTCCAGTTTCATCGTTCTCCCCCCTCACTTTGCGTATCTTCCTTTCTGCTTCTGTGTCTCTCTTTCACCTCCTTGCTGTCTGTTTCACTCTCTCCCTTCCATTCATCTCTCTCTCTCTCTTCAACTTCAGTTTCTGTTCTCCACTTTCACCTTCTCTCACCTCCCTCACTCCTCTCCCCTCTCCACCTAGTCCGGATACTGCTCTCACTGCGTAAGGTGGATTTGCCCAAAGGACAGAGGATCCATGAGGAACGGAGAACACCTCAACACAAGGAGGCTGATCACCTCAACATCCCACAAGCCAATACCATTGTCCCAAGTGAAGACGACCAGTTTAACCAAGCAGCTGATCAATAAATTCATACAAGTTCTGGAAACATTGCTAACCACCAGCACACACACTATCATCTATCCAATAGACTAGCTATCTAATGCTGTTAACTTGCCAGCTAACTAAGGCGTTTTGTCCTAAATTAATTTCACCAATTTATATCAATCTCAGGCACTGATCTCAACGACTATTTGATAAGCAGCGACCCAGTTAATGCTGAATTATTGTAATATCACTGAAGTGCCTGCTATTCATTTTGTTAATAATCCTATCGGCTAATTATTTGCATCTCAATGTTTGAGTATTGCTAATCATGATTTGAAGTTAATAAACAATTGTTAGTGCAAGACTTGTCTGACTCCTGTGACGATATGGCAAGAAAGGGTTAATTCATTCACTCAGTAACTTGTGGGCATCCTAACTGGGTGTTGGGAAGGTGAACTCATGTTCAATAGGAACTGGGTGATGGAAGGCAGTTCGGTGGGGCAAACGTTGACGTCATTCGTGCGCTAATGGGTACGGTAACATGTTGGTTATGTTACTGGACTAGTGATCCAGAGACCTGGACGAATAATCTGGAGTTATGAATTCAAATCCCACCACGGCAGCTGGGGAATTTAAATTGAATTAATTAAATAAAATCTGGAATTAAAGTACTACTAGTGGTAATGGTGGCCATGAAACTACTGGATTGTCATAAAAACACAAGGAAGCTTGCTGTCCTTACCGGGTCTGGCCGACATGTGACTCCAGATCCACAGCAATGTGGTTGATTCTTAATTGCCCTCTGAAATGGCCGAACAAGCCACTCAGTTGTAAAATTTCACTTGAAAAAAAGTTGAAATAAGAATAAAACTGAATGGACTGCTAGGTAACGAGACACAACAAAAGCAAACCAAGCCCAGTCGACCCTGCAAAGTTCCTCCTCACTGAACAGCAGGGGGCTTGTGCCAAAAGTGGGAGAGCTGTCCCACAAACTGGTCAAGCAACAGCCACACTGACAGAATCATACCTTTCAGGCAAACGTCCCAGACTCTTCCATCACCATCCCTGGGTACGCCTTGTTCCACCGGCAGGACAGATCGACCAGAGGTAGCGATGCAGTGATACACAGTCAGGAGGGAGTGGCCCTGGGAGTCCAGAAGATTGACTCCGAATTCCCCTGAAATCTAATGGCATCAGGTCAAAGATGGGCAAAGTGGAACCTCCTGCTGTGGTGATTACCACCTATCGCCCTCCCTCAGCTGATGAATCAGTCCTTCCTCTATATTGAGAAGCACAAAGGGCACAGAATGTACTCTGGGTGGAGGGACTTCAATGTCCATCACCAAGGGTGGCTCGGTAGCACCACTGCTGGCCAGGTCCTGAAGGACACAGCTGCCACACTGGGCCTGCGGCAGCTGGTGAGTGAACCAAAACGAGGGGAAAAAGCTTACTTGACCTCGTCCTCACCAATCTATCTGTCCCATGACAGTATCGGTAGGAGTGACCACCACACAGTCCTCATTGGAGACGAAGTCCCGTCCTCGCACTGAGGACACCATCCGACGTGTTGTGTGACACTTACACCGTGCTAAATGGGATAGATTCAGAACAGATCTAGCAGGACAAAACTGGGCATCCATGAGGCGCTGTGGGCCATCAGCAATAGCAGAATTGTATTCCAGCACAATCTGTAACCTTATGGCCCGGCATATTCCTCACTCTACCATTACCAACAAGCCAGGGGAATCAACCCTGGTTCAAGGAGGAGTGTAGAAGAGCATGCCAGGAGCAGCACCAGGTGTACCAAAAAATGAGGTGCCAACCTGGTGAAGCAACAACTCAGGACGACATGCATGCTAAACAGCAGAAGCAACATGCTATAGACAGAGCGAAGAGATGCCACAACCAACGGATCAGATCAAAGCTCTGCAGTCCTGCCACTTCCAGTCATGAATGATGGTTGACAATTAAACAACTAACGGGAGGAGGAGGCTCTGTAAACATCCCCATCCTCAATGATGACAGAGTCCAGCACATGAGTGCAAAAGACAAGGTTGAAGCGTTTGAAACCATCTTCAGCCAGAAGTGGATGATCCATCTTGGCCTCCTCCCGATATCCCCACCATCACAGAAACCAGTCTTCAGCCAATTCGATTCACTCCACGTGATATGAAGAAACGGCTGAGTGCACTGGATGCAGCAAAGGCTACTGGGCCCTGACAATACCCCGGCTGTGGTACTGAAGTCTTGTGCTCCAGAACTAGCCGCGCCTCTAGCCAAGCTGTTCCAGTACAGCGACAACACTGGCATCAACCCAACAATGTGGAAAATTGCCCAGGTATGTCCTGTCCACAAAACGCAGGAGAAATCCAATAACCTCCCCATCAGTCCATTCTCAATCATCAGCAAAGTGATGGAAGGTGTCGTTGACAGCGCTATCAAGCGGCACCTGCTCACCGATGCTCAATTTGGGTTCCGCCAAGGACCACTCGGCTCCAGACCTCATTACAGCCTTGGTCCAAACATGGACAAAAGAGCTGAATTCCAGAGGTGATATGAGGTGAAAGTGACTGCCCTTGACATCAAGGCAGCATTTGCTGAGTGTGGCACCAAGGAGCCCTCGTAAAATTGAAGTCAATGGGAATCAGGGGGAAAACTCTCCAGTGGCTGGAGTCATACCTAGCACAAAGGAAGATGGTAGTGGTTGTTGGAGGCCAATCATCTCTCGTCACAGGACATTGCTGCAGGAGTTCCTCAGGGCAGTGTCCGAGGCCCAACCATCTTCAGCTGCTTCATCAATGACCTTCCCTCCATCATAAGGTCAGAAACGAGGATGTTTGCTGATGACTGCACAGTGTTCAGTTCCATTTGCAACCCCTCAGATAATGAAGTAGTCCGTGTCTGCATGCAGCAAAACTTGGACAACATCCTGTCTTGGGCTGATAAGTAACAAACAAAATAGGAAATTCACGCCAGACAAGTGCAAGGCAATGACCATCTCCAACAAGAGAGATTCTAACCACCTACCTTTGACATTCAACGGCATTACCATTGCCAAGTCCCCTACCATCAACATCCTGGGGGGTCACCATTGTCCAGAAACTGAACTGGACCAGCCACATAAATACTGCGGCTACAAGAGCAGGTCAGAGGCTGGGTATTCTGTGGCAAGTGACTCACCTCCTAACTCCCCAAAGCCTTTCCACAATCTACAAGGCACAAGTCAGGAGTGTGATGGAATACTCTCCACTTGCCTGGATGAGTACAGCTCCAACAACACTCAAGAAGCTCAACACCATCCAGGATAAAGCAGCCCGCTTGATTGGCACCCCACCCACCACCCTAAACATTCACTCCCTTCACCACCGATGCACTGTGGCTGCAGTGTGCACCATCCACAGGATGCACTGCAGCAACTCGCCAAGGCTTCTTCAACAGCACCTCCTACGCCCGCGACCTCTACCACCTAGAAGGACAAGAGCAGCAGGCACATGGGAACAACACCACCTGCACGTTCCCCTCCAAGTCACACACCATCCTGACTTGGAAATATATCGCCGTTCCATCATCGTCGCTGGGTCAAAATCCTGGAACTCCCTTCCTAACAGCACCGTGGGAGAACCATCACCACACGGACTGCAGCGGTTCAAGAAGGCGGCTCACCACCACCTTCTCAAGGGCAATTAGGGATGGGCAATAAATGCCGGCCTCGCCAGCGACACCCACATCCCATGAATGAATATAAAAAAATTCACTCGTAGACTGAGTGGTAAACCCCAGGGAGTTCCTCAGTGAGAAATTAAGGATTTGTCTGTTTCCTTGGTAAATCGTCCTTAGTGCTCTTAAAGTGTTGACATCTCTGCACTTAGGGTTTTGAGTCTATGAACCCAGGGTGCTTGAGTCTGTACACTTAAAAGTGTTGAATTCAAGATGTTCCTACCTTGGCCCTGGTTGACCTCTCCCAGGATGTGCTTGACCTGGCGGATGTAAATAGGTTTCCCCCCTTGGCTGGGTTGGGCAGCGGTGGTGGTGAAGGGAACGGCCCCTTTCCCTGTCTCCGGGTTTTATCTCCACGTGCCTGATGCTTGAGTCACACTGCAAAAGGAGGGGTGACGAGGCCATGGATGAGGATTTCAGCAGCCGATGAGCTGACAATTACATCTGGCCTGTAGCCAAAGTCATCCAGGGGCTAAAATCCACAATTGACCCTGACTCAGTTGAGTGTGTCGAGGAGGCTCAGCCATATGGAGCGATTCCGGTGAATCTCACCCATCTTCGGACGGAGCTGCTCATCGGTGTGAGGCTCCAAAGCCTCCCTTGGAAACATCGGCCTTCCAAATTGAGGCATCTCTCAGAGATTCCCTTGTGCCCATTCTGCTCTGAGTGGAGGGATTTCCTGAACAGGTCACTGCTGCATACTCTCCCTCGCCTTCCGTCCCGACATGCCCTCGGGTAATATCCTGCTGGCCGGCAGAGGCGAGTGTCCCCTCAGGAAAGCCCTGTATTTGGGGTTCCTCCTCTGCACCATTGGAGACCTGGGGTGGAGAGGGTTGCATGAACATTCTCCTCGGCCATTTCACAGATACCCGGCCACTTGTCCATTTTGTGGGTTGGATGAAGATATACATTATCTTTATTTACAGTACCGGAGGTTGCAACCCCTGTTTCACTATTTAAAGGGGCCGTGCCTCAAGTTTCAGTTACTTTGAAGTCCTTGTCTTCGGGCACCCAGTGCACAGGGTGGGGGAGAGAGGCGGGGGGTGAGCGGATCAGATGAACCCCTGGTGGGGATGTTCCTGGGCCAGGCTAAAACCACCATCCACTGGAAGCATCCACATGGAGGATTGTTCTGACTGCTGGCCGCTGTTCCACGGCCTTCAACACACCCGGGTGACCTTGGAGAGGGATCGCGTGGGCTCCACCAATACACTTGAAGCCTTCGTGGGCGACGCAGGACAGCAACTGTGTCACTAACGAAAGGAACCAGATCATTGGTTAATTTTATTTTTAGTTGCAGACATTTTAATTTGATTGGACGATTTGTAATCGTGGGGCCCACCTCTTCACCAATCGTCATATTTAGTCCGAGAGCCATGGGGCAAATCACATTGCTCCAATTCAAAATACTCCAATGTCCAACACACAAGAGCAAATCAGATCCTGTCACATCATTGCTGGGATCTTTGGAATTGACACAATGTGATTGTGAATAAAATGGCCTCAAGTTTGGAAGTGAATCCATAGAGACAAAGGAGCAGGTCACAAGCACCAAACACCAATAGTGTGCAGCCCCAGTGGCCTAATGGATAAGGCACTGGCCTCCTAAGCCAGGGATTGTGGGTTCAAGTCCCACCTGGGGTGAGTTTGGTTTTAAACCAACTGCATTCTGTGAAAACCAGCTCTTTGTCCTCATTGCTGAATTCCAGAGAGATCAAAGAGCTCAATCACACGAGGTGTCCTGTGAATTGATGAAACTTATTCCCAGGAGGGGCAAGGAAACAGCGACAAAACCACTTGCTTTTCACATAAAATCGACATTTTGCCCAACACTCAACTGTACCAATTGCTGACACACAAAAGCAAGTCAGATCCTGTCACGTCATTGCTGGGATCTTTGGAACTGATACAATGTGATTGTGTATGAAAAGAAAGGGCCGGCCCATAAAAAGGCATCAAATTTGAAGTGAATCGATAGGGACAAAGGGGCAAGTTGCCAGCACCAAGGTCCTGTTGCACACCGCCCCAGTGGCCTAATGGATAAGGCACTAGCCTTCTAAGCCAGGGATTGTGGGTTCAAGTCCCATCTGGGGTGAATTTTGAGAATCTTACATACTCAGGGAACAATGTCACCTGCACTTTCCAGGCAAACAATGTCCTTTCACCGAACACTGTCTTTTTCTTCTCCTCCTCTTCCATGCCAAACAGTACAAGAGGCAACCCATTTCTTGCACTGCTTTCCATCCAGCAGGTCATGCTCTGGGTATTTCCCGTGTCAGAGTCCATTCTAACATGAACAGTTGTTACCCTGACTCGCAACTCCTTACCAGGACCACCAGATAGATATGATGGGGGGGTCGTTACTCTGCTCCCATCAGACACGAGTACCCCACCGGATGTCAGCCCACCATTCAGGGACCAGAACTCTCGTCTACACTTGCCAGGGCTGTTTTAGGGAATCAAAAGTGTTCACAACTGCTGCCAATCATTGCTGAAGTGTGTGGAATTGGCAGATATATTTTTGCGTTATCGAGTGTCTCGAAGGCCACCTTGGAGAACGTTTACCCGAAGATCGGTGGCTGAATGTCCTTGACTGCTGAAGTGTTCCCCGATTGGGAGGGAACCCTCCTGTCTGGCGATTGTTGTGCGGTGTCCGTTCATCCGTTGTCGCAGTGTCTGCATGGTCTCGCCAATGTACCATGCTCTGGGGCATCCATTCCTGCAACGTATGAGGTAGACAACATTGGCCAAGTCACAGGAGTATGAACCATGTACCTGGTGGGTGGTGTCCTCTCGTGTGATGGTGGTATCTGTGTCGATGATCTGGCATGTCTTGCAGAGGTTGCCCTGGCAGGGTTGTTTGGTGTCGTGGATGCTGTTCTCCTGAAAGCTGGGTAATTTGCTGTGAACGATGGTCTGTTTGAGGTTGGGTGGCTGTTTGAAGTCGAGTAGTGGAGGCGTGGGGATGGCCTTAGCGAGGTGTTCGTCGTCATGGCGTAGTTTCTCTGCTCCGGGGAAGTACTGGACGATGAAGGGTACTCTGTAGGTTGCGTCCTGTGTTTGTCTTCTGAGGAGGTCTATGCGATTTTTCGCTGTGGCCCGTCGGAACTGTCGATCGACGAGTTGAGCGTCATATCCCGTTCTTACGAGGGCGTCTTTCAGCGTCTGTAGGTGTCCATCGCGTTCCTCCTCGTCTGAGCAGATCCTGTGTACTCGCAGGGCCTGTCCATAGGGGATGGCCTCTTTGATGTGGTTAGGGTGGAAGCTGGAAAAGTGGAGCATCGTGGGCTTGCGGTAGAGTGAGGTGCTGAGGTGCCCGTCTTTGATGGAGACTCGTGTGTCCAAGAAAGAAGCCGATTCTGAGGAGTAGTCCATGGTGAGTTTGATGGTGGGATGGAACTTGTTGATGTTATCGTGTAGTCTCTTCAGTGATTCTTCGCCGTGGGTCCATAGGAAGAAAATGTCGTCGATGTATCTGGTGTATAGCGTTGGTTGGAGGTCCTGTGCAGTGAAGAAGTCGTGCTTGAACTTGTGCATGAAAATGTTGGCGTATTGGGGTGCGAATTTGGTCTCCATGGCTGTTCTATGTGTTTGGGTAAAGAACTGGTTATCGAAGGTGAAGACATTGTGATCCAGGATGAAGCGGATGAGTTGTAGGATGGCGTCTGGAGATTGGCTGTTGTTGGTGTTGAGTACTGAGGCTCTTGCAGCGATGCCATCATCGTGGGGGATACTGGTGTAGAGTGCTGAGACGTCCATCGTGGTGAGAAGTGTTCCTGGTTCAACTGGTCCGTGGGTGCTGAGTTTTTGTAGGAAGTCTGTAGTGTCGCGACAGAAGCTGGGGGTTCCCTGTACGATGGGTTTCAGGATGCCCTCGACGTATCCAGAGAGGTTCTCACACAGGGTTCCGTTGCCTGATACGATAGGACGTCCGGGTGTGTTGGCTTTGTGTATCTTTGGGTGGCAGTAGAAGTCTCCCACGCGGGGAGTACGTGGGATGAGAGTGCTAAGGATGCTTTGAAGGTCTGGATCGAAGGTCTTGATCAGTTTGTTGAGCTGGTGGGTGTGATCTTTGGTCGGATCTGCGGGTAACCGTCTGTAGTGTTCCTGGTTGTCCAGTTGTCGGTCTGCTTCTTTGCAATAGTCCGTTCTGTTCTGTATGACGATGGCTCCTCCTTTGTCCGCTGGTTTGATGACGATGTTGCGGTTGGTCTTGAGAGCGTTGATGGCGTTGCGTTGTGCTCGGGTGACATTCTGGACTGTCTTCTGAGTGCGGCTGATGAATCTGGCATTGACGCATCTCCTGACAGCTTGAGCATACATGTCAAGCTGAGGGCAGCGAACCTCCGGAGGAGTCCAGTTTGACTCTTTCTTCTTCGGTTGCTGTACCGCGGATCCCTCTGTCTGCTGTTCCGGATCGTTGATTGTCTCATTGGGTTCGCTGCTGACATCTTGGGATTTGTGGAAGAATTCCCGGAGCCTCATTCTCCTGATGAATTCCTCTGTGTCCGCCGTGAGACTAGTGGGGTCCATTTTGGTGGTGGGGCAGAAATTGAGCCCTCGGCTGAGAACTTCGATTTCGTCTGGTTGAAGGGTGTGGTCGGACAAATTGACGATAGACCTCCCTGTGGTTGTAACCGTGGTACCGGGGGAGGCTTGGTCGATGCTGGTGGTGATGCCGAGTTTCTCAAGCTTCCTGCTCTTGGTTTTCATGTAGGCAGCGTAGTTCCGTTGCCTCGTCTGTTTGGCGGTGTCTCGTAGCTGGTCTGCTGTGTCCTGAGTACAGGTTGAGAGTATGGACTCTATCTTGGTTTCGAGGTTGCGGCGTCTGCTGTAGAGTTGGTGTATGAGATGGTTGCGGAGTGTGCGAGAGGTACGACGGCAGAGTCTCTCAGCGTAATCTGAGTTGTGTGTCGAATTGAGTGGGTTCGTGATCTGTAGTCCTTTCGGGATCTTGTCTGCTTTCTTGCAGCTCTGTAAAAACTTGATGTCTGTGTCGATATGCGCGATCTTCTTGGAGATCCTCTCCACTGTGCTCCACGTCATCAAACCAGCGGACAAAGAAGGAGCCATCGTCATACAGAACAGAACGGACTATTGCAAAGAAGCATACCGATATGGACCACGACTACTGGCTGTTCACACTCCCACTCCAGAATGTCCTGCAGCCGCTCCGTGACATCCTTGACCCTAACACCAGGGAGGCAACATACCATCCTGGAGTCACGTTTGCGGCCACAGAAACGCCTATCTGATCCCCTTACAATTGAATCCCCTATCACTAGAGCCCTGCCACTCTTCTTCCTCCCCTCCTGTGCAGCAGAGCCACCCGTGGTGCCACAAACTTGGCTCTTGCTGCTTTCCCTTGATAAGCCATCTCCCCCAACAGTATCCAAAGCGGTATATCTGTTTGAGAGGGAGATGGCCCCAGGGGACTCCTGCTCTATCTGCCTAGTCCTTTTACTCTTCCTGGTGGTCACCCATTTCCTTTCTGCCTGCGTAACCTTTACCTGTGGTGTGACCACCTCACTGAACGTGCTATCCACGATAGTCTCAGCATCGCGGATGCTCCACAGCGAATCCACCCACAGCTCCAGCTCCGAAATGTGATTAGACAGTAGCTGCAGCTGGACACACTTCCTGCACATATGGTCACCAGGGACACTGGTAGTGTCCATGACTTCCCACATAGTGCAGGAGGAGCATAACACGGGTGCGAGCTCTGCTGTCATGACTTGCCTTAGATTTACACTGCGTTCACCTCTCAGACTCTCCTCCCGCTCTCGGGACACTCCTTTTACACTGGGCTCACCTCTCGGACTCTCCTTTTACACTGGGCTCACCTCTCGGACTCTCCTTTTACACTACGTTCACCTCTCAGACTCTCCTCCCACTCTCGGTCTCTCCTTTTATACTGTGCTCACATCTCGGACTCTCCTCCCACTCTCGGTCTCTCCCTTTATACTGTGCTCACCTCTCGGACTCTCCTGCCTCACCTGTGACGTCGCACAGTAGTTGTCTCTTGTTGCAGGTCTGCTGCTGATTTTATTCCCCGCTCTAAGTCTTCTGCTGCTCAGGTCCGCCGCCGCTCTGCAGAAAAAGTCAGGAAAAGCAAGGCAAAGCAGCACCTCCTTCCCCCACTTCATCAAACTCCCACACTCACCAAACTCTCAGCTGTCTCACTCTGTGCCTGCCGCACTCCGTGCTGGTTGCGTTTGCCACTTTTCCGCCCACTCCACCAACCCATTGATATCTTCTTGGAGTCTACAGCTATCCTCTTCACCATCAACTACACGGCCAATTTTTGGGCCATCTGCAAATTTGCCAATCGTGCCCCCTACATTCAAGTTCAAATCATTAATATATACCACAAACAGCAAGAGACCCAACACTGAGCCCTGTGGCACAACACTGGAAACAGATTTCCATTCACAAAGACATCCATCGACATTTACCCTTTGTTTCCTGTTACTGAGCCAATTTTGGATCCAATTCGCCACCTTTCCCTGTATCCCGTGGGCTTTTACCTTTCCGACCAGTCTTCCAGGTGGGACCTTGTCAAATGACGAACTAAAATCCATGTAGACAACATCCACTGCACTCCCCTCATCAATCCTCCTTGTCACTTCCTCAAATAATTCAATCAAATTTGTAAGGCATAACCTTCCCTGGACAGAGCAGGAGGAGGCCATTTGGCCCATCGAGTATGTGCCTGCACTTTGCAAGAGCCCTCCAATTAGTCCCACTCCCCTGCTCGTTCCCTGTTGCCCGGCAAATTTCTCCTTTTCAAGTAGAAGTCCAATTCCCTTTTGAAAGTTACCATTGAATCTGCTTCCACCGCCCTTTCAGGCCGTGCATTCCAGATCACAACAACTCACTGGGAAAAAAAATTCTCCTCATTTCCCCCCTGGAGATTTTGCCAATTATCTTCACTCTGTGTCCTCTGGTTACCGACCCTCCTGCCGGTGGAAATAATTTCTCCCCATCCACTCGATCAAAATCCTTCATCATTTTGAACACCTCGATTAAATCTCCCTTTAAACTTCTCTATTCTAAGGAGAACAATCCCAGCTTCTCCAGTCTCTCCACATAACTGAAGTCCCTCATCCCTGGTACCATTCTGGTAAATCACAGGAGAGTAATTAGACAAAAATTGACACCGAGACAGAAAAGGAGATATTAGAACAGGTGATCAGAAGCTTGATCAAAGTGGTAGGTTTTAAGGAGCGTCTTAAAGGAGGAGAGAGAGGTGGAGAGGCAGAGAGGTTTAGGGAGGGAATTCCAGAGCTTGGGGCCGAGGCAGCTGAAGGCACAGCCGCCAACGGTGGAGTGATGAAAATCGGGGATGTGAAAGAGGCAGGGATTGGAGGAGCACAGAGATCTCAGAGGGTGGTAGGAGGTTACAGGTAACAGAGATAGGGAGGGGCGAGGTCATGGAGGGATTTGCACACAAGGATGAGAATTTTAAAATTGAGTCGATGCGGGACTGGGAGCCAATGGAGGTCAGTGCGCACGGGGGTGATGGGAGAACGGGACTTGATGTGAGTTAGGATACGGTCAGCAGAGTTTTGGATGAGCTAAAGTTTACGGAGGGTGGATGATGGTAGGCCGGCCAGGGGAGCAATGGAACAGTCAAGATTAGACGTGAGGAGGCCATGGATGAGGATTTCAGCAGCCGATGAGCTGACAATGACATCTGGCTTGGAGCCAAATCCATCGAGGGGATAAAATCCACAATTGACCCTGACTCAGTTGAGTGTGTCGAGGAGGCTCAGCCATATGGAGCAATTCCGGTGAATTTCACCCATATTCGGACGGAGCTGCTCATTGGTGTGAGGCTCCAAAGCCTCCCTTGGAAACATCGGCCTCCCAAATTGAGGCATCTCTCGGAGATTCCCTTGGGCCCATTCTGCTCTGAGTGGAGGGATTTCCTGAACAGGTCACTGCTGCATACTCTCCCTCGCCTTCCGTCCCGACATGCCCTCGGGTAATATCCTGCTGGCCGGCAGAGGCGAGTGTCCCCTCAGGAAAGCCCTGTATTTGGGGTTCCTCCTCTGCACCATTGGAGACCTGGGGTGGAGAGGGTTGCATGAACATTCTCCTCGGCCATTTCACAGATACCCGGCCACTTGTCCATTTTGTGGGTTGGATGAAGATATACATTATCTTTATTTACAGTACCGGAGGCTGCAACCCCTGTTTCACTATTTAAAGGGGACGCACCTCAAGTTTTAGTTACGTTGAAGTCCTTGTCTTCGGGCA
Organism: Heptranchias perlo; assembly: GCF_035084215.1. NCBI lineage: Eukaryota > Metazoa > Chordata > Chondrichthyes > Hexanchiformes > Hexanchidae > Heptranchias > Heptranchias perlo. The sequence goes on from NC_090335.1 coordinate 7,593,287, forward strand.
CCCAGTGCACAGGGTGTGGGAGAGAGGCGGGGGGTGAGCGGATCAGATGAACCCCTGGTGGGGATGTTCCTGGGCCAGGCTAAAACCACCATCCACTGGAAGCATCCACATGGAGGATTGTTCTGACTGCTGGCCGCTGTTCCACGGCCTTCAACACACCCGGGTGACCTTGGAGAGGGATCGCGTGGGCTCCACCAATACACTTGAAGCCTTCGTGGGCGACGCAGGACAGCAACTGTGTCACTAACGAAAGGAACCAGATCATTGGTTAATTTTATTTTTAGTTGCAGACATTTTAATTTGATTGGACGATTTGTAATAGTGGGGCCCTCCTCTTCACTAATCGTCATATTTAGTCCGAGAGCCATGGGGCAAATCACATTGCTCCAATTCAAAATACTCCAATGTCCAACACACAAGAGCAAATCAGATCCTGTCACATCATTGCTGGGATCTTTGGAATTGACACAATGTGATTGTGAATAAAAAGGCCTCAAGTTTGGAAGTGAATCCATAGAGACAAAGGAGCAGGTCACAAGAACCAAACACCAATAGTGTGCAGCCCCAGTGGCCTAATGGATAAGGCACTGGCCTCCGAAGCCAGGGATTGTGGGTTCAAGTCCCATCTGGGGTGAGGTTAATTTTAAGCCAACTTCATTCTGTGAAAACCAGCTCTTTGTCCTCATTAATGAAATTTCAAGAGCTCATGTTATGAGAGCGTTGAGCAATGACCAACTGCACAAAGGCTGTGGTAGCAGCTGTGACCCCAGTGGCCGAATGGGGAAGGCAATGAGTTTGGGAATCACTCGAGCAAATGAAAGTGACAGACAGGAAAAGACCAACTGGTCCATCTTGCCTGTCCCATAAAGTTGTGTTGCCCGATGCATCTCGATACAGATACTCCCCACCCACCCAGAGCCGTGTAATCCCCTGGGAGAGGTGAAAAAAACAGATTAAAAATGGAGGACAATTAGAGAAATAAAATCTGCAAATTCCTCTCTGACCCCTTTCGGTGATCAAAACTAGTCCAGGAGATCACACGGACCCTGATTTATGTTATGGGATAGCTACCTCTTCTACAACGTAATGTCTGTCTTGGTCCTGGAAACAGGACTTTGAGGAAATGTTTTTTCAAAGAACTTGCATTTATTTCGCACCTTTCATGACCTCAGGACGTCCCAAAACGCTTTAGAGACCAATGAAGTAATTTTGAAGTGTCGTCACTGTTGTCATGTTGGAAATGCAGCAGACAATTCACGGACAGCAAGATCCCACGAACAGCAATGAGATAATGACCCGAGGATCGATGTGAGTGATGTTGGTTGAAGGTTGAATATTGGCCAGGACACCGGGGAGAACTCCAAAATAACATCATGTAATTTTTCCAAAACACCTGACCTGAAATACAGCACAGCTCTCCCTCAGTACTGCACTAAAGTGTCAGCCGAGATTATGTGCTCAAGTCTCTGGGAACACCAATCAGGTAAACTTTGATGTATCAGCCTTGGCTCAAAGTTTCAGTCAGAAGGTTGTGGGTTCAAGTCCCACTTCAGGCTGACACTCCAGTGCAATGCTGGGGGAGTGCTGCATTGTTGGAGGTGCCGTCTTTTGCATGAGACGTTAAACTGATGGCCCGTCTGCCCTCTCAGGTGGATGTAAAAGAACCCATGGAACTATTTCTAAGAAGAGCAGGGGAGTTCTCCCCAGTGTCCGGGACAATATTTATCCCTCAACCAAAATCCCCAAAAAAACAGATCACCTGTTTATTTCTCTCATTGCTGTTTGTGGGATCTTGCTGTGTGTAAATTAGCTGCCACATTTCCTACATTACATAGAATTACATCGAATGTAATTAGCTACATCACTGGCATCTACCTGACAATGTGGAAAATTGCCCAGGTATGTCCTGTCCACAAAAAGCAGGACAAATCCAATCCGGCCAATTACTGCCCCATCAGTCTATTCTCAATATATCCTTTATATAATATGGAGACCAGGACTGTTCTCAGTACTCCAAGTGTGGTCTAACTAAGGTTCGATACAAGTTCAACATAACTTCTCAGCTTTTCAATTCTATTCCTCCAGAAATGAACCCAAGTGCTGGATTTGCCTTTTTTATGGCCTTATTAACCTGCGTTGCTACTTTTACTGATTTGTGTATCTGTACCCCCAGATCCCTCTGCTCCTCGACCCCATTTAGACTCTGATTTTCCAAGGAGTAGGTGCCCTCTTTATTCTTCCTACCAAAATGTACCACCTCACACTTAATGTATATGGAAATTCATTTGCCAATTACACGCCCATTCTGCAAGTTTATTGATGTCTTCTTGTATTTTCTCCCATCCTCCTCAGTATTAACTCTACCCCCTTATTTGGTGTCGTTACAACTTCACTTTGAAGTGACTACACTTGAAACGTACTTCATTGAAGTGCTGTGGGATGTCCCGAGGCCATGAAAGGTGCTATATAAATGCAAGTGTTTCTCCTCCATGCCTGTCACTACGCACTCAGCACCTCACCCAGTCACCATGTACATTGGGAGACGGCCCATTGTCTGCCGGTTTGGAGAGCTGCGTACAATATCAGAACGGTGAGAGGGTCATTGCATTAAATGCTGGCTCAGAAACATTAGTGAGATCCCACTCCTTAAGACTATTCATTTTTAGTGATGGAGCTTTTGACATACCAGCTCTCTAACATTTTCTTTGCTTGCACCTTTTTCTGAACAGAGGCCGTGTGAAAACGGCCGATCTCCGCCCTTGTGAATCCCAGCTCGGAAGCCACAATGGTCCATTCAAAGCCCAGGTCTTTGGCGAGTTCTTGGACAGACTTCAGGTTGATCACTGCATCCTGGGTCAGGAAAACAGCTTTAAAAATAACCAAATACAAAAGATGCCAGCAATATCTGCTTCAACTGCACAAGACATTAAAAGCAGCACCTCAAGTAGATAAGGTTATAGAAAAAGTTCATGGAATAGCGGGTTTAAGGCAAGAGGTAATGGTGAATCTAGATACAGGATTAAATGGAAGAGATTGAGGACAGAGAGCAGTAGAAAGGTTTTTGCACAGAGGGCTGTGAGGCTGTGGGTTATGGTGGATACACTACTGGAGACAGTGATTGCAGCAGGGATGGTGTCAACATTTAAGAACAGGTTAGACAGGTGATTGATGGAAAGGGGAACGAAGGGATAGGGCGGTCACATAGGATTAGGATACTGCTTGTGTGGGGGATCAAGACCAGCACCGACTGGTTGGGGCCAACGCCCAGTTTCTGTGTTGTAATTTCTCTGTCATTCTCACAGCTTTCAGGCTGTGGCATGAAAACTGTGGGTTAGATTTTGGTCTGGCCCGACCAGCCCCCCTCTCCCGCCTCTCTTTCCTCTGGGGCAGGCAAACTTCCCGTGCCTGAATTTAGCCAAGTTAAGATGTGAGGGAACACGTCGGAAACACAGTCCGAACTCTCCCTATCTTAACCATCCCCCCCATTCGTACTGTTCCTACCGGCAGGATTCAGGAAAATCTGGTCTTAGTGCGGCCTAACCAGGGGTCCTTAAAGGGCCACCATCAAAATGGTCAATTTTTAACTATATTTACCTGAATGTGGATCCAGGAGATGCAGGAGGGGTCGTCTGGGCACCAAAGTACAACCACCGCCGCCCGCTCCCCTACTCGACCCCCCTCACCCCGGTGCTCAGTCCCCCTCCCTCTCCCGATCGCTGTCCCCCTCCCTCTCCCGATCGCTGTCCCCCTCCCTCTCCCGATCGCTGATCCCCTCCCTCTCCCGATCGCTGTCCCCCTCCCTCTCCCGATCGCTGTCCCCCTCCCTCTCCCGATCGCTGTACCCCTCCCTCTCCCGATCTCTGTCCCCCTCCCACTCCCGATCGCTGATCCCACCTTCACACAAAGTGTGATGGAAATCTGGAACTCTCTCCCTCAAAAAAGCTGTTCAGGCTGAGGGTCAATTGAAAATTTCAAAACTGAGATTGATCGATTTTTGTTGGGTGAGGGTATTGAGGGTTAGGGAACTAAGGCGGGCAGATGGAGTTAAGATGCAGATCAGCCAAGATCTAATTGAATGCCGGAGTAGGCTCGAGGGGCTGAATGGCCTCCTCCTGTTCCTATGTTCCTCTCTCCACCAGGATGTTACCCTGACAATGCATGATCCAGGCATGGGGGCATGTCAGGCAGGACTGTCGATATTTCTGGCAAGTGATGTCATCCCACCAACTCCCCCTCAGTCTTTCTCCCTCCTCTAGCTGAGGATACTGGGTGTAGTAAAGTCTCACTCTGCTTCACTGCTTTGTTTCTCTCTCTTCTCCACTTCTGTTTCTCACCATCTTCTCCACAGCTGTTCCCACCTTCTTCTCCTCAACCATTATGTTTCTCTCTTCTCTCCCATTTCTCATTCTCTTTCTCCTCTTCCATTTCTATTTCCCACTTTCTTCTCCTCCAACATTCTATTTCTCACTTTCTCTCTTTCCTGCCCCATTCTGTTTCTCACTTTTTCCTCCGTCACTTATGTTTCTCTCTCCACCATTCTCATTTTTATTTTCTCCTCCTTCACTTCTGTTTTTCTCTCTCCTCCTCCAATTCTGTTTCTCAATTTCTTTTTCACTTCTATTTCTCTTTCTCCTCCTCCACTTATTATTGCTCTCTCCTTTTCTTCGATTTCTCTCTCACTCCTTTCATATCTCTCTCCTCAATGCTGGACCCTCACCTTCACTTCCATCGCCCCCTCATCTCCTGACATTCATTTTTCTCTCTTCCTCCATTTCTGTTTCTTGCTCTCTCCCTCTCCTCCATCTTTGCCTCATTTTTCTCCAGTTTCATCGTTCTCCCCCCTCACTTTGCGTATCTTCCTCTCTGCTTCTGTGTCTCTCTTTCACCTCCTTGCTGTCTGTTTCACTCTCTCCCTTCCATTCATCTCTCTCTCTCTCTTCAACTTCAGTTTCTGTTCTCCACTTTCACCTTCTCTCACCTCCCTCACTCCTCTCCCCTCTCCACCTAGTCCGGATACTGCTCTCAGTGCGTAAGGTGGATTTGCCCAAAGGACAGAGGATCCATGAGGAACGGAGAACACCTCAACACAAGGAGGCTGATCACCTCAACATCCCACAAGCCAATACCATTGTCCCAAGTGAAGACGACCAGTTTAACCAAGCAGCTGATCAATACAATTCATACAAGTTCTGGAAACATTGCTAACCACCAGCACACACACTATCATCTATCCAATAGACTAGCTATCTCATGCTGTTAACTTGCCAGCTAACTAAGGCGTTTAGTCCTAAATTAATTTCACCAATTTATATCAACCTCAGGCACTGATCTCAACGACTATTTGATAAGCAGCGACCCAGTTAATGCTGAATTATTGTAATATCACTGAAGTGCCTGCTATTCATTTTGTTAATAATCCTATCTGCTAATTATTGGCATCTCAATGTTTGAGTATTGCTAATCATGATTTGAAGTTAATAAACAATTGTTAGTGCAAGACTTGTCTGACTTCTGTGACGATATGGCAAGATAGGGTTAATTCATTCACTCAGTAACTTGTGGGCATCCTAACTGGGTGTTGGGAAGGTGAACTCATGTTCAATAGGAACTGGGTGATGGAAGGCAGTTCGGTGGGGCAAACGTTGCCAGCATTCTTGTACTAACGGTTACGGTGGCATGGTGGTTGTGTTACTGGTACCAGTCGTCCATAGAACCTAGATGAATAATCTGGAGGTATGAGTTTAAATCCCACCACGGCAGCTGGGGAATTTAAATTCAATCAATTAAATAAAATCTGGTATTAAAGTATTCGTAATGGTGGCTATGAAACTACTGGATTGTCGTAAAAACCCAAGGAAACCTGCTGTCCTTACCTGGCCTATATGTGACTCCAGATCGACAGCAACGTGGTTGATTCTGAAATGGCCGAACAAGCCACTCAGTTGTAAAATCTCACTTTAAAAAAAAAAGTTGAAATAAGAATAAAATTGAACGGACGACTCGGCACTGAGACACAACAAAAGCAAACCAAGCCCAGTCGACCCTGCAAAGTTCCTCCTCACTGAACAGCAGGGGGCTTGTACCAAAAGTGGTGACAGCTGTCCCACAAACTGGTCACAGAATCATACCTTTCAGGCAACGTCCCAGACTCTTCCATCACCATCCCTGGGTACGCCCTGTTCCACCGGCAGGACAGATCGACCAGAGGGAGCGATGCAGTGATATACAATCAGGAGGGAGTGGCCCTGGGAGTCCAGAAGATTGACTCCGAATTCCCCTGAAATCTTATGGCATCAGGTGAAACAGGGGCAAGGGAACCTCCTGCTGTGGTGATTACCACCTATCGTCCTCCCTCAGCTGATGAATCAGTCCTCCTCCATATTGAGAAGCAGCAAGGGCACAGAATGTATTCTGGGTGGAGGGACTTTAATGTCTATCACCAAGGGTGGCTCGGTAGCACCACTGCTGGCCAGGTCCTGAAGGACACAGCTGCCACACTGGGCCTGCGGCAGGTGGTGAGCGAACCAAAACGAGGGGAAAAACTGACTTGACCTCGTCCTCACCAATCTATCTGTCCCAAATGCATCTGTCCACGACCACCGCACAGTTCTCGTGCAGACGAAGTCCCGTCCTCGCACTGAGGACACCATCCAACGTGTTGTGTGACACTTACACCGTGCTAAATGGGATAGATTCAGAACAGATCTAGCAGCTCAAAACTGGGCATCCATGAGGCGCTGTGGGCCATCAGCAGCAGCAGAATTGTATTCCAGCACAATCTGTAACCTCATGGCCTGGCATATTCCTCACTCTACCATTACTAACAAGCCAGGGGATCAACACTGGTTCAATGAGGAGTGTAGAAGAGCATGCCAGGAGCAGCACCAGGCGTACCTAAAAATGAGGTGCCAACCTGGTGAAGCTACAACTCAGGACGACATGCATGCTAAACAGCAGCAGCAACATGCTATAGACAGAGTTAAGCGTTTCCCCCACAACCAATGGATCAGATCTAAAGCTCTGCAGTCCTGTCACATCCAGTCGTGAATGGTGGTGGACAATTAAACAACTAATGGGAGGAGGAGGCTCTGTAAACATCCCCATCCTCAATGATGGCGGAGTTCAGCACTTGAATGCAAAAGACAAGGCTGAAGGGTTTGCAACCATCTTCAGCCAGAAATGCTGAGTGGATGATCCATCTCGGCCTCCTCCCAATATCCCCACCATCACAGAAGCCAGTCTTCAGCCAATTCGATTCACTCCAAGTGATATCAAGAAACGGCTGAGTGCACTGGATACACCAAAGGTTATTGGACCCGACAACATCCCGGCTGTAGTGCTGAAGACTTGTGCTCCAGAACTAGCTGTGCCTCTAGCCAAACTTTTCCAGTACAGCTACAACACTGGCATCTACCCGACAATGTGGAAAATTGCCCAGGTATGTCCTGTCCACAAAAAGCAGGACAAATACAATCCGGCCAATTACCGCTCCATCAGTCTACTCTCAATCATCAGCAAAGTGATGGAAGGTGTCGTCGACAGTGCTATCAAGCCTGTTGCCCGTATCCTAACTCACACCAATTCCTGTTCTCCCATCACCCCTGTGCACACTGACCTACATTGGCTCCCAGTACGGCATCAACTCAATTTTAAAATTCTCATCCATGTTTTTAAATCCCTCCATGTCCTCGCCCCTCCCTATCTCTGTAACCCGTAACCTCCTACCACCCTCTGAGATCTCTGTGCTCCTCCAATCCCTGCCTCTTTCACATCCCCGATTTAAATCACTCCACCGTTGGTGGCTGTGCCTTCAGCTGCCTCGGCCCCAAGCTCTGGAATTCCCTCCCTAAACCTCTCTGCCTCTCCACCTCTCTCTCCTCCTTTAAGACGCTCCTTAAAACCTACCACTCTGATCAAGCTTTTGATCACCTGTTCTAATATCTCCTTTTGTGGCTCGGTGTCTATTTTTGTCCAATTCCACTCCTGTGAAGCGCTTTGGGACATTTTACTACAGTAAGGATGCGATATAAATACAAGGTGTTTTTGTTGTTGACGTTGGAGCAGGTAATAACTCTGACGGTATCCAGCCTGCTGACCCACTGCCCAGTACATCCCAGACTCTGTTTACCTTCGCAGCAAGGGCTCTCCTCTCCACCACCTTTGTGTCACTGAAACTGATCATGTGTGGATGGGTTTATGGAAGAGTAGCTCAGACAGAATGGCCAATACATCAGACTGGGCAGAAATCCTGCTGGATCTCAGCAACTCCCTGGATAAGACAGGCAGCTCCTGGAAGGACGTACGTATTCCTTGCAGTTTTATGAAAAAGAGCTGCCTGTCATAATTTAGGCTGTGCGTCTGGCAGAAAAAGATTGTCACCAGCGCACAGCACTTTGGATGAACTTCCATGTGCAGCACCTGAAGGTGGAAAGTTCCAAGCTGGGTGTGGCTGCACGTGAGTCTCAAAACCAGAGCAGAGACCCAGTGTCTCCTACTGAGTTTCCACTGAATCTTGGTGACAAATTCAAGGGGGAGGGATCAAAGTGAGAAACTGGAATCAAAAGATAGTGGTCACCTGTTGGTTTATGACCAATGCACTTCTCCCAATTGATTGTTGTGAAGGATGCAAATACAAATATACAACATCTTTGAAGGCGGCAGGACAAGTGGATAAGGCTGTTAAAAAAACATAGGGGATCCTTGGCTTTATAAATAGAGGCATAGAGTAGAAAAGCAAGGAATTGATGCTAAATCTTTATAAATTGCTGGTTTGGTCTCAGCTGGAGTATTGTGTTCAATTCTGGGCACCACACTTTAGGAAGGATGTCAAGGCCTTAGAGAGGGTGCAGAGGAGATTTACTGGAATGGTACCAGGGATGAGGGACTTCAGTTATGGGGAGAGACTGGAGAAGCTGGGATTGTTCTCCTCAGAACAGAGAAGTTTAAAGGGAGATTTAATCGAGGTGGTCAAAATTATGAATGATTTTGATAGAGTGGATAGGGAGAAATTATTTCCACTGGCAGGAGGGTCGGTAACCAGAGGACACAGAGTTAAGATAATTGGCAAAATCTCCAGGGGGGAAATGAGGAGAATTTTTTTACTCAGTGAGTTGTTGTGATCTGGAATGCACGGCCTGAAAGGGTGGTGGAAGCAGATTCAATAATAACTTTCAAAAGGGAATTGGAAAAATACTTGAAAAGGAGAAATTTGGTTGAAGGTTGAATATTGGCCAGGACACCGGGGAGAACTCCAAAATAATATCATGTCATTTTTCAAGAACACCTGACCTGAAATACAGCACAGCTCTCCCTCAGTACTGCACTAAAGTGTCAGCCGAGATTATATGCTCAAGTCTCTGGGAACACCGATCAGGTAAACTTTGATGTATCAGCCTTGGCTCAATGTTTCAGTCAGAAGGTTGTGGGTTCAAGTCCCACTTCAGGCTGACACTCCAGTGCAATGCTGGGGGAGTGCTGCATTGTCGGAGGTGCCGTCTTTTGCATGAGACGTTAAACTGAGGCCCCGTCTGCCCTCTCAGGTGGATGTAAAAGAACCCATGGAACTATTTCTAAGAAGAGCAGGGTAGTTCTCCCCAGTGTCCGGGACAATATTTATCCCTCAACCAAAATCACAAAAAAACAGATCACCTGTTTATTTCTCTCATTGCTGTTTGTGGGATCTTGCTGTGTGTAAATTAGCTGCCACATTTCCTACATTACATAGAATTACATCGAATGTAATTAGCTACATCACTGGCATCTACCTGACAATGTGGAAAATTGCCCAGGTATGTCCTGTCCACAAAAAGCAGGACAAATCCAATCCGGCCAATTACTGCCCCATCAGTCTATTCTCAATATATCCTTTATACAATATGGAGACCAGGACTGTTCTCAGTACTCCAAGTGTGGTCTAACTAAGGTTCGATACAAGTTCAACATAACTTCTCAGCTTTTCAATTCTATTCCTCTAGAAATGAACCCTAGTGCTGGATTTGCCTTTTTATGGCCTTATTAACCTGCGTTGCTACTTTTAGTCATTTGTGTATCTGTACCCCCAGATCCCTCTGCTCCTCTACCCCATTTAGACTCTTCTTTTCCAAGGAGTATGTGGCCTCTTTATTCTTCCTCCCAAAATGTACCACCTCACACTTAATGTATATGGAAATTCATTTGCCAATTACAAGCCCATTCTGCAAGTTTATTGATGTCTTCTTGTATTTTCTCCCATCCTCCTCAGTATTAACTCTACCCCCTTATTTGGTGTCGTTACAACTTCACTTTGAAATGACTACACTTGAAACGTACTTCATTGAAGTGCTGTGGGATGTCTCGAGGCCATGAAAGGTGCTATATAAATGCAAGTATTTCTCCTCCATGCCTGTCACTACGCACTCAGCACCTCACCCAGTCACCATGTACATTGGGAGACGGCCCATTGTCTGCCGGTTTGGAGAGCTGCGGACAATATCAGAACGGTGAGAGGGTCATTGCATTAAATGCTAGCTCAGAAACATTAGTGAGATCCCACTCCTGAAGACTATTCATTTTTAGTGATGGAGCTTTCGACAAACCAGCTCTCAAAACATTTTCTTTGCTTGCACCTTTTTCTGAATAGAGGCCGTGTGAAAACGGCCGATCTCCGCCCTTGTGAATCCCAGCTCGGAAGCCACAATGGTCCATTCAATGCCCAGGTCTTTGGCGAGTTCTTGGACAGACTTCAGGTTGATCACTGCATCCTGGGTCAGGAAAACAGCTTTTAAAATAACCAAATACAAAAGGTGTCAGCAATATCTGCTTCAACTGCACAAGACATTAAAAGCAGCACCTCAAGTAGATAAGGTTACAGAAAGTTCATGGAATAGCGGGTTTAAGGCAAGAGGTAATGGTGAATCTAGATACAGGATTAAATGGAAGAGATTGAGGACAGAGAGCAGTAGAAAGGTTTTTGCACAGAGGGCTGTGAGGCTGTGGGTTATGGTGGATACACTACTGGAGACAGTGATTGCAGCAGGGATGGTGTCAACATTTAAGAACAGGTTAGACAGGTGATTGATGGAAAGGGGAACGAAGGGATAGGGCGGACACATGGGATTAGGATACTGCTCGTGTGGGGGATCAAGACCAGCACCGACTGGTTGGGGCCAACGCCCAGTTTCTGTGTTGTAATTTCTATGTCGTTCTCACAGCTTTCAGGCTGTGGCATGAAATCTGTGGGTTAGATTTTGGTCTGGGCCGACCAGGACAGGCCCGAACCGAGAGGCCCGAAGATTGATGGAAATTGGACCCCAGGCCTCATCAGCATCCCCGGCACAAGCACGCCTCTCTCTCCCTCCTTCCCTCAATCACTCCCCTAGCCCTCTCTCTCCCTCTCCCTCCTGTCCCCTGCCACACTCCGTCACTCCCCCACTTCGCCCTCTCCATCTCTCAGCCACTAGCCCCCTCGCCCTCTCCCTCAATCACTCTCCCCATCGCACCCCCGTCTCCTCATCACCTCCTCTCCCTCTCCCCATCACCCCCCCTCAATCTCCCCATCTCCTCCCCTGCCCTCACAAGGAACTATAAAAGGTAAAAATAAACTGGACTTACCTGGACTTCCGATGGCCCGGATTTTTCATGAAACCAGCTTTCATTCGCAGGTTCAAGTGTGCGAGCCTTAGTCGGGCCCACAGTTAAAATGCCCATTTAAATTAGCCCCCCCACTCCCGCCTCTCTTTCCTCTGGGGCAGGAAACCTCCCGTGCCTGAATTCAGACAAGTTCAGATGTGGGGGAACATGTCGGAAACACAGTCTGAACTCTCCCCTTCTTAACCATTCCCCCCATTCGCACTGTTCCCGCCGGTTGTATTCAGGAAAACCTGGTCTAAGTGCGGCCTAACCAGGGGTCCTTAAAGGGCCGCCATCAAAAAAGTCAATTTTAAAATATAATTCCCTGAATGTGGAACCAGGAGATGCAGGAGGGGTCGTCTCGGCACCAAAGTAAAACCACTACCGCCCGCACCCCTCTCGAACCCCACCCCCCCATCTCAGTCCCCCTCCCTCTCCTGATCGCTGTCCCTCTCCCTCTCCCGATCGCTGTCCCCCTCCCTCTCCCGATCGCTGCCCCCTCCCTCTCCCGATCGCTGCCCCCCTCCCTCTCCCGATCGCTGTCCCCCTCCCTCTCCCGATCGCTGTCCCCCTCCCTCTCCAGATCGCTGTCCCCCTCCCTCTCCCGATCGCTGTCCCCCTCCCTCTCCCGATCGCTGTCCCCCTCCCTCTCCCGATCGCTGTTCCCCTCCCTCTCCCGATCGCTGTCCCCCTCCCTCTCCCGATCGCTGTCCCCCTCCCTCTCCCGATCGCTGTTCCCCTCCCTCTCCCGATCGCTGTCCCCCTCCCTCTCCCGATCGCTGTCCTCCTCCCTCTCCCGATCGCTGATCCCACCTTCACAAAAGGGTGGTGGAAATCTGGAACTCTCTCCCTCAAAAAAGCTGTTCAGGCTGAGGGTCAATTGAAAATTGCAACACTAAGATTGATCGATTTTTGTTGGGTGAGGGTATTGAGGGTTAGGGAACTAAGGCGGGTAGATGGAGTTAAGATGCAGATCAGCCATGATCTAATTGAATGGTGGAGTAGGCTCGAGGGGCTGAATGGCCTCTTCCTGTTCCTATGTTCCTCTCTCCACCAGGATGTTACCCTGACAATGCACGATCCAGGCACGGGGGCATGTCAGGCAGAACTGTCGATATTTCTGGCAAGTGATGTCATCCCACCAACTCCCCCTCAGTCTTTCTCCCTCCTCTAGCTGAGGATACTGGGTGTAGTAATGTCTCACTCTGCTTCACTGCTTTGTTTCTCTCTCTTCTCCACTTCTGTTTCTCACCATCTTCTCCACAGCTGTTCCCACCTTCTTCTCCTCAACCATTATGTTTCTCTCTTCTCTCCCATTTCTCTTTCTCTTTCTCCTCTTCCACTTCTATTTCCCACTTTCTTATCCTCCAACATTCTATTTCTCACTTTCTCTCTTTCCTGCCCCATTCTGTTTCTCACTTTTTCCTCCGTCACTTATGTTTCTCTCTCCACCATTCTCTTTTTTTATTTTCTCCTCCTTCACTTCTGTTTTTCTCTCTCCTCCTCCAATTCTGTTTCTCACTTTCTTTTTCACTTCTATTTCTCTTTTTCCTCCTCCACTTATTATTGCTCTCTCCTCTTCTTCTATTTCTCTCTCATCCCTTTCATATCTCTCTCCTCAATGCTGGAGCCTCATGTTGGCCAGGGGCTGCAGAAAACTACTGAGGTTAATTCGAATTGCTAACAAAGAGACTGACTTTTGAACTGAGGTGACCTGGAGTTCAGTCACTGGTCTGAACTGGCCAGAACCGGTTTGAATTCGTTCCGCTTCTTGGAGGGACAAAGGAGCTTTGATGAGACACCAGGCCTTATTTAGAAAAGGGGTAATGAGGTGATGCTACCTAGCCCCTTGGAACAGAGCCAATCAGGTGATGACACTGACCACTCAAGGAATTTTGAGCCAACCGGAGAAGACAGCATCATTCGAAAAGACAGGCTTGGGGTTAAAACTGAAGAATTGCAGGCTTGGTGCCAGAGTGTGTTTGTGAGGGAGACTCTGGAGACTAACCATCGTGGAAGTAGGGACCCTACGTCAGGGACGTAGAGACGACGTCGAGAGAGAGAGAGCGAATCGCCTGGCCAGCGTTATCTCTCCTTTCCGGATTATACAATATCCTTTCTATTCTGTGACCACTCAGGGAGTGTTAGTCAGGGAAAGCCAGTGGGTGTGCGTTTAAATTCTAGTTTGAGTATAAAACTGTATAACCTGCTGTAAACTGCATGCCTATATCTAACCAGACGTATAAGCGGTATGTACATGATCTAATAACGTTAATAAAGCGAATTGAAAATTAAGAGAGAATTGACTCTTCCTCTGTGTACTAAGCCAAAACCGTTAACCAGTGACTTCCGGTCAACACTCACCTTCACTTCCATCGCCCCCTCACCTTCCTCCATTTCTGTTTCTTGCTCTCTCCCCCTCCTCCATCTTTGCCTCATTTTTCTCCAGTTTCATCGTTCTCCCCCCTCACTTTGCGTATCTTCCTTTCTGCTTCTGTGTCTCTCTTTCACCTCCTTGCCGTCTGTTTCACTCTCTCCCTTCCATTCATCTCTCTCTCTCTCTTCAACTTCAGTTTCTGTTCTCCACTTTCACCTTCTCTCACCTCCCTCACTCCTCTCTCTTCTCCACCTAGTCCGGATCCTGCTATCACTGCGTAAGGTGGATTTGCCCAAAGGACAGAGGATCCATGAGGAACGGAGAACACCTCAACCCAAGGAGGCTGATCACCTCAACATCCCACAAGCCAATACCATTGTCCCAAGTGAAGACGACCAGTTTAACCAAGCAGCTGATCAATACAATTCCTACAAGTTCTGGAAACATTGCTAACCACCAGCACACACACTATCATCTATCCAATAGACTAGCAATCTCATGCTGTTAACTTGCCAGCTAACTAAGGAGTTTACTCCTAAATTAATTTCACCAATTTATATCAATCTCAGGCACTGATCTCAACGACTATTTGATAAGCAGCGACCCAGTTAATGCTGAATTATTGTAATATCACTGAAGTGCCTGCTATTCATTTTGTTAATAATCCTATCGACTAATTATTTGCATCTCAATGTTTGATTATTGCTAATCATGATTTGAAGTTAATAAACAATTGTTAGTGCAAGACTTGTCTGACTCCTGTGACGATATGGCAAGAAAGGGTTAATTCATTCACTCAGTAACTTGTGGGCATCCCAACTGAGTGTTGGGAAGGTGAACTCATGTTCAATCGGAACTGGGTGATGGAAGGCAGTTCGGTGGTGCAAACGTTGACGTCATTCGTGCGCTAATGGGTACGGTAACATGTTGGTTATGTTACTGGACTAGTGATCCAGAGACCTGGACGAATAATCTGGAGTTATGAACTCAAATCCCACCACGGCAGCTGGGGAATTTAAATTGAATTAATTAAATAAAATCTGGAATTAAAGTACTACTCGTAGTAATGGTGGCCATGAAACTACTGGATTGTCATAAAAACCCAAGGAAGCTTGCTGTCCTTACTGGGTCTGGCCGACATGTGACTCCAGATCCACAGCAATGTGGTTGATTCTTAATTGCCCTCTGAAATGGCCGAACAAGCCACTCAGTTGTAAAATTTCACTTAAAAAAAAGTTGAAATAAGAATAAAACTGAATGAACTGCTAGGTAACGAGACACAACAAAAGCAAACCAAGCCCAGTCGACCCTGCAAAGTTCCTCCTCACTGAACAGCAGGGGGCTTGTGCCAAAAGTGGGAGAGCTGTCCCACAAACTGGTCAAGCAACAGCCACACTCACAGAATCATACCTTTCAGGCAAACGTCCCAGACTCTTCCATCACCATCCCTGGGTACGCCTTGTTCCACCGGCAGGACAGATCGACCAGAGGGAGCGATGCAGTGATATACAGTCAGGAGGGAGTGGCCCTGGGAGTCCAGAAGATTGACTCCGAATTCCCCTGAAATCTAATGGCATCAGGTCAAAGATGGGCTAAGTGGAACCTCCTGCTGTGGTGATTACCACCTATCGCCCTCCCTCAGCTGATGAATCAGTCCTTCCTCTATATTGAGAAGCACAAAGGGCACAGAATGTACTCTGGGTGGAGGGACTTTAATGTCCATCACCAAGGGTGGCTCGGTAGCACCACTGCTGGCCAGGTCCTGAAGGACACAGCTGACACACTGGGCCTGCGGCAGGTGGTGAGCGAACCAAGACGTCGGGGAAAAAGCTTACTTGACCTCGTCCTCACCAATCTATCTGTCCCATGACAGTATTGGTAGGAGTGACCACCGCACAGTCCTCATTGGAGACGAAGTCCCGTCCTCGCACTGAGGACACCATCCGACGTGTTGTGTGACACTTACACCGTGCGAAATGGGATAGATTCAGAACAGATCTAGCAGGACAAAACTGGGCATCCATGAGGCGCTGTGGGCCATCAGCAATAGCAGAATTGTATTCCAGCACAATCTGTAACCTTATGGCCCGGCATATTCCTCACTCTACCATTACCAACAAGCCAGGGGAATCAACCCTGGTTCAAGGAGGAGTGTAGAAGAGCATGTCAGGAGCAGCACCAGGTGTACCAAAAAATGAGGTGCCAACCTGGTGAAGCAACAACTCAGGACGACATGCATGGTAAACAGCAGAAGCAACATGCTATAGACAGAGCGAAGAGATGCCACAACCAACGGATCAGATCAAAGCTCTGCAGTCCTGCCACATCCAGTCATGAATGATGGTGGACAATTAAACAACTAACGGGAGGAGGAGGCTCTGCAAACATCCCCATCCTCAATGATGACAGAGTCCAGCACATGAGTGCAAAAGACAAGGTTGAAGCGTTTGAAACCATCTTCAGCCAGAAGTGGATGATCCATCTTGGCCTCCTCCCGATATCCCCACCATCACAGAAACCAGTCTTCAGCCAATTCGATTCACTCCACGTGATATGAAGAAACGGCTGAGTGCACTGGATGCAGCAAAGGCTACTGGGCCCTGACAATACCCCGGCTGTGGTACTGAAGTCTTGTGCTCCAGAACTAGCCGCGCCTCTAGCCAAGCTGTTCCAGTACAGCGACAACACTGGCATCAACCCAACAATGTGGAAAATTGCCCAGGTATGTCCTGTCCACAAAACGCAGGAGAAATCCAATTACCTCCCCATCAGTCCACTCTCAATCATCAGCAAAGTGATGGAAGGTGTCGTTGACAGCGCTATCAAGCGGCACCTGCTCACCGATGCTCAATTTGGGTTCCGCCAAGGACCACTTGGCTCCAGACCTCATTACAGCCTTGGTCCAAACATGGACAAAAGAGCTGAATTCCAGAGGTGATATGAGGTGAAAGTGACTGCCCTTGACATCAAGGCAGCATTTGCTGAGTGTGGCACCAAGGAGCCCTAGTAAAATTGAAGTCAATGGGAATCAGGGGGAAAACTCTCCAGTGGCTGGAGTCATACCTAGCACAAAGGAAGATGGTAGTGGTTGTTGGAGGCCAATCATCTCTCGTCACAGGACATTGCTGCAGGAGTTCCTCAGGGCAGTGTCCTAGGCCCAACCATCTTCAGCTGCTTCATCAATGACCTTCCCTCCATCATAAGGTCAGAAACGAGGATGTTTGCTGATGACTGCACAGTGTTCAGTTCCATTTGCAACCCCTCAGATAATGAAGTAGTCCGTGTCTGCATGCAGCAAAACTTGGACAACATCCTGTCTTGGGCTGATAAGTAACAAACAAAATAGGAAATTCAAGCCAGACAAGTGCCAGGCAATGACCATCTCCAACAAGAGAGAGTCTAACCACCTACCTTTGACATTCAACGGCATTACCATTGCCAAGTCCCCCACCATCAACATCCTGAGGGTCACCATTGACCAGAAACTTAACTGGACCAGCCACATAAATACTGTGGCTACGAGAGCAGGTCAGAGGCTGGGTATTCTGCGGCGAGTGACTCACCTCCTAACTCCCCAAAGCCTTTCCACAATCTACAAGGCACAAGTCAGGAGTGTGATGGAATACTCTCCACTTGCCTGGATGAGTACAGCTCCAACAACACTCAAGAAGCTCAACACCATCCAGGACAAAGCAGCCCGCTTGATTGGCACCCAACCCACCACCCTAAACATTCACTCCCTTCACCACCGGCGACTGTGGCTGCAGTGTGTACCATCCACAGGATGCACTGCAGAAACTCGCCAAGGCTTCTTCAACAGCACCTCCTACGCCCGCGACCTGTACCACCTAGAAGGACAAGAGCAGCAGGCACATGGGAACAACACCACCTGCACGTTCCCCTCCAAGTCACACACCATCCTGACTTGGAAATATATCGCCGTTCCTTCATCGTCGCTGGGTCAAAATCCTGGAACTCCCTTCCTAACAGCACTGTGGGAGAACCGTCACCACACGGACTGCAGCGGTTCAAGAAGGCGGCTCACCACCACCTTCTCAAGGGCAATTAGGGATGGGCAATAAATGACGGCCTTGCCAGCGACACCCACATCCCATGAATGAATATTAAAAAATTCACTCGTAGACTGAGTGGTAAACCCCAGGGAGTTCCTCAGTGAGAAATTAAGGATTTGTCTGTTTCCTTGGTAAATCGTCCTTAGTGCTCTTAAAGTGTTGACATCTCTGCACTTTGGGTTTTCAGACTATGAACCCAGAGTGCTTGAGTCTGTACACTTAAAAGTGTTGAATTCAAGATGTTCCGACCTTGGCCCTGGTTGACCTCTCCCAGGATGTGCGTGACCTGGTCGCGGATGTAAATAGGTTTCCCCCCTTGGCTGGGTTGGGCAGTGGTGGTGGTGAAGGGGACGATCCCTTTCCCTGTCTCCGGGCTTTGTGTCAGGCATGGATGTATCTCCACGTGCCTGATGCTTGAGTCACACTGCAAAAGGAGGGGCGGGGTGGGGGGGTCCCAGGCTGCTGCTCTCTGTCTGGCCAAGAACCCAGATAGGAGACCATGAGAGATTCCTCTACCTCCGATGATGTACTCCTCACGGTGAGGGATCCCATTGCCTTGCGGAGGGTGTGCGAGTACCAGCAGGTGAACTCTGCCGTGTCATAGAATCATTCAACGCAGGAGGAGGCCATTCAGCCCATCGTGCCTGTGCCGGCTCTTTGAAAGAGCTCTCCAATTAGTCCCACTCCCCTGCTCGTTCCCTGTGGCCCTGCAAAATTGCTCCTTTTCAAATATTATCGAATTCCCTTTTGAAAGTTACTGTTGAATCTGCTTCCACCGCCTTTTCAGGCCGTGCATTCCAGATCACAACAACTCACTGAGTGAAAAAATTCTCCTCATTTCCCCCCTGGAGATTTTGCCAATTATCTTAACTCTGTGTCCTCTGGTTACCGACCCTCCTGCCAGTGGAAATAATTTCTCCCTATCCACTCTATCAAAATCCTTCATCATTTTGAACACCTCGATTAAATCTCCCTTTAAACTTCTCTGTTCTAAGGAGAACAATCCCAATTTCTCCAGTCTCTCCCCATAACTGAAGTCCCCCATCCCTGGTACCATTCCAATAAATCTCATCTGCACCCTCTCCAAGGCCTTGACATCCTTCCTAAAGTGTGGTGCCCAGAATTGAACACAATACTCCAGCTGAGATCTAACCAGCAATTTATAAAGGTTCAGTGTAAATTCCTTGCTTTTCGACTCTATGCCTCTATTTGTAAAGCCAAGGATCCCCTGTGCTTTTTTAACAGCCTTGTCCACTTGTCCTGCCACCTTCAAAGATGTTGTATATTTGTATTTGCATCCTTCACAACAATCAATTGGGAGAAGTGCATTGGTCATAAACCAACAGGTGACCACTATCTTTTGATTCCAGTTTCTCACTTTGATCCCTCCCCCCTGAATTTGTCACCAAGATTCAGTGGAAACTCAGTCGGAGACACTGGGTCTCTGCTCTGGTTCTGAGACTCACGTGCAGCCACACCCAGCTTGGAACTTTCCACCTTCAGGTGCTGCACATGGAAGTTCATCCAAAGTGCTGTGTGCTGGTGACAATCTTTTTCTGCCACACGCACAGCCGAAATTATGACAGGCAGCTCTTTTTCATAAAACTGCAAGGAATACGTACGTCCTTCCAGGAGCTGCCTGTCTGATCCAGGGAGTTGCTAAGAGATCCAGCAGGATTTCTGCCCAGTCTGAGGTATTGGCCATTCTGTCTGAGCTACTCTTCCATAAACCCATCCACACATGATCAGTTTCAGTGACACAAAGGTGGTGGAGAGGAGAGCCCTTGCTGCGAAGGTAAACAGAGTCTGGGATGTACTGGGCAGTGGGTCAGCAGGCTGGATACCGTCAGAGTTATTACCTGCTCCAACATCAACAACAAAAACACCTTGTATTTATATCGCATCCTTACTGTAGTAAAATGTCCCAAAGCTCTTCACAGGAGTGTAATTAGACAAAAATTGACACCAAGCCACAAAAGGAGATATTAGAACAGGTGATCAAAAGCTTGATCAGAGTGGTAGGTTTTAAGGAGCGTCTTAAAGGAGGAGAGAGAGGTGGAGAGGCAGAGAGGTTTAGGGAGGGAATTCCAGAGCTTGGGGCCGAGGCAGCTGAAATCACAGCCGCCAACGGTGGAGTGATTAAAATCGGGGATGTGAAAGAGGCAGGGATTGGAGGAGTGCAGAGATCTCAGAGGGTGGTAGGAGGTTACAGGTTACAGAGATAGGGAGGGGCGAGGACATGGAGGGATTTGTACACATGGATGAGAATTTTAAAATCGAAGTGTTGCTGGACCAGGAGCCAATGTCGGTCAGCGAGCACAGGGGTGATGGGAGAACGGGACTTGGTGTGAGTTAGGATACGGTCAGCAGAGTTTAGGATGAGCTTCAGTTTATGGAGGGTGGAAGATGGGAGGCCAGACAGAAGAGCATTGGAATAGTCAAAATTGGAGATGACAAGGCCATGGATGAGGATTTCAGCAGCCGATGAGCTGACAATTTCATCTGGCCTGCAGCCAAAGTCATCCAGGAGATAAAATCCACAATTGACCCTGACTCAGTTGAGTGTGTCGAGGAGGCTCAGCCATATGGAGCGATTCCGGTGAATCTCACCCATATTCGGACGGAGCTGCTCATCGGTGTGAGGCTCCAAAGCCTCCCTTGGAAACATCGGCCTTCCAAATTGAGGCATCTCTCGGAGATTCCCTTGGGCCCATTCTGCTCTGAGTGGAGGGATTTCCTGAACAGGTCACTGCTGCATACTCTCCCTCGCCTTCCGTCCCGACATGCCCTCGGGTAATATCCTGCTGGCCGGCAGAGGCGAGTGTCCCCTCAGGAAAGCCCTGTATTTGGGGTTCCTCCTCTGCACCATTGGAGACCTGGGGTGGAGAGGGTTGCATGAACATTCTCCTCGGCCATTTCACAGATGCCCGGCCACTTGTCCATTTTGTGGGTTGGATGAAGATATACATTATCTTTATTTACAGTACCGGAGGCTGCAACCCCTGTTTCACTATTTAAAGGGGCCTCACCTCAAGTTTCAGTTACCTTGAAGTCCTTGTCTTCGGGCACCCAGTGCACAGGGTGGGGGAGAGAGGCGGGGGGTGAGCGGATCAGATGAACCCCTGGTGGGGATGTTCCTGGGCCAGGCTAAAACCACCATCCACTGGAAGCATCCACATGGAGGATTGTTCTGACTGCTGGCCGCTGTTCCACGGCCTTCAACACACCCGGGTGACCTTGGAGAGGGGTCGCGTGGGCTCCACCAATACACTTGAAGCCTTCGTGGGCGACGCAGGACAGCAACTGTGTCACTAACGAAAGGAACCAGATCATTGGTTAATTTTATTTTTAGTTGCAGACATTTTAATTTGATTGGACGATTTGTAATAGTGGGGCCCTCCTCTTCACTAATCGTCATATTTAGTCCGAGAGCCATGGGGCAAATCACATTGCTCCAATTCAAAATACTCCAATGTCCAACACACAAGAGCAAATCAGATCCTGTCACATCATTGCTGGGATCTTTGGAATTGACACAATGTGATTGTGAATAAAAAGGCCTCAAGTTTGGAAGTGAATCCATAGAGACAAAGGGGCAGGTCACAAGAACCAAACACCAATAGTGTGCAGACCCAGTGGCCTAATGGATAAGGCACTGGCCTCCTAAATCTGGGATTGTGGGTTCAAGTCCCACCTGGGGTGAGTTTGGTTTTTAAACCAACTGCATTCTGTGAAAACCAGCTCTTTGTCCTCATTGCTGAATTCCAGAGAGATCAAAGAGCTCAATCACACGAGGTGTCCTGTGAATTGATGAAACTTATTCCCAGGAGGGGCAAGGAAACAGCGACAAAACCCACTTGCTTTTCACATAAAATCAACATTTTGCCCAACACTCAACTGTACCAATTGCTGACACACAAAAGCAAGTCAGATCCTGTCACGTCATTGCTGGGATCTTTGGAACTGATACAATGTGATTGTGTGTGAAAAGAAAGGGACGGCCCATAAAAAGGCATCAAATTTGAAGTGAACAGACTGGGACAAAGGGACAAGTTGCAAGCACCAAGGTCCTGTTGCACACAGCCCCAGTGGCCTAATGGATAAGGCACTGGCCTCCTAAGCCAGGGATTGTGGGTTCAAGTCCCATCTGTGGTGAATTTTGAGAATCTAACATACTCAGGGAACAATGTCACCTGCATTTTCCAGGCAAATAATCTCATTTTACCGAACACTGTCTTCATCTTCTCTTCCTCTTCCATGCCTAACAGTACAAGAGGAAACCCATTTCTTGCACTGCTTTCCATCCAGCAGGTCATGCTCTGGGTTTTTCCCGTGTCAGAGTCCATTCTAACATGAACAGTTGTTACCCTGACTCGCAACTCCTTACCAGGACCACCAGATAGATATGATGGGGGGGGGTCGTTACTCTGCTCCCATCAGACACGAGTACCCCACCGGATGTCAGCCCACCATTCAGGGACCAGAACTCTCGTCTACACTTGCCAGGACTGTTTTAGGGAATCAAAAGTGTTCACAACTGCTGCCAATCATTGCTGAAGTGTGTGGAATTGGCAGATATATTTTTGCGTTATCGAGTGTTTCGAAGGCCACCTTGGAGAACGTTTACCCGAAGATCGGTGGCTGAATGTCCTTGACTGCTGAAGTGTTCCCCGATTGGGAGGGAACCCTCCTGTCTAGCGATTGTTGTGCGGTGTCCGTTCATCCGTTGTCGCAGTGTCTGCATGGTCTCGCCAATGTACCATGCTCTGGGGCATCCTTTCCTGCAACGTATGAGGTAGACAACATTGGCCAAGTCACAGGAGTATGAACCATGTACCTGGTGGGTGGTGTCCTCTCGTGTGATGGTGGTATCTGTGTCGATGATCTGGCATGTCTTGCAGAGGTTGCCCTGGCAGGGTTGTTTGGTGTCGTGGATGCTGTTCTCCTGAAAGCTGGGTAATTTGCTGTGAACGATGGTCTGTTTGAGGTTGGGTGGCTGTTTGAAGTCGAGTAGTGGAGGCGTGGGGATGGCCTTAGCGAGGTGTTCGTCGTCATGGCGTAGTTTCTCCGCTCCGGGGAAGTACTGGACGATGAAGGGTACTCTGTCGGTTGCGTCCTGTGTTTGTCTTCTGAGGAGGTCTATGCGATTTTTCGCTGTGGCCCGTCGGAACTGTCGATCGACGAGTTGAGCGTCATATCCCGTTCTTACGAGGGCGTCTTTCAGCGTCTGTAGGTGTCCATCGCGTTCCTCCTCGTCTGAGCAGATCCTATGTACTCGCAGGGCCTGTCCATAGGGGATGGCCTCTTTGATGTGGTTAGGGTGGAAGCTGGAAAAGTGGAGCATCGTGGGCTTGCGGTAGAGTGAGGTGCTGAGGTGCCCGTCTTTGATGGAGATTCGTGTGTCCAAGAAAGAAGCCGATTCTGAGGAGTAGTCCATGGTGAGTTTGATGGTGGGATGGAACTTGTTGATGTTATCGTGTAGTCTCTTCAGTGATTCTTCGCCGTGGGTCCATAGGAAGAAAATGTTGTCGATGTATCTGGTGTATAGCGTTGGTTGGAGGTCCTGTGCAGTGAAGAAGTCGTGCTCGAACTTGTGCATGAAAATGTTGGCGTATTGGGGTGCGAATTTGGTCTCCATGGCTGTTCTATGTGTTTGGGTAAAGAACTGGTTATCGAAGGTGAAGACATTGTGATCCAGGATGAAGCGGATGAGTTGTAGGATGGCGTCTGGAGATTGGCTGTTGTTGGTGTTGAGTACTGAGGCTCTTGCAGCGATGCCATCATCGTGGGGGATACTGGTGTATAGTGCCGAGACGTCCATCGTGGTGAGAAGTGTTCCTGGTTCAACTGGTCCGTGGGTGCTGAGTTTTTGTAGGAAGTCTGTAGTGTCGCGACAGAAGCTGGGGGTTCCCTGTACGATGGGTTTCAGGATGCCCTCGACGTATCCAGAGAGGTTCTCACACAGGGTTCCGTTGCCTGATACGATAGGACGTCCGGGTGTGTTGGCTTTGTGTATCTTTGGGTGGCAGTAGAAGTCTCCCACGCGGGGAGTACGTGGGATGAGAGCCCGTAGGATGCTTTGAAGGTCTGGATCGAAGGTCTTGATCAGTTTGTTGAGCTGGTGGGTGTGATCTTTGGTCGGATCTGCGGGTAACCGTCTGTAGTGTTCCTGGTTGTCCAGTTGTCGGTCTGCTTCTTTGCAATAGTCCGTTCTGTTCTGTATGACGATGGCTCCTCCTTTGTCCGCTGGTTTGATGACGATGTTGCGGTTGGTCTTGAGAGCGTTGATGGCGTTGCGTTGTGCTCGGGTGACATTCTGGACTGTCTTGTGAGTGCGGCTGATGAATCTGGCGTTGACGCATTTCCTGACAGCTTGAGCATACATGTCAAGCTGAGGGCAGCGACCCTCCGGAGGAGTCCAGTTTAACTCTTTCTTCTTCGGTTGCTGTACCGCGGATCCCTCTGTCTGCTGTTCCGGATCATTGATTGTCTCATTGGGTTCGCTGCTGACATCTTGGGATTTGTGGAAGAATTCCCGGAGCCTCATTCTCCTGATGAATTCCTCTGTGTCCGCCGTGAGACCGATGGGGTCCATTTTGGTGGTGGGGCAGAAATTGAGCCCTCGGCTGAGAACTTCGATTTCGTCTGGTTGAAGGGTGTGGTCGGACAAATTGACGATAGATCTCCCTGTGGTTGTAACCGTGGTACCGGGGGAGGCTTGGTCGATGCTGGTGGTGATGCCGAGTTTCTCAAGCTTCCTGCTCTTGGTTTTCATGTCGGCAGCGTAGTTCCGTTGCCTCGTCTGTTTGGCGGTGTCTCATAGCTGGTCTGCTGTGTCCTGAGTACAGGTTGAGAGTATGGACTCTATCTTGGTTTCGAGGTTGCGGCGTCTGCTGTAGAGTTGGTGTACGAGATGGTTGCAGAGTGTGCGAGAGGTACGACGACAGAGTCTCTCAGCGTAATCTGAGTTGTGTGTCGAATTGAGTGGGTTTGTGATCTGTAGTCCTTTCGGGATCTTGTCTGCTTTCTTGCAGCTCTGTAAAAAATTGATGTCTGTGTCGATATGCGCGATCTTCTTGGAGATCCTCTCCACTGTGCTCCACGTCATCAAACCAGCGGACAAAGAAGGAGCCATCGTCATACAGAACAGAACGGACTATTGCAAAGAAGCATACCGATATGGACCACGACTACTGGCTGTTCACCCTCCCACTCCAGAATGTCCTGCAGCCGCTCCGTGACATCCTTGACCCTAGCACCAGGGAGGCAACATACCATCCTGGAGTCACGTTTGCGGCCACAGAAACGCCTATCTGATCCCCTTACAATTGAATCCCCTATCACTATAGCCCTGCCACTCTTCTTCCTCCCCTCCTGTGCAGCAGAGCCACCTGTGGTGCCACAAACTTGGCTCTTGCTGCTTTCCCCTGATAAGCCATCTCCCCCAACAGTATCCAAAGCGGTATATCTGTTTGAGAGGGAGATGGCCCCAGGGGACTCCTGCTCTATCTGCCTAGTCCTTTTACTCTTCCTGGTGGTCACCCATTTCCTTTCTGCCTGCGTAACCTTTACCTGTGGTGTGACCACCTCACTGAACGTGCTATCCACGATAGTCTCAGCATCGCGGATGCTCCACAGCGAATCCACCCACAGCTCCAGCTCCGAAATGTGATTAGACAGTAGCTGCAGCTGGACACACTTCCTGCACATATGGTCACCAGGGACACTGGTAGTGTCCATGACTTCCCACATAGTGCAGGAGGAGCATATCACGGGTGCGAGCTCTGCTGTCATGACTTGCCTTAGATTTACACTGCGTTCACCTCTCAGACTCTCCTCCCGCTCGCGGGACTCTCCTTTTACACTGGGCTCACCTCTCGGACTCTCCTTTTACACTACGTTCACCTCTCAGACTCTCCTCCCGCTCTTGGTCTCTCCTTTTATACTGTGCTCACATCTCGGACTCTCCTCCCACTCTCGGTCTCTCCCTTTATACTGAGCTCACCTCTCGGACTCTCCTGCCTCACCTGTGACGTCGCACAGTAGTTGTCTCTTGTTGCAGGTCTGCTGCTGATTTTATTCCCCGCTCTAAGTCTTCTGCTGCTCAGGTCCGCCGCCGCTCTGCAGAAAAAGTCAGGAAAAGCAAGGCAAAGCAGCACCTCCTTCCCCCACTTCATCAAACTCCCACACTCACCAAACTCTCAGCTGTCTCACTCTGTGCCTGCCGCACTCCGTGCTGGTTGCGTTTGCCACTTTTCCGCCCACTCCACCAACCCATTGATATCTTCTTGGAGTCTACAGCTATCCTCTTCACCATCAACTACACGGCCAATTTTTGGGCCGTCTGCAAATTTGCCAATCGTGCCCCCTACATTCAAGTTCAAATCATTAATATATACCACAAACAGCAAGAGACCCAACACTGAGCCCTGTGGCACAACACTGGAAACAGATTTCCATTCACAAAGACATCCATCGACATTTACCCTTTGTTTCCTGTTACTGAGCCAATTTTGGATCCAATTCGCCACCTTTCCCTGTATCCCATGGGCTTTTACCTTTCTGACCAGTCTTCCAGGTGGGACCTTGTCAAATGACGAACTAAAATCCATGTAGACAACATCCACTGCACTCCCCTCATCAATCCTCCTTGTCACTTCCTCAAATAATTCAATCAAATTTGTAAGGCATAACCTTCCCTGGACAGAGCAGGAGGAGGCCATTTGGCCCATCGAGTATGTGCCTGCACTTTGCAAGAGCCCTCCAATTAGTCCCACTCCCCTGCTCGTTCCCTGTTGCCCGGCAAATTTCTCCTTTTCAAGTAGAAGTCCAATTCCCTTTTGAAAGTTACCATTGAATCTGCTTCCACCACCCTTTCAGGCCGTGCATTCCAGATCACAACAACTCACTGGGAAAAAAATTCTCCTCATTTCCCCCCCGGAGATTTTGCCAATTATCTTCACTCTGTGTCCTCTGGTTACCGACCCTCCTGCCGGTGGAAATAATTTCTCCCTATCCACTCGATCAAAATCCTTCATCATTTTGAACACCTCGATTAAATCTCCCTTTAAACTTCTCTGTTCTAAGGAGAACAATCCCAGCTTCTCCAGTCTCTCCACATAACTGAAGTCCCTCATCCCTGGTACCATTCTGGTAAATCACAGGAGAGTAATTAGACAAAAATTGACACCGAGCCACAAAAGGAGATATTAGAACAGGTGATCAAAAGCTTGATCAAAGTGGTAGGTTTTAAGGAGCGTCTTAAAGGAGGAGAGAGAGGTGGAGAGGCAGAGAGGTTTAGGGTGGGAATTCCAGAGCTTGGGGCCGAGGCAGCTGAAGGCACAGCCGCCAACGGTGGAGTGATTAAAATCGGGGATGTGAAAGAGGCAGGGATTGGAGGAGCTCAGAGATCTCAGAGGGTGGTAGGAGGTGACAGGTTACAGAGAGAGGGAGGGGCGAGGTCATGGAGGGATTTGCACACAAGGATGAGAATTTTAAAATTGAGTCGATGCGGGACTGGGAGCCAATGGAGGTCAGTGCGCACGGGGGTGATGGGAGAACGGGACTTGATGTGAGTTAGTATACGGTCAGCAGAGTTTTGGATGAGCTAAAGTTTACGGAGGGTGGATGATGGTAGGCCGGCCAGGGGAGCAATGGAATAGTCAAGATTAGACGTGAGGAGGCCATGGATGAGGATTTCAGCAGCCGATGAGCTGACAATGACATCTGGCTTGGAGCCAAATCCATCGAGGGGATAAAATCCACAATTGACCCTGACTCAGTTGAGTGTGTCGAGGAGGCTCAGCCATATGGAGCGATTCCGGTGAATTTCACCCATATTCGGACGGAGCTGCTCATTGGTGTGAGGCTCCAAAGCCTCCCTTGGAAACATCGGCCTCCCAAATTGAGGCATCTCTCGGAGATTCACTTGGGCCCATTCTGCTCTGAGTGGAGGGATTTCCTGAACAGGTCACTGCTGCATACTCTCCCTCGCCTTCCGTCCCGACATGCCCTCGGGTAATATCCTGCTCACCGGCAGAGGCGAGTGTCCCCTCAGGAAAGCCCTGTATTTGAGGTTTCTCCACTGCACCATTGGAGACCTGGGGTGGAGAGGGTTGCATGAACATTCTCCTCGGCCATTTCACAGATACCCGGCCACTTGTCCATTTTGTGGGTTGGATGAAGATATACATTATCTTTATTCACAATACCAGAGGTTGCAACCCCTGTATCACTATTTTAAGGGGACGCACCTCAAGTTTCAGTTACCTTGAAGTCCTTGTCTTCGGGCACCCAGTGCACAGGGTCGGGGAGAGAGGCGGGGGGTGAGTGGATCAGATGAACCCCTGGTGGGGATGTTCCTGGGCCAGGCTAAAACCACCATCCACTGGAAGCATCCACATGGAGGATTGTTCTGACTGCTGGCCGCTGTTCCACGGCCTTCAACACACCCGGGTGACCTTGGAGAGGGATCGCGTGGGCTCCACCAATACACTTGAAGCCTTCGTGGGCGACGCAGGACAGCAACTGTGTCACTAACGAAAGGAACCAGATCATTGGTTAATTTTATTTTTAGTTGTATTCATTTTAATTTGATCGGACGATTTGTAATAGTGGGGCCCTCCTCTTCACTAATCGTCATATTTAGTCCGAGAGCCATGGGGCAAATCACATTGCTCCAATTCAAAATACTCCAATGTCCAACACACAAGAGCAAATCAGATCCTGTCACATCATTGCTGGGATCTTTGGAATTGACACAATGTGATTGTGAATAAAAAGGCCTCAAGTTTGGAAGTGAATCCATAGAGACAAAGGGGCAGGTCACAAGCACCAAACACAAATAGTGTGCAGCCCCAGTGGCCTAATGGATAAGGCACTGGCCTCCTAAGCCAGGGATTGTGGGTTCAAGTCCCATCTGGGGTGAGTTTGGTTTTGAACCAACTTCATTCTGTGAAAACCAGCTCTTTGTCCTCATTGCTGAAATGCAGAGAGATCAAAGAGCTCAATCACACGAGGTGTCCTGTGAATGGATGCAACTTTTCCCCAGGAGGGGCAAGGCAACATCGACAAAACCACTTGCTTTTCACATAAAATCAACATTTTACCCAACACTCAACTGTACCAATTGCTGACACACAAAAGCAAGTCAGATCCTGTCACGTCATTGCTGGGATCTTTGGAACTGATACAATGTGATTGTGTGTGAAAAGAAAGGGCCGGCCCATAAAAAGGCATCAAATTTGGCAGTGAATAGATAGGGACAAGCTCCTATTACACACAGCCCCAGTGGCCTAATGGATAAGGCACTGGCCTCCTAAGCCAGGGATTGTGGGTTCAAGTCCCATCTGGGGTGAAGCAGTTTTTCGCTCTGAAACAAAATCCAAAACACCTTCTCTGAACATTGCTCCATTCCATGACAGTCAGGGAACTTTCCTTTTAACTTACCAACCAATTCAGGGAGTTCCTGTCCACACCCTTCTCACTCTGTCACTTGCTTTCCAGTGGCACAAACCAATGCGATGCTTCTCCCAAGCTGTGCGCCATCCCAATACTCAGGGAACAATGTCACCTGCATTTTCCAGGCAAATAATGTCCCTTTACCTCCTTTCCTCATTTTGCCGAACACTGTCTTCTTCTTCTCCTCCTCTTCCATGCCTAACAGTACAAGAGGAAACCCATTTCTTGCACTGCTTTCCATCCAGCAGGTCATGCTCTGGGTTTTTTCAGTGTCAGAGTCCATTCTAACATGAACAGTTGTTACCCTGACTCGCAACTCCTTACCAGGACCACCAGATAGATATGATGGGGGGGGTCGTTACTCTGCTCCCATCAGACACGAGTACCCCACCGGATGTCAGCCCACCATTCAGGGACCAGAACTCTCGTCTACAACTGCTGTTCACAACTGCTGCCAATCATTGCTGAAGTGTGTGGAATTGGCAGATATATTTATTGATAAAAACAAAGTGAGTGGCGACAAGAACAGGTAGAATGTTATGAGAGCGTAGAGCAATGACCAATTGCACAAAGGCTGTGGTAGTAGCTGTGACCCCAGTGGCCTAATGGGGAAGGCAATGAGTTTGGGAGTCACTCGAGCAAATGAAAGTGACAGGCAGGAAAAGACCAACTGGTCTATCTAGCCTGTCCCATAAAATTGTGTTGCCCGATGCATCTCGATACAGATACTCCCCACCCACCCTGAGCCGTGTAATCCCCTGGGAGAGGTGAAAAAAACAGATTAAAAATGTAGGACAATTCGGGAAATAAAGTCCAAAATTTCCTCTCTGACCCCTTTTGGTGATCAAAACTCGTCCAGGAGATCACAGAGACCCTGATTTATATTATAGGATAACTAACTCTTCTACAAATTAATCTCCACCTTGGTCCTAGAAACAGGACTTGGAGGAAATTTTTTTTGAAAAGAACTTGCATTTATATAGCACCTTTCACAACCTCAGGACGTCCCAAAACACTTTATAGCCAATGATGTCATTTTGAAGTGTAGTCACTGTTGTAATGTAGGAAACACGGCAGCCAATTTGTGCACAGCAAGATCCCACAAGCAGCAATGGGATAATGATCAGATAATCTGTTTTAGTGATGTTGGTTGAGGGTTGATTATTGTCCAGGACACCGGGGCAACTCCAAAATAATATCCTGTGATCTTTCACAAACACCTGACCTGAAATACAGCACAGCTCTCCCTCAGTCCTGCACTAAAGTGTCAGCCTGGATTCTGTGCTCAAGTCTCTGGAGTGGGACTTGAACACATGCCTTTCTGATTCAGGGACTGACTTTTATTTCTGATCAACGATTTTACAGCAGTCTGTGACATTGAGATTCTATCATTTCGTGCTGGCTGCCCTCTTACCTCTGACCCATATTGCCCTGGTAACCAGTTTGACATGCCTTGTAATTGATTTGAATTCCACTAAATCCTTTGTTAAAGTTTTAAAACATGACATTTTTACCAAGCGATTAGTTTTGCCTCCACGGTTTCGGTCTCCCCATGTGACTGGCAGAGTGGGTCAGTGACTTGTTCCCAGGCCTCTGTGGTTTGAATCCAAGCTGTCTTCAAAGTGCTGAAGTCAAGTTGGGATTGACCCAGCTCGAGCTTATTGTGGATATTAAAATAGTTAACACATACACAGCATTAGATATTCCAGGGAGAGTGGTGGAATCAACAGGTTGGGTTGCCTCTCAGACAAACCTGGATCACTTTTATGTATCAGCCTTGGATCAAAGGTTGAGTCAGAAGTTTGTGGGTTCAAGTCCCACTTCAGGCTGACACTCCAGTGCAATGCTGAGGGAGTGCTGCATTGTCAGAGGTGCCGTCTTTTGGATGAGATGTTAAACCGAGGCCCCGTTTGCCCTCTCAGGTGGATGTGAAAGGTCCCTCGGCACTATTTCCAAGAGCAGGGGAGTTTCCCCGGTGTCCAGGAAAATATTTATCCCTCAACCAAAACCACAAAAGTAATCATCTATTTATTTATCTCATTGCTGTTTGTGGGATCTTGCTGTGTGTAAATTAGCTGCCACATTTCCTACATTACATAGAATTACATAGAATGTACAGCACAGAAACAGGCCATTCAGCCCAACAGGTCCATGCCGGTGTTTATGCTCCACACGAGTCTCCTCCCACTCTCTTCATCTAACCATATCAGCATATCCTTCTATTCCTTTCTCCCTCATGTGTTTATCTAGTTTCCACTTAAATGTATCTAGACTAGCCGTCTCAACTACTCCTTGTGGTAGTGAGTTCCACATTCTAACCACTCTCTGGGGAAAGAAATTTATCCTGAATTTCCTATTGGATTTATTAGTGTCTATCTTTTGTTTATGGCCCCTTGCTCCGGGCTCCCCTGCAAGTGGAAACATCTTCTCTCCATCTACACATTGCTCCAATTCAAAATACTCCAATGTCCAACACACAAGAGCAAATCAGATCCTGTCACATCATTGCTGGGATCTTTGGAATTGACACAATGTGATTGTGAATAAAAAGGCCTCAAGTTTGGAAGTGAATCCATAGAGACAAAGAGGCAGGTCACAAGCATCAAAATCCAATAGCGTGCAGCCCCAGTGGCCTAATGGATAAGGCACTGGCCTCCTAAGCCAGGGATTGTGGGTTCAAGTCCCATCTGGGGTGAAGCAGTTTTTGGCTCTGAAACAAAAGTCTTCTCTGAACATTGCTGCATTCCGTGACAGTCAGGGAGCTTTCCTTTCAACTTACCAACCAATCCAGGTTTCCTTGCCCATGTTTGACCTGATGCCATGAGATTTCATGGGGTCCAGAGTCAATGTTGTGGACTCCCAGGGCCACTCCCTCCTGACTGTATATCACTGTACCACCACCTCTGGGTACAGTAGCGTAGTGGTTATGTTACTGGATGAATAATCCAGATGCCTGAACTAAAATCCAGAGTCATGAGCTCAAATCCCACCACGGCAGCTGGCGAATTTAAATTCAATTAATTAAATAAAATCTGGAATTAAAATCCTAATATCAGTAATGATAGCCATGAAACTACCGGATTGTTGGAAAAACCCATCTGGTTCACGAATGTCCTTTAGGGAAGGAAACCTGCTGTCCTTACCCGGTCTGGCCTATATGTGACTCCAGACCCACAGCAATGTGGTTGATTCTTAATTGCCCTCTGAAATGGCCCAGCAAGCCACTCAGTGGTAAAATCTCGCTACGAAAAGTCGTAATAAAACCGGACGGACCACCCTGCATCGGACAACTAGGCACCGGACACGACAACGGCAAAACATCAAGCCCTGCAAGGTCCTCCTTACTAACATCTGGGGACTTGTGCCAAAATTGGGAGAGCTGTCCCACAGACCAGTCAAGCAACAGCCTGACATAGCCATACTCACAGAATCATACCTTTCAGCCAACGTCCCAGACTCTTCCATCACCATCCCTGGGTATGTCCTGACCCACGAGAGGTAGCGGTACAGTGATAGTCAGGAGGGAGTGGCCCTGGGAGTCCTCAACATTGACTCTGGACCTCATGAAATCTCATGGCATCAGGTCAAACATGGGGAAGGAAACCTCCTGCTGATTACCACCTACCGTCCTCCCTCAGCTGATGAATCAGTCCTCCTCCATGTTGAGAAGCACTGAGGTTAGCAAGGGCACAAAATGTACTCTGGGTGGGGGACTTCAATGTCCATCATCACGAGTGGCTCGGTTGCTCCACTACTGGCCGAGTCCTGAAGGACATAGCTGCGAGACTGGGCCTGCGGCAGGTGGTGAGCGATCCAACACGAGGGGAAAAACTTACTTGACCTCGTCCTCACCAATCTACCTGTCGCAAATGCATCTGTCCATGACAGTATTGGTCGGAGTGACCACCGCACAGTCCTCGTGGAGATGAAGTCCCATCTTCACACTGAGGACACCATCCAACAGCGTTGTGTGGCACTACCACCGTGCTAAATAGGATAGATTCAGAACAGATCTAGCAGCTCAAAACTGGGCATCCATGAGGCACTGTGGGCCATCAGCAGCAGCAGAATTGTATTCCAGCACAATCTGTAACCTCATGGCTCGGCATATTCCTCACTCTACCATTACCAACAAGCCAGGGGATCAACCCTGGTTCAAGGAGGAGTGTAGAAGAGCATGCCAGGAGCAGCACCAGGCGTACCTAAAAATGAGGTGCCAACCTGGTGAAGCGACAATTCAGGACGACATGCATGCTAAACAGCGGAAGCAACATGCTATCGACAGAGCGAAGCGATTCCACAACCAACGGATCAGATCAAAGCTCTGCAGCCCTGTCACATTCCAGTCGTGTAATGGTGGTGGACAATTAAATAACTAACGGGAGGAGGAGGCTCTGTAAACATCCCCATCCTCAATGATGGCAGAGTCCAGCACGTGAGTGCAAAAGACAAGGCTGAAGCGTTTGCAACCATCTTCAGCCAGAAGTGCCGAGTGGATGATCCATCTCGGCCTCCTCCCGATATCCCCACCATCACGGAAGCCAGTCTTCGGCCAATTCGATTCACTCCACGTGATATCAAGAAACGGCTGAGTGCACTGGATACAGCAAAGGCTATGGGCCCCGACAACATCCCAGCTGTAGTGCTGAAGACTTGTGCTCCAGAACTAGCTGCGCCTCAAGCCAAGCTGTTCCAGTACAGCTACAACACTGGCATCTACCTGACAATGTGGAAAATTGACCAGGTATGTCCTGTCCACAAAAAACAGGACAATTCCAATCCAGCCAATTACCTCCCCATCAATCTACTCTCAATCATCAGCAAAGTGACGGAAGGAGTTGTCGACAGTGCTATCAAGCGGCACTTACTCACCAATAACCTGCTCACCGATGCTCAGTTTGGGTTCCGCCAGGACCACTCGGCTCCAGACCTCATTACAGCCTTGGTCCAAACATGGACAAAAGAGTTGAATTCCAGAGGTGAGGTGAGAGTGACTGCCCTTGACATCAAGGCAGCCTTTGACCGAGTGTGACACCAAGGAGCCCTAGTAAAATTGAAGTCAATGGGAATCAGGGGGAAAACTCTCCAGTGGCTGGAGTCATACCTAGCACAAAGGAAGATGGTAGTGGTTGTTGGGGGCCAATCATCTCAGCCCCAGTGCATTGCTGCAGGAGTTCCTCAGGGCAGTGTCCTAGGCCCAACCATCTTCAGCTGCTTCATCAATGACCTTCCCTCCATCATAAGGTCAGAAATGGGGATGTTCGCTGATGACTGCACAGTGTTCAGTTCCATTCGCAAACCCTCAAATAATGAAGCAGTCCGAGCCCGCATGCAGCAAGACTTGGACAGCATCCAGGCTTGGGCTCATAAGGGGCAAGTAACATTCGCACCAGATAAGTGCCAGGCAATGACCATCTCCAACAAGAGAGAGTCTAACCACCTCCCTTTGACATTCAACGGCATTACCATCGCCGAATCCCCCACCATCAACATCCTGGGGGTTACCATTGACCAGAAACTTAACTGGACCAGCCATATAAATACTGTAGCTACGAGAGCAGGTCAGAGGCTGGGTATTCTGCGGCGAGTGACTCACCTTCTGACTCCCCAAAGCCTTTCCACCATCTACAAGGCACAAGTCAGGAGTGTGATGGAATACTCTCCACTTGCTTGGATGAGTGCAGCTCCAACAACACTCAAGAAGCTCGACACCATCCAGGATAAAGCAGCCCGCTTGATTGGCACCCCATCCACCACCCTAAACATTCACTCCCTTCACCACCGGTGCACTGTGGCTGCAGTGTGCACCATCCACAGGATGCACTGCAGCAACTCGCCAAGGTTTCTTCGACAGCACCTCCCAAACCCTCGACCTCTACCACCTAGAAGGACAAGAGCAGCAGGCACATGGGAACAACACCACCTGCACGTTCCCCTCCAAGTCACACACCATCCCGACTTGGAAATATATCGTCGTTCCTTCATTGTCGCTGGGTCAAAATCCTGGAACTCCCTTCCTAACAGCACTGTGGGAGAACCGTCACCACACGGACTGCAGCGGTTCAAGAAGGCGGCTCACCACCACCTTCTCGAGGGCAATTAGGGATGGGCAATAAATGCTGGCCTTGCCAGCGACGCCCACATCCCGTGAACGAATAAAAAAAAAAGCTAGTTCCTGTCCAGCACCCTTCTCACTCTGTCACTTGCTTTCCAGTGGCACAAACCAATGTGATGTTTCTACCAAGCTGTGCGCCATCCCAATATTTGTCGGGGGTGGTGGTGTGTGTCAGCTTCACCTCTGACCTCTGAGTGGTCCGAATCACTCCCACTCCCTGGGTTCTAGATCTTGGACTTATTTGGGGGTTGTGACAAAGTGCAGCAGACAACTGGTTTTGGTGCAAGAAACTTCGATCTTTATTCAAGAGAGAAAATACAACACAACAATCTTAACACTCTAATAAAATGGGGAACACTTCGGTACACACGAGGGAAATTACAGTAGAAAGATACCTCACCCCTCCCAATCCCACTGTACTAGCTAAGTTGGACTCTAAAGGACCAGAGATAATGCTCACCAAACAAATCCTTGACAGTAATTCACCCAGAGGTAAGTCAGGAATAGATTGTAGAGTGGAAACTTTGCGGATCTTTGGTTTTCTCCTGAGTTGGTTTTTTTTGGTCGCGGTGGCCCAATATTACCCGGTTGGTTGCTGGTAATATTCGGTTGGTTGTTTCGTAAGGCCCTTGTTGCCGCGAGGTGTCTGATGATCACTGGGGCTGTTGCTCTGGTTTCTTCTTGTGTGTCAGCCTGCTTCTCGAGCTGCTGACCTTCCCTGTTGAACTTCTTTCTGTTGCTCCCTCACCTTGTTGAACTGTTGTCTTCCGAGCTGTCGAACTCCTGGCTGAACTGCCTTCTTGAGAAAATGGGCCTTCAATTATACTAATTGAAGCCTCCTTATCTGCGCGCCAAATCTGACCCAGTTTATTGTAAGGTTTTGGCGGGCTCGTTAAGAGTAACTTGTTTATGAAATGTGTGAAGTGGTTTCGGGATGGTTTCATCAGTTGTTGAGCTCTTGCTTGATTGTAGTCATTGTGCTCAGGTTTCGAGTTTCCTGACTGGGCCTGAGATTTCCTTGGAGTGGGGTGATTGGATTTGTTTTACGCATGCTTTGGATGGGTCCTGTAATTTGGGTGGGGACTGCTCTTCCATGGGTCTATTGTCTGAATGTAAATGTCTGATAGGGGCTGAGTGAGGTCACACAGTTCCCCAGACAGTTTGATTAACTCCAATACTCAAACCGTCTATTACAGAGCTCGATCCCAACTCCTGTTGCAGCCTTTTCCTTTACAAGCCCAAACATGCCTTTTTTTAAAAATACCAAATCTTGGTTTTTGACCTTGAACCTTTTGACCTTGAACCTTTGACCCTCTGTTAGGCGCAATACATTTCATCACCGGTTTTTGACCTTGAACCTTTTGACCTTGAACCTTTGACCCTCTGTTAGGCGCAATACATTTCATCACCCTGAAATGGTTAGAAAAGAGTCCAAAGTCCTTTTCTTTAGGGTTTTTCTCCGTGTTTTGGGGGATCTGTGAATTTGAGAATCTGACACAGCCCCTCAGACAATGAAGCAGTCCGTGCCCACATGCAGCAAGATCTGGACAACATCCAGGCTTGGGCTGATAAGTGGCAAGTAACATTGGTGCCAGACAAATACCAGGCAATGACCATCTCCAACAAGAGAGAATCTAACCACCTCCCCTTGACATTCAATGGCATCACCATCGCCGAATCCCCCACCATCAACATCCTGGGGGTCACCAATGATCAGAAACTTAACTGGAGCAGCCATAGAAATACTGTGGCTCCAAGAGCAGGTCAGAGGCTGGGTATTCTGCGCCAAGTGACTCACCTCCTGACTCCACAAAGCCTTTCCACCATCTACAAGGCACAAGTCAGGAGTGTGATGGAATACTCTCCAGTTGCCTGGATGAGTGCAGCTCCAACAACACTCAAGAAGCTGAACACCATCCAGAACAAAGCAGCCAGCTTGATTGGCACCCCATCCACCATCCTAAATGTTCATTTGGCAACTCGCCAAGGCTTCTTCGACAGCCCCTCCCAAAACCGCGACCTCTACCACATAGAAGGACAAGGGCAGCAGGCACATGGGAACAACACCACCTGCACGTTCCCCTCCCCAAGGCATATACCATCCTGACTTGGAAATATATTGCCATTCCTTCTTCGTCATTGGGTCAAAATCCTGGAACTCCCTTCCTAACAGCACTGTGGGAGAACCTTCACCACACGGACTGCAGCGGTTCAAGAAGGCGGCTCACCACCACCTTCTCAAGGGCAATTAGGGATGGGCAATAAATGCCGGCCTTGGCAGCAATGCCCACATCCCATGAACGAATAAAAAAAAAATTCACTCTTACGCTGAGCGGTAAAGCCCAGACTGTTCCTTCGCGAAAAGTTCGGGGTTTGTCTGTTTCCTTGGTAGATATTTATCAAGATACCGTCATTAGTGATCTCACAGAGCTGACGTGTGTTCACTTAGGGTTTTGAGTCTATGAACCCAGGGTGCTTGAGTCGATGGACTTAAAAGTGTTGAAGTCAAGATGTTCCGACCTTGGCCCTGGTTGACCTCTGCCAGGATGTGCTTGACCTGGTCATGGATGTAAATAGGTTTCCCCCCTTGGCTGGGTTGGGCAGCGGTGGTGGTGAAGGGGACGGTCCCTTTCCCTGTCTCCGGGCTTTGCTTCAGGCATGGATTTATCCCCCGTGCCTGATGCTTGAGTCACACTGCCCAAAGGACGGGGCGGGGTGGGGGTGGGGCCAGACTGCCGCTCCCTGTCTGGCCTAGAACCCACAGAGGAGCCCGTGAGAGACTCCTCTGCCTCCGATCCTGGGGGTGGGGTCCAGGTAGAGGCGGGGTCAGTTATGGCGGCCGGTCCTCGCGACGCATTCTGTGCAGCGAGCGGAATGTCCGAGGACGACCCCCTGGAGGAGGATGGTGGGTGAATTGTTGATGCTGAGATTGATGTCGAGGTGGTGGTCAGGAGAAGGCCCTCGATGGAGTGGATCACCAATATCTGTTAGGTTCCCTGTGGGCTTTGGGGCTTGGGACACATTTCGTCGCCCGGATCCCACTTCTTTATGCCACTGCTGAGTGTGTGATTAAGATTAATGGATCTTTGATGGACCCCCACCCACCTTTGGTTTGGGAGAGGAATGTGTCAAGGAGGCCCCATGTCAGGCCAGTTATATTTGATCTGCACAGAGTCTTTCCTGCACCTCTTATACAACAGATTGTTGGGACTGTCTCTGTACAAGCCGGGTGTGGAGGCGATCCTTTCAGCTCATGGCGATGATGTCCTCCTCACGGTGAGGGATCCCATTGACTTGCGGAGGATGCACGAGTGCCAGCAGGTGAACTCTGCCATGTCATAGAATCATACAGCACAGGAGGAGGCCATTCAGCCCATCGTGCCTGTGCCGGCTCTTTGAAAGAGCTATCCAATTAGTCCCACTCCCCTGTTCATTCCCCGTAGACCTGAAAATTTCTCCTTTTCAAGTATTTATCCAATTCCCTTTTGAAAGTTATTATTGAATCTGCTTCCTTCACCCTTTCAGGCCATGCATTCCAGATCACAACAACTCACTGAGTGAAAAAATTCTCCTCATTTCCCCCCTGGAGATTTTGCCAATTATCTTAACTCTGTGTCCTCTGGTTACCGACCCTCCTGCCAGTGGAAATAATTTCTCCCTATCCACTCTCTCAAAATCCTTCATTATTTTGAACACCTCGATTAAATCTCCCTTTAACCTTCTCTGTTCTAAGGAGAACAATCCCAGCTTCTCCAGTCTCTCCCCATAACTGAAGTCCCTCATCCCTGGTACCATTCTAATAAATCTCTTCTGCACCCTCTCGAAGGCCTTGACATCCTTCCTAAAGTGTGGTGCCCAGAATTGAACACAATACTCCAGCTGAGACCTAAACAGTAATTTATAAAAATTTAGCATCAATTCCTTGCTTTTCAACTCTATGCCTCTATTTATAAAGCCAAGGATCCCCTGTGCTTTTTTAACAGCCTTATCCACTTGTCCTGCCATCTTCAAAGATGTTGTATATTTGTATTTGCATCCTTCACAACAATCAATTGGGAGAAGTGCATTGGTCATAAACCAACAGGTGACCACTATCTTTTGATTCCAGTTTCTCACTTTGATCCCTCCCCTTGAATTTGTCACCAAGATTCAGTGGAAACTCAGTAGGAGACACTGGGTCTCTCTGCTCTGGTTCTGAGACTCACGTGCAGCCACACCCAGCTTGGAACTTTCCACCTTCAGGTGCTGCACATGGAAGTTCATCCAAAGTGCTGTGCGCTGGTAACAATCTTTTTCTGCCAGATGCACAGCCTAAATTATGATAGGCAGCTCTTTTTCATAAAACTGCAAGGAATACGTACGTCCTTCCAGGAGCTGCCTGTCTTATCCAGGGAGTTGCTAAGAGATCCAGCAGGATTTCTGCCCATTCTGAGGTATTGGCCATTCTGTCTGAGCTCTTCTTCCATAAACCCATCTACACATGATCAGTTTCAGTGACACAAAGGTGGTGGAGAGGAGAGCCCTTGCTGCGAAGGTAAACAGAGTCTGGGATGTACTGGGCAGTGGGTCAGCAGGCTGGATACCGTCAGAGTTATTACCTGCTCCAACATCAACAACAAAAACACCTTGTATTTATATCACATCTTTACTCTAGTAAAATGTCCCAAAGCGCATCACAGGAGTGGAATGAGACAAAAATTGACACCAAGACACAAAAGGAGATATTAGAACAGGTGATCAAAAGCTTGATCAAAGTGGTAGGTTTTAAGGAGCGTCTTAAAGGAGGAGAGAGAGGTGGAGAGGCAGAGAGGTTTAGGGAGGGAATTCCAGAGCTTGGGGCCGAGGCAGCTGAAGGCACAGCCGCCAACGGTGGAGTGATTAAAATCGGGGATGTGAAAGAGGCAAGGATTGGAGGAGCACAGAGATCTCAGAGGGTTGTAGGAGGTTACAGGTAACAGAGATAGGGAGGGGCGAGGTCATGGAGGGATTTGAAAACATGGATGAGAATTTTAAAATCGAGGTGTTGCCAGACCGGGAGCCAATGTAGGTCAGTGTGCACAGGGGTGATGGGAGAATGGGACTTGGTGTGAGTTAGGATACGGGCAAAAGGGTTTAGGAGGAGCTTCAATTTACGGAGGGTCTAAGATGGGAGGCCGGACAGGAGAGTTTTTAATATGCAAGATTCGAGGTGAGGAGGCCATGGATGAGGATTCCAGCAGCCGATGAGCTGACAATTACATCTGGCCTGTAGCCAAAGCCATCCAGGGGCTAAAATCCACAATTGACCCTGACTCAGTTGAGTGTGTCGAGGAGGCTCAGCCATATGGAGCGATTCCGGTGAATCTCACCCATATTTGGACGGAGCTGCTCATTGGCGCGAGGCACCCAACCTCCCTCTGGAAACTCGGTCTCTCAAATTGAGGCATCTCTCGGAGATTCCCTTGGGCCCATTCTGCTCTGAGTGGAGGGATTTCCTGAATAGGTCACTGCTGCATACTCTCCCTCGCCTTCCGTCCCGACATGCCCTCGGGTAATATCCTGCTGGCCGGCAGAGGCGAGAGTCCCCTCAGGAAAGCCCTGTATTTGGGGTTCCTCCTCTGCACCATTGTAGATCTGGGGTGGAGAGGGTTGCATGAACATTCTCCTCGGCCATTTCACAGATACCCGGCCACTTGTCCATTTTGTGGGTTGGATGAAGATATACATTATGTTTATTCACAGTACCGGAGGTTGCAACCCCTGGTTCACTATTTAAAGCGGCCGCGCCTCAAGTTTTAGTTACCTTGAAGTCCTTGTCTTCGGGCACCCAGCGCACAGGGTGGGGGAGAGAGGCGGGGGGTGAGCGGATCAGATGAACCCCTGGTGGGGATGTTCCTGGGCCAGGCTAAAACCACCATCCACTGGAAGCATCCACATGGAGGATTGTTCTGACTGCTGGCCGCTGTTCCACGGCCTTCAACACACCCGGGTGACCTTGGAGAGGGATCGCGTGGGCTCCACCAATACACTTGAAGCCTTCGTGGGCGACACAGGACAGCAACTGTGTCACTAACGAAAGGAACCAGATCATTGGTTAATTTTATTTTTAGTTGCAGACATTTTAGTTTGATTGGACGATTTGTAATCGTGGGGCCCTCCTCTTCACTAATCGTCATATTTAGTCCGAGAGCCATGGGGCAAATCACATTGCTCCAATTCAAAATACTCCAATGTCCAACACACAAGAGCAAATCAGATCCTGTCACATCATTGCTGGGATCTTTGGAATTGACACAATGTGATTGTGAATAAAAAGGCCTCAAGTTTGGAAGTGAATCCATAGAGACAAAGGGACAGGTCACAAGCACCAAACACCAATAGTATGCAGCCCCAGTGGCCTAATGGATAAGGCACTGGCCTCCTAAGCCAGGGATTGTGGGTTCAAGTCCCATCTGGGGTGAGCTCAGTTTTAAACCAACTGCATTCTGAGAAAACCAGCTCTTTGTCCTCATTGCTGAAATACAAAGAGATCAAGAGCAAAGTCACAGGAGGTGTC
Organism: Heptranchias perlo; assembly: GCF_035084215.1. NCBI lineage: Eukaryota > Metazoa > Chordata > Chondrichthyes > Hexanchiformes > Hexanchidae > Heptranchias > Heptranchias perlo. The sequence goes on from NC_090335.1 coordinate 7,635,454, forward strand.
CTGTAAATTGATGAAACTTTTCCCCAGCAGGGGCAAGGAAACAGCGACAAAACCACTTGCTTTTCACATAAAATCGACATTTTGCCCAACACTCAACTGTACCAATTGCTGACACACAAAAGCAAGTCAGATCCTGTCACGTCATTGCTGGGATCTTTGGAACTGATACAATGTGATTCTGTCTGAAAAGAAAGGGATGGCCCATAAAAAGGCATCAAATTTGGCAGTGAATATATTGGGACAAAGGGACAAGTTGCACGCACCAAGCTCCAATTACACACAGCCCCAGTGGCCTAATGGATAAGGCACTGGCCTCCTAAGCCAGGGATTGTGGGTTCAAGTCCCATCTGGGGTGGAGCAGTTTTTTGCTCTGAAACAAAAGCCAAAACACCTTCTCTGAACATTGCTGCATTCTGTGACAGTCAGGGAGCTTTCCTTTTAACTTACCAACCAATCCAGGGAGTTCCTGTCCACACCCTTCTCACTCAGTCACTTGCTTTCCAATGGCACAAACCAATGCGATGCTTCTACCAAGCTGTGCGCCATCCCAATACTCAGGGAACAATGTCAGCAGCATTTTCCAGGCAAATAATGTCCCTTTACCTCCTTTCCTCATTTTACTGAACACTGTCTTCTTCTTCTCCTCCTCTTCCATGCCTAACAGTACAAGAGGAAACCCATTTCTTGCACTGCTTTCCATCCAGCCGGTCATGCTCTGGGTTTTTCCCGTGTCAGAGTCCATTCTAACATGAACAGTTGTGACCCTGACTCGCAACTCCTTACCAGGACCACCAGATAGATATGATGGGGGGGTCGTTACTCTGCTCCCATCAGACACGAGTACCCCACCAGATGTCAACCCACCATTCAGGGACCAGAACTCTCTTCTATACTTGCCAAGGTTGTTCTGGGAAATCAAAAGTGTTTACAACTGCTACCAATCATTGCTGAAGTGTGTGGAATTGGCAGATATATTTATTGATAAGAACAACGTGAGTGGCGACAAGAACAGGTAGAATGTTATGAGAGCGTAGAGCAATGACCAATTGCACAAAGGCTGTGGTAGGAGCTGTGACCCCAGTGGCCTAATGGGGAAGGCAATGAGTTTGGGAGTCACTCGAGCAAATGAAAGTGACAGACAGGAAAAGACCAACTGGTCTATCTAGCCTGTCCCATAAAGTTGTGCTGCCCTATGCATCTTGATACAGATACTCACCACCCACCCTGAGCCGTGTAATCCCCTGGGAGAGGTGAAAAAAATAGATTGAAAATGTAGGACAATTTGGGAAATAAAATCCAAAAATTCCTCTCTGACCCCTTTAGGTGATCAAAACTAGTCCAGGAGATCACATGGACCCTGATTTATATTATAGGATAACTAACTCTTCCGAGAAACAGGACTTGGAGGAAAGTATTTTTGAAAAGAACTTGCATTTATATAGCACCTTTCGTGACCTCTGAACGTCCCAAAATGCTTAATAGCCAAAGAAGTAATTGTGAAGTGTAGTCACTGTTCTAATGTAGGAAACTTGGCAGCCTATTTGGCAGATGCAATACAATATTGGAAAATGTGAGGTTATGCACTTTGGCAGGAAAAGTCAGAGAGCAAGTTATCATCATAATGGCGAGAAACTGGAAATTACTGCAGTCCAAAGGGATCTGGGGGTCCTAATGCAAGTCAATCAAAAAGTTAGTATGCAGGTGCAGCAGGTGATCAAGAAGGCCAATGGAATGTTGGCTTTTATTGCTAGGGAATAGAATATAAAAACAGGGAGGTATTGCTGCAGTTATATAAGGTATTGGTGAGACCACACCTGGAATACTGCATGCAGTTTTGGTCTCCATACTTAAGAAAAGACATACTTGCTCTCGAGGCAGTACAAAGAAGGTTCACTTGGTTAATCCCGGGGATGAGGGGGCGGACATATGAGGAGAGGTTGAGTAGATTGGGACTCTACTCATTGGAGTTCAGAAGAATGAGAGGCGATCTTATTGAAACATAAAGATTGTGAAGGGGCTTGATCGGGTGGATGCGTTAAGGATGTTCCCAAGGATGGGTGAAACTAGAACTCGGGGGCATAATCTTAGAATAAGGGGCTGCGCTTTCAAAACTGAGATGAGGAGAAACTTCTTCACTCAGAGGGTAGCAGGTCTGTGGAATTTGCTGCCCCAGGAAGCTGTGGAAGCGACATCATTAAATAAATTTAAAACAGAAATAGACAATTTCCTAGAAGTAAAGGGAATTGGGGTTACGGGGAGCGGGCAGGAAATTGGACATGAATTTAGATTTGAGGTTAGGATCAGATCAGCCATGATCTTATTGAATGGCGGAGCAGGCTCGAGGGGCCGATTGGCCTACTCCTGCTCCTATTTCTTATGTTCTCATAAAACTGCAAGGAATACGTACGTCCTTCCAGGAGCTGCCTGTCTTATCCAGGGAGTTGCTGAGATCCAGCAGGATTTCTGCCCAGTCTGAGGTATTGGCCATTCTGTCTGAACTACTCTTCCATAAACCCATCTACACGTGATCAGTTTCAGTGACACAAAGGTGGTGGAGAGGAGAGCCCTTGCTGCGAAGGTAAACAGAGTCTGGGATGTACTGGGCAGTGGGAGAACGGGACTTGATGTGAGTTAGGATCCGGTCAGCAGAGTTTAGGATGAGCTTAAGTTTACGGCGGGTGGAAGATGGGAGGCCGGCCAGGAGAGCTTTGGAATGGTCAAAATTTGAGGTGACAAGCTGTTCGATGAGGATTCCAGCAGCCGATGAGCTGACAATTATATCTGGCCGATAGCCAAAGCCATCGAGGGTCTAAAATCCACAATTGACCCTGACTCCGTTGAGTGTGTCGAGGAGGCTCAGCCATATGGAGCGATTCCGGTGAATCTCACCCATATTCGGACGGAGCTGCTCATCGGCGCGAGGCTCAGAAGTCTCCCTCGGAAAGCTCGGCCACCCAAATTGAGGCATCTCTCGGAGATTCCCTTGGGCCCATTCTGCTCTGAGTGGAGGGATTTCCTGAATAGGTCACTGCTGCATACTCTCCCTCGCCTTCCGTCCCGACATGCCCTCGGGTAATATCCTGCTGGCCGGCAGAGGCGAGTGTCCCCTCAGGAAAGCCCTGTATTTGGGGTTCCTCCTCTGCACCATTGGAGACCTGGGGTGGAGAGGGTTGCATGAACATTCTCCTCGGCCATTTCACAGATACCCGGCCACTTGTCCATTTTGTGGGTTGGATGAAGATATACATTATCTTTATTTACAGTACCGGAGGTTGCAACCCCTGGTTCACTATTTAAAGGGGCCGCACCTCAAGTTTTAGTTACCTTGAAGTCCTTGTCTTCGGGCACCCAGTGCACAGGGTGGGGGAGAGAGGCGGGGGGTGAGCGGATCAGATGAACCCCTGGTGGGGATGTTCCTGGGCCAGGCTAAAACCACCATCCACTGGAAGCATCCACATGGAGGATTGTTCTGACTGCTGGCCGCTGTTCCACGGCCTTCAACACACCCGGGTGACCTTGGAGAGGGGTCGCGTGGGCTCCACCAATACACTTGAAGCCTTCGTGGGCGACGCAGGACAGCAACTGTGTCACTAATGAAAGGAACCAGATCATTGGTTAATTTTATTTTTCGTTGCAGACATTTTAGTTTGATTCGACGATTTGTAATCGTGGGGCCCTCCTCTTCACTAATCGTCATATTTAGTCCGAGAGCCATGGGGCAAATCACATTGCTCCAATTCAAAATACTCCAATGTCCAACACACAAGAGCAAATCAGATCCTGTCACATCATTGCTGGGATCTTTGGAATTGACACAATGTGATTGTGAATAAAAAGGCCTCAAGTTTGGAAGTGAATCCATAGAGACAAAGGAGCAGGTCACAAGCACCAAACACCAATAGTGTGCAGCCCCAGTGGCCTAATGGATAAGGCACTGGCCTCCTAAGCCAGGGATTGTGGGTTCAAGTCCCATCTGGGGTGAAGCAGCTTTTTTGCACTGAAACAAAAGCCAAAACACCTTCTCTGAACATTGCTCCATTCCGTGACAGTCAGGGAGCTTTCCTTTTAACTTACCAACCAATCCAGGGAGTCCCTGTCCAGCACCCTTCTCACTCTGTCACTTGCTTTCCAGTGGCACAAACCAATGCGATGCTTCTACCAAGCTGTGCGCCATCCCAATACTCAGGGAACAATGTCACCTGCATTTTCCAGGCAAATAATGTCCCTTTACCTCCTTTCCTCATTTTACTGAACACTGTCTTCTTCTTCTCCTCCTCTTCCATGCCTAACAGTACAAGAGGAAACCCATTTCTTGCACTGCTTTCCATCCAGCAGGTCATGCTCTGGGTTTTTTCAGTGTCAGAGTCCATTCTAACATGAACAGTTCTTACCCTGATTCGCAACTCCTTACCAGGACCACCAGATAGATATGATGGGGGGGGTCGTTACTCTGCTCCCATCAGACACGAGTACCCCACCGGATGTCAACCCACCATTCAGGGATCGGAACTCTCGTCTACACTTGCCAGGACTGTTTGAGGAAATCAGAAGTGTTCACAACTGCTACCAATCATTGCTGAAGTGTGTGGAATTGGCAGATATATTTATTGATAAAAACCAAGTGAATGGCGACAAGAACAGGTAGAATGTTATGAGAGCGTAGAGCAATGACCAATTGCACAAAGGCTGTGGTAGGAGCTGTGACCCCAGTGGCCTAATGGGGAAGGCAATGAGTTTGGGAATCACTCGAGCAAATGAAAGTGACAGACAGGAAAAGACCAAATGGTCTATCTAGCCTGTCCCATGAAGTTGTGCTGCCCGATGCATCTCGATACAGATACTCCCCACCCACCCAGAGCCGTGTAATCCCCTGGGAAAGGTGAAAAAAACAGATTATAAATGTAGGACAATTAGGGAAATAAAATCTGGAAATTCCTCTCTGACCCCTTTTAGTGATCAAAACTAGTCCAGGAGATCACAGAGACCCTGATTTGTATTATGGGATAGCTACCTCTTCTGCAAAGTAATCTCCATCTTGGTCCTGGAAACAGGACTTTGAGGAAATGTTTTTTCAAAGAACTTGCATTTATATCGCACCTTTCATGACCTCAGGACGTCCCAAAACGCTTTATAGACCAATGAAGTAATTTTGAAGTGTAGTCACTGTTGTAATGTAGGAAATGCAGCAGACAATTCACGGACAGCAAGATCCCACAAACAGCAATGAGATAATGACCCGAGGATCTATTTTAGTGATGTTGGTTGAGGGATGAATATTGGCCAGGACACCGGGGAGAACTCCAAAATAACATCATGTCATTTTTCCAAAACACCTGACCTGAAATACAGCACAGCTCTCCCTCAGTACTGCACTAAAGTGTCAGCCGAGATTATATGCTCAAGTCTCTGGGAACACCGATCAGACCAACTTTTATGCATCAGCCTTGGCTCAAAGATTGAGTCAGAAGGTTGTGGGTTCAAGTCCCACTTCAGGCTGACACTCCAGTGCAATGCTGGGGGAGTGTTGCATTGTCGGAGGTGCCGTCTTTTGGATGAGACGTTAAACTGAGGCCCCGTCTGCCCTCTCAGGTGGATGTAAAAGAACCCATGGAACTATTTCTAAGAAGAGCAGGGGAGTTCTCCCCAGTGTCCGGGACAATATTTATCCCTCAACCAAAATCACAAAAAAAACAGATCACCTGTTTATTTCTCTCATTGCTGTTTGTGGGATCTTGCTGTGTGTAAATTAGCTGCCACATTTCCTACATTACATAGAATTACATCGAATGTAATTCGCTACATCACTGGCATCTACCTGACAATGTGGAAAATTGCCCAGGTATGTCCTGTCCACAAAAAGCAGGACAAATCCAATCCGGCCAATTACTGCCCCATCAGTCTATTCTCAATATATCCTTTGTATAATATGGAGACCAGGACTGTTCTCAGTACTCCAAGTGTGGTCTAACCAAGGTTCGATACAAGTTCAACATAATTTCTCTGCTTTTCAATTCTATCCCTCTAGAAATGAACCCGAGTGCTTGATTTGCCTTTTTTTATGGCCTTATTAACCTGCGTTGCTACTTTTACTGATTTGTGTATCTGGACCCCCAGATCCCTCTGCTCCTCGACCCCATTTAGACTCTGATTTTCCAAGGAGTAGGTGGCCTCTTTATTCTTCCTCCCAAAATGTACCACCTCACACTTAATGTATATGGAAATTCATTTGCCAATTACAAGCCCATTCTGCAAGTTTATTGATGTCTTCTTGTATTTTCTCCCATCCTCCTCAGTATTAACTCTACCCCCTTATTTGGTGTCGTTACAACTTCACTTTGAAGTGACTACACTTGAAACGTACTTCATTGAAGTGCTGTGGGATGTCTCGAGGCCATGAAAGGTGCGATATAAATGCAAGTGTTTCTCCTCCATGCCTGTCACTACGCACTCAGCACCTCACCCAGTCACCATGTACATTGGGAGACGGCCCATTGTCTGCCGGTTTGGAGAGCTGCTTACAATATCAGAACGGTGAGAGGGTCATTGCATTAAATGCTAGCTCAGAAACATTAGTGAGATCCCACTCCTTAAGACTATTCATTTTTAGTGATGGAGCTTTCGACATACCAGCTCTCGAACATTTTCTTTGCTTGCACCTTTTTCTGAACAGAGGCCGTGTGAAAACGGCCGATCTCCGCCCTTGTGAATCCCAGCTCGGAAGCCACAATGGTCCATTCAAAGCCCAGGTCTTTGGCGAGTTCTTGGACAGACTTCAGGTTGATCACTGCATCCTGGGTCAGGAAATCAGCTTTTAAAATAACCAAATACAAAAGGTGCCAGCAATATCTGCTTCAACTGCACAAGACATTAAAAGCAGCACCGCAAGTAGATAAGGTTATAGAAAAAGTTCATGGAATAGCGGGTTTAAGGCAAGAGGTAATGGTGAATCTAGATACAGGATTAAATGGAAGAGATTGAGGACAGAGAGCAGTAGAAAGGTTTTTGCACAGAGGGCTGTGAGGCTGTGGGTTATGGTGGATACACTACTGGAGACAGTGATTGCAGCAGGGATGGTGTCAACATTTAAGAACAGGTTAGACAGGTGATTGATGGAAAGGGGAACGAAGGGATAGGGCGGACACATGGGATTAGGATACTGCTCGTGTGGGGGATCAAGACCAGCACCGACTGGTTGGGGCCAACGCCCAGTTTCTGTGTTGTAATTTCCATGTCATTCTCAAAGCTTTCAGGCTGTGGCATGAAAACTGTGGGTTAGATTTTGGTCTGGGCCGACCAGCACAGGCCCGAACCGAGAGGCCCGAAGATCAATGGAAATTAGACCCCAGGCCTCATCAGCATCCCCGGCACGAACACCCCTCTCTCTCCCTCCTTCCCTCAATCACTCCCCTAGCCCTCTCTCTCCCTCTCCCTCCTGTCCCCTGCCTCACTCCGTCACTCACCTCTTCACCCCCTCTATCCCCCGCCATGTATCGGTCACTACTCCCCTCGCCCACTCCCTTCCGCTCTCTCGATCACTCTCCCCGTCGTCCGCCCTCCCTCTCCCCGTCACCTCACTCTCTCTCCCCGTCGACCCCCCTCAATCTCCTCGTTGCCCGCCCTCCCTCCCTCCCTCCCTCTCCCCATCGCCTCGCTCTCTCTCCCCATCGACCCCCCTCAATCTCCTCATCGCCTGCCCTCCCTCTCCCCATCGCCTCGCTCTCTCTCCACGTCAACCCCCCTCAACCTCCACGTCACCACCCCCGCCTCCATCAATCCCCCTGTCTCCTCCCCTGCCCCCACAAGGAACCATAAGAATTCAGCCAAGTTAAGATGTGGGGGAACATGTCGGAAACACAGTGCGAACTCTCTCCATCTTTACTCCCCCCATTCGTACTGTTCCCGCCGGCTGTATTCAGGAAAACCTGGTCGACATGCAGCCAACCAGGGGTACTGAAAGGGCCAGCATTAAAATGGTCAATTATTAAATATACTTACCTGAATGTGGAACCAGGAGGTGCAGGAGGGTTCATCTCATCACCACAGTATAACCACTGCTGCCCGCACCCCTCTTGTACACCTCCCCCTCCCGATCGCTGCCCCATCCCTTTCCCGATTGCTGTTCCCACCCCACTGTTTGCTGTCCCCCTCCCTCTCCCGATCGCTGCCCCCCTCCCTCTCCCGATCGCTGTCCCCCTCCCTCTCCTGATCGCTGTTCCCCTCCCTCTCCCGATCGCTGTCCCCCTCCCTCTCCCGATCTCTGTCCCCCTCCCTCTCCCGATCACTGATCCCGTCCCTCTCCCGATCGCTGTCCCCCTCCCTCTCCCGATCTCTGTCCCCCTCCCTCTCCCGATCGCTGATCCCGCCCTCACACAAAGGGTGGTGGAAATCTGGAACTCTCTCCCCCGAGAAAGCTGTTCAGGCTGAGGGTCAATTGAAAATTACAAAACTGAGATTGATCGATTTTTGTTGGGTGAGGGTATTGGGGGTTAGGGAACTAAGGCGGGCAGATGGAGTTAAGATACAGATCTTCCATGATCTAATTGAATGCCGGAGTAGGCTCGAGGGGCTGAATGGCCTCTTCCTGTTCCTATGTTCCTCTCTCCACCAGGATGTTACCCTGACAATGCACGATCCAGGCACGGGGGCATGTCAGGCAGAACTGTCGATATTTCTGGCAAGTGATGTCATCCCACCAACTCCCCCTCAGTCTTTCTCCCTCCTCTAGCTGAGGATACTGGGTGTAGTAATGTCTCACTCTGCTTCACTGCTTTGTTTCTCTCTCTTCTCCACTTCTGTTTCTCACCATCTTCTCCACAGCTGTTCCCACCTTCTTCTCCTCAACCATTATGTTTCTCTCTTCTCTCCCATTTCTCTTTCTCTTTCTCCTCTTCCACTTCTATTTCCCACTTTCTTCTCCTCCAACATTCTATTTCTCACTTTCTCTCTTTCCTGCCCCATTCTGTTTCTCACTTTTTCCTCCGTCACTTATGTTTCTCTCTCCACCATTCTCTTTTTTATTTTCTCCTCCTTCACTTCTGTTTTTCTCTCTCCTCCTCCAATTCTGTTTCTCACTTTCTTTTTCACTTCTATTTCTCTTTCTCCTCCTCCACTTATTATTGCTCTCTCCTCTTCTTCTATTTCTCTCTCACTCCTTTCATATCTCTCTCCTCAATGCTGGAGCCTCACCTTCACTTCCATCGCCCCCTCACCTCCCTCACATTCATTTTTCTCTCTTCCTCCATTTCTGTTTCTTGCTCTCTCCCTCTCCTCCATCTTTGCCTCATTTTTCTCTAGTTTCATCGTTCTCCCCCCTCACTTTGCGTATCTTCCTCTCTGCTTCTGTGTCTCTCTTTCACCTCCTTGCCGTCTGTTTCACTCTCTCCCTTCCATTCATCTCTCTCTCTCTCTTCAACTTCAGTTTCTGTTCTCCACTTTCACCTTCTCTCACCTCCCTCACTCCTCTCTCTTCTCCACCTAGTCCGGATACTGCTCTCACTGCGTAAGGTGGATTTGCCCAAAGGACAGAGGATCCATGAGGAACGGAGAACACCTCAACACAAGGAGGCTGATCACCTCAACATCCCACAAGCCAATACCATTGTCCCAAGTGAAGACGACCAGTTTAACCAAGCAGCTGATCAATACAATTCATACAAGTTCTGGAAACATTGCTAACCACCAGCACACACACTATCATCTATCCAATAGACTAGCTATCTAATGCTGTTAACTTGCCAGTTAACGAAGGAGTTTAGTCCTAAATTAATTTCACCAATTTATATCAATCTCAGGCACTGATCTCAACGACTATTTGATAAGCAGCGACCCAGTTAATGCTGAATTATTGTAATATCACTGAAGTGCCTGCTATTCATTTTGTTAATGATCCTATCTACCAATTATTGGCATCTCAATGTTTGAGTATTGCTAATCATGATTTGAAGTTAATAAGCAATTGTTAGTGCAAGACTTGTCTGACTTCTGTGACGATATGGCAAGAAAGGGTTAATTCATTCACTCAGTAACTTGTGGGCATCCTAACTGGGTGTTGGGAAGGTGAACTCATGTTCAATAGGAACTGGGTGATGGAAGGCAGTTTGGTGGGGCAAACGTTGACATCATTCACTCGTAGGCTGGGCGGTAAACCCCAGACTGTTCCTTGGCGAGAAGTTAAGGATTTGTCTGTTTCCTTGATTGATATTTATCAAGATACCGTCCTTAGTGCTCATACAGTGCTGACATCTGTGCACTTAGTGTGTTGTGTCTATGAATGTAGGGTGCTTGAGTCTATACACTTAAAAGTGATGAAGTCAAGATGTTCCGACCTTGGCCCTGGTTGACCTGTCCCAGGATGTACTTGACCTGGTGGTGGATGTAAATAGGTTTCCCCCCTTGGCTGGGTTGGGCAGCGGTGGTGGTGAAGGGGACGGTCCCTTTCCCTGTCTCTGGGCTTTGTGTCAGACATGGTTTTATCCCCCGTGCCTGATACGTGAGTCACACTGCCCAAAGGATAGGGCGGGGGGGCCCCAGGCTGCTGCTCCCTGTCTGGCCCAGAACCCACAGAGGACCCCGTGAGGGACTCCTCTGCCTCCGATCCTCGGGGTGGGGTCGAGGTAGAATGGCTGAGGACAACAAGATAGCTGGTCTATTGGACAGATGATCGTGTGTGTGCTGGTGGTTAGAAATGTTTCCAGAACTTGTAGGAATTGTATTGATCAGCTGCTTGGTTAAACTGGTCGTCTTCACTGGGGACAATGGTATTGGCTTGTGGGATAAGGACGACAACCTGGAGGACGATGGTGGGTGAATTGTTGATGCTGCGATTGATGTTGAGGTGGTGGTCAGGAGAAGGCCCTCGATGGGGTGGATCACCAATATCTGTTAGGTCTCCTGTGGACTTTGGGGCTTGGGACACATTTCGTCGCCCAGATCCTATTTCTTTATGCCACTGCTGAGTGTCTGAGTAAGGTTAATGGATCTTTGATGGCCCCACCCCAACCTGTGGTTTGGGAGAGGAGAATATCAAGAGGCCCCATGTCAGGCCAGTTATATTTGATCTGCACAGAGTCTTTCCTGCACCTCTTATGCAACAGATTGTTGGGACTGTCTCTGGACAAGCCGGGCGTGGAGGCGATCCTTTCAGCTCATGGCGATGCTGTACTCCTCACGGTGAGGGATCCCATTGACTTGCGGAGGATGCGCGACTGCCTTGTCTTAGAATCATAGAACCATAGAACCATAGATAAGATACAGCACAGAAGGGGGCCATTCAGCCCATCGTGTCCGCGCCGGCTCGAAGAACAACCAGGTGCCCATTCTAATCCCACCTTCCAGCACCCGGTCCGTAGCCCTGCAGCTTACAACACTTTAGGTGCAGGTCCAGGTACTTTTTAAACGAGTTGAGTGTCCTTGCCTCTACAATCAATTCGGGCAGCGAATTCCATACACCCACCACCCTCTGGGTAAAAAAGCTTTTCCTCATGTCCCCTCTAATCCTTCCGCCAATCAGCTTAAATCTATGTCCTCTAGCTCTTGAGCTCTCCGTTAGGGGAAACAGGTACTTCCTGTCTACTCTATCTAGGCCCCTCATAATTTTGTACACCTCAATCAAGTCTCCCCTCAGCCTCCTCTGCTCCAAGGAAAACAACCCCAGCCTATCCAATCTCTCCTCGTAGCTGCAATTTTCAAGCCCTGGCAACATTCTTGTAAATCTTCTCTGCACTTTCTCCAGAGCAATTACATCCTTCCTATAATGTGGTGACAAGAACTGCGCACAATACTCCAGCTGTGGCCTTACCAGTGTTTTATACAGTTCCATCATTACATCCATGCTTTTGTATTCTATACCTCGGCTAATAATGGAGAGCATTCCGTATGCCTTCTTCAGAACCTTATCTACCTGTACTGCCACCTTCAGGGACCTGTGCACATGCACTCCAAGGTCTCTCACTTCCTCTACCCCTCTCAATATATTCCCGTTTACTGTGTATTCCCTTTTACTTTTTGCCCTCCCTAAGTGCATTACCTCACACTTCTCCGGGTTGAACTCCATTTACCACTTTTCCGCCCACTCCACCAACCCATTGATATCTTCTTGGAGTCTACAGCTATCCTCTTCACTATCAACGACACGGCCAATTTTTGTGTCATCTGCAAATTTGCCAATTATGCCCCCTACATTCAAGTCCAAATCATTAACATATACCACAAACAGCAAGGGACCCAACACTGAGCCCTGTGGCACAACACTGGAAAGAGATTTCCATTCACAAAGACATCCATCGACTTTTACCCTTTGTTTCCTGTTACTGAGCCAATTTTGGATCCCATTCGCCACCTTTCCCTGTATCCCATGGGCTTTTACCTTTCTGACCAGTCTGCCAGGTGGGACCTTGTTAAATGCCTTACTAAAATCCATGTAGACAACATCCACTGCACTACCCTCATCAATCCTCCTTGTCACTTCCTCAAAGAATTCAATCAAATTTGTAAGGTGTGATCTTCCCTGAACAGCACAGAGGAGGCCATTCGGCCCATCGTGCCTGTGCCGGCTCTTTGAAAGAGCTATCCAATTAGTCCCACTCCCCTGTTCATTCCCTGTTGCCCTGCAAATTTCTCCTTTTCAAGTATAAGTCCAATTCCCTTTTAAAAGTTACTATTGAATCTGCTTCCACCACCCTTTCAGGCCGTGCATTCCAGATCACAACAACTCACTGAGTAAAAAAAATTCTCCTCATTTCCCCCCCGGAGATTTTGCCAATTATCTTCACTCTGTGTCCTCTGGTTACCGACCCTCCTGCCAGTGGAAATAATTTCTCCCTATCCACTCTATCAAAATCCTTCATCATTTTGAACGCCTCGATTAAATCTCCCTTTAAACTTCTCTGTTCCAAGGAGAACAATCCCAGCTTCTCCAGTCTCTCCCCAGAACTGAAGTCCCTCATCCCTGGCACCATTCTGGTAAATTACAATAAGACAAAAATTGACAATGAGCCACAAAAGGAGATAATAGAACAGGTGATCGAAAGCTTGATCAAAGTGGTAGGTTTTAATGAGCGTCTTAAAGAAGGAGAGAGAGGTGGAGAGGCAGAGAGGTTTAGGGAGGGAATTCCAGAGGTTCGATCCGAGGCAGCTGAAGGCACGGCCGCCAATGGTGGAGCAATTAAAATCGGAGATCTGAAAGAGTCAAGGATTGGAGGAGCACAGAGATCTCAGAGGGTGGTAGGAGGTTACAGGTGACAGAGATAGGGAGGGGCGAGGTCATGGAGGGGTTTCAAAACAGGGATGAGAATTTTAAAATCGAAGTGTTGCTGGACCGGGAGCCAATGTAGGTCAGCGAGCACAGGGGTGATGGGAAAACGAGACTTGGTGTGAGTTAGGATACGGGCAGCAGAGTTTAGGATCAGCTTAAGTTTAAGGGAGGGTGGAAGATGGGAGGCCGGCCAGGAGAGCATTCGAATAGTTAAGATTGGAGGTGACAAGGTCATCGATGAGGATTCCAGCAGCCGATGAGCTGACAATTATATCTGGCCTGTAGACAAAGCCATCCAGGCGCTAAAATCCAAAATTGACCCTGACTCAGTTGAGTGTGTTGAGGAGGCTCAGCCATATGGAGCCATTCTGGTGAATCTCACCCATATTTGGATGGATCTGCTCATCGGTGCGAGGCACTAAAGTCTCCCTCAGAAACCTCGACCTCCCAAATTGAGGCATCTCTCGGAGATTCCCTTGGGCCCATTCTGCTCTGAGTGGAGGGATTTCCTGAATAGGTCACTGCTGCATACTCTCCCTCGCCTTCCGTCCCGACATGCCCTCGGGTAATATCCTGCTGGCCGGCAGAGGCGAGTGTCCCCTCAGGAAAGCCCTGTATTTGGGGTTCCTCCTCTGCACCATTGGAGACCTGGGGTGGAGAGGGTTGCATGAACATTCTCCTCGGCCATTTCACAGATACCCGGCCACTTGTCCATTTTGTGGGTTGGATGAAGATATACATTATCTTTATTTACAGTACCGGAGGCTGCAACCCCTGGTTCACTATTTAAAGGGGCCGCACCTCAAGTTTTAGTTACCTTGAAGTCCTTGTCTTCGGGCACCCAGTGCACAGGGTCGGGGAGAAAGGCGGGGGGTGAGCGGATCAGATGAACCCCTGGTGGGGATGTTCCTGGGCCAGGCTAAAACCACCATCCACTGGAAGCATCCACATGGAGGATTGTTCTGACTGCTGGCCGCTGTTCCACGGCCTTCAACACACCCGGGTGACCTTGGAGAGGGGTCGCGTGGGCTCCACCAATACACTTGAAGCCTTCGTGGGCGACGCAGGACAGCAACTGTGTCACTAACGAAAGGAACCAGATCATTGGATAATTTATTTTTAGTTGTAGACATTTTAGTTTGATCGGACGATTTGTAATCGTGGGGCCCTCCTCTTCACTAATCGTCATATTTAGTCCGAGAGCCATGGGGCAAATCACATTGCTCCAATTCAAAATACTCCAATGTCCAACACACAAGAGCAAATCAGATCCTGTCACATCATTGCTGGGATCTTTGGAATTGACACAATGGGCATCATTTTAACACCCGCTATCGGGTGCGGTCCTGGCGGGGGGGCCCCGAAAATCGGGAAATCCCGGAGTGGGACCGGAGCCCGCCTGGGACCAGCGCACTTCCAGGGTCCCTGCTGACGCGCCGGCGTGCGCGCGCAGCCCCCGCTGGTGGGAATCCCGCAGGCAATTAAAGCCAGCGGGATTCCACTTGAAGACATTTATTTCGCTTGTTCAGGTCATTAACTGACCTGATTAAGGGATTATGTGAGGAGGGTTGGGATTTTAGAGCAAACTGGGACTGTTTCCCACAATGGGGAAAACACTCCCAGTTGAAATGGACCTGTTGCAGCCATCAGCCTGTGGCAGCTGCAAAGGTCCATTTGACAGGTGGGGGGGTGAGATCCTCACCCATTGCAGGAGGCCACTCTGTCACTTGGGACAAAGTTTGGCCTCCACCACCCTCCTCCTGACAATCAAAGTCACCAACTTGCACGCTTACCCCGGGGTCCAGACACATGTACCTACCTTGCGGACCCCCCCAGATGTACATCTTCCGGATGGGGGCCGCCGTAGCTGCAGTAATGACCTCCTCGGAGGGCGAACAGCATCACCAGCATCACCAGCCTCGCCATCCACGCCGTCCACCTCTGACACATGGAGCTCCACAACAGAGTGCTGTGACACATCCACCTGCACAGCAGGAGGGAGGGCTACCACAGAGAGAGATGCGTCGCAGAGGGCACTACCCTCGCCACAGGGTCCACAGGCCGAGGCTCAGCTTCCTGGACCTCTCCGAGCAGCAGTGCACACGGAGGCTCAGAGTAACTCGACATGTAGTCTTGGACATCTGCAACCTCCTTCATGCCGAGCTACTCCTGGCTGGCCCGAGCACCATCTTCTTACCTGTCGCTGTCAAAGTCACCACTGCCCTCAACAATTTCTCCTCCGCATCCTTCCAGGGTGCAACCGGGGACATCGCCGACGTCTCTCAGTCGTCTGCACAAAAGAGCCCTGCAAATACACCTACACCCACTCTGCATTGACACAATGGGTGGCATCAGTTGTGGGTCTTCATTGTGCTCCTCAGGAAAGGGCATTATTGCACAGACCAGACAAGATTCGCGAAGACATGGCAGTAATGGTGCCAATATAATATGTAATGTGAGTTGGTCAGAATTTCAATATAAGTAACAACCATGACAAACCCTCAAACACCCTTGCGCATCCCCTTCATGCTCACGACACGTTTGCCTTACGCTGCCGACTGCACATATGTGATGCATGCCCTGTGGCTGCAGCACAGGTAGTGGCAGGTTGAGTGAGGCTGGCCGTAAAAGAGATGCATGAGAGGGTGAGTATGAGATAGAGCCATGAGATTGTATGAGGATTGGGTTGAGTGGTAGTGGCGGGATGAGTACTGGCGAGGTGAGTAGGTGCAGGTACGATGAGGATGAGGTTTGAGTGGGCGTGAGGGGTAATGTGACAGAGCAGTGTTGGCAGTGCAGAAGGAGATGTGGGGTGGGGGCGGTGATGTGGCAGACGGAGTGTAGGGGAAAGGGGAAGTGTACTCACTTTGGCTGACCTACTGAGGTCATTGGAGCGCCTCCTGCACTGTATGCAGGTGGGCGATATGTTGGTGGCGCTGGTGACCTCCTCTGCCACCTCGAGCCAGGCCTTCCTGGTGGCAGAGGCAGGCCGCTTCCTCCCGCCCGCCGGGGGGAAGATCTCTGTCCTCCCCCTCCTCCTCACCCCATGTATTGATACCTGGAGTGAGGCATCATTAAACTGGGAGCAGCCTTCCCCCTGGACTGCTCCATGCTGTGATTTTTTCTGTTTGTTGCAGCATCTGTCAGTGGAGGACTGCCCCTTTAAATAGAGCTCCTCCAGCTGACAGATCTTACTGCGCATGCGCAGCCCGCCCGACGCACAGATCAGCAGTGGGAAACCCAGAAGACCAGGTCAGTGGATCCAATTGGGCTGCGATCGCGCGGGGACCTGACTGATTTCACCGGGCGCGTTACCCACGCGCCCGATCGACCCCCCGCCGCGAACCCGCAGCCCTGGTAACATCGAGCCCAATGTGATTGTGAATAAAAAGGCCTCAAGTTTGGAAGTGAATCCATAGAGACAAAGAGGCAGGTCACAAGAACCAAACACCAATAGTGTGCAGCCCCAGTGGCCTAATGGATAAAACACTGGTCTCCGAAGCCAGGGATTGTGGGTTCAAGTCCCATCTGGGGTGTGGTTGAAAAACAGCTCTTTATTCTCATTAATGAAATTTCAAGAGCTGCATCACAGGAGGTGTCCTGTAAATTGATGAAACTTTCCCCAGGAGGGGCAAGGAAACATCGACAAAGTCACTTAAAATCAACATTTTGCCCAACACTCAACTGTACCAATTGCTGACACACAAAAGCAAGTCAGATCCTGTCACGTCATTGCTGGGATCTTTGGAACTGATACAATGTGATTGTGGATGAAACGAAAGGGATGGCCCATGAAAAGGCATCAAATTTGAAGTGAATTGATAGAGACAAAGGAGCAAGTTGCCAGCACCAAACATCTATTACAGACAGCCCCAGTGGCCTAATGGATAAGGCACTGGCCTCCGAAACCAGGGATTGTGGGTTCAAGTCCCATCTGGTTTGAAGTAGTTTTTGGCTCTGAAGCAAAAGCCAAAACACCTTCTCTGAACATTGCTGCATTCCGTGACGATCAGGGAGCTTTCCTTTTAACTTACCAACCAATCCAGGGAGTTCCTGTCCAGCACCCTTCTCACTCTGTCACTTGCTTTCCAGTGGCACAAACCAATGCGATGCTTCGACCAAGCTGTGCGCCATCCCAATACTCAGGGAACAATGTCACCTGCACTTTCCAGGCAAATCATGTCCCTTTACCTCCTTTCCTCATTTTACTGAACACTGTCTTCTTCTTCTCCTCCTCTTCCATGCCTGACAGGACAAGAGGAAACCCATTTCTTGCACTGCTTTCCATCCAGCAGGTCATGCTCTGGGTTTTTTCAGTGTCAGAGTCCCTTCGAACATGAACAGTTGTTACCCTGACTCGCAACTCCTGACCAGGACCACCAGATAGATATGATGGGGGGGGTCGTTACTCTGCTCCCATCAGACACGAGTACCCCACCGGATGTCAACCCACCATTCAGGGACCAGAACTCTCTTCCATTTTCTTTGCTTGCACCTTTTTCTGAACAGAGGCCGTGTGAAAACGGCCGATCTCCGCCCTTGTGAATCCCAGCTCGGAAGCCACAATGGTCCATTCAAAGCCCAGGTCTTTGGTGAGTTCTTGGACAGACTTCAGGTTGATCACTGCATCCTGGGTCAGGAAATCAGCTTTTAAAATAACCCAATACAAAAGGTGCCAGCAATATCTGCTTCAACTGCACAAGACATTAAAAGCAGCACCTCAAGTAGATAAGGTTACAGAAAAAGTTCATGGAATAGCGGGTTTAAGGCAAGAGGTAATGGTGAATCTAGATACAGGATTAAATGGAAGAGATTGAGGACAGAGAGCAGTAGAAAGGTTTTTGCACAGAGGGCTGTGAGGCTGTGGGTTATGGTGGATACACTACTGGAGACAATGATTGCATTTAAGAACAGGTTAGACAGGTGATTGATGGAAAGGGGAACGAAGGGATAGGGCGGACACATGGGATTAGGATACTGCTCGTGTGGGGGATCAAGACCAGCACCGACTGGTTGGGGCCAACGCCCAGTTTCTGTGTTGTAATTTCTATGTCATTCTCACAGCTTTCAGGCTGTGGCATGAAAACTGTGGGTTAGATTTTGGTCTGGGCCGACCAGCACAGGCCCGAACCGAGAGGCCCGAAGATTGATGGAAATTGGACCCCAGGCCTCATCAGCATCCCCGGCACAAGCACGCCTCTCTCTCCCTCCTTCCCTCAATCACTCCCCTAGCCCTCTCTCTCCCTCTCCCTCCTGTCCCCTGCCACACACCGTCACTCCCCCACTTCGCCCTCTCCATCTCTCAGCCACTAGCCCCCTCGCCCTCTCCCTCGATCACTCTCCCCATCGCACCCCCGTCTCCTCATCACCTCCTCTCCCTCTCCCCATCACCCCCCCTCAATCTCCCCATCTCCTCCCCTGCCCTCACAAGGAACCATAAAAGGTAAAAATAAACTGGACTTACCTGGACTTCCGATGGCCCGGATTTTTCATGAAACCAGCTTTCATTCGCAGGTTCAAGTGTGCGAGCCTTAGTCGGGCCCACAGTTAAAATGCCCATTTAAATTAGCCCCCCCACTCCTGCCTCTCTTTCCTCTGGGGCAGGAAACCTCCCGTGCCTGAATTCAGACAAGTTCAGATGTGGGGGAACATGTCGGAAACACAGTCTGAACTTTCCCCTTCTTAACCATTCCCCCCATTCGCACTGTTCCCGCCGGTTGTATTCAGGAAAACCTGGTCTAAGTGCGGCCTAACCAGGGGTCCTTAAAGGGCCGCCATCAAAAAAGTAAATTTTAAAATATAATTCCCTGAATGTGGAACCAGGAGATGCAGGAGGGGTCGTCTCGGCACCAAAGTAAAACCACTACCGCCCGCACCCCTCTCGAACCCCACCCCCCCATCTCAGTCCCCCTCCCTCTCCAGATCGCTGATCGCGCCACCTCATTCCCGATTGCTGCCTCTCCCTCTCCCGATCGCTGTCCCTCTCCCTCTCCCGATCGCTGCCCCTCTCCCTCTCCCGATCGCTGATCCTCTCCCTCTCCCGATCGCTGCCCCCTCCCTCTCCCGATCGCTGATCCTCTCCCTCTCCCGATCGCTGCCCCCTCCCTCTCCGGATCGCTGCCCCCTCCCTCTCCCGATCGCTGATCCCGTCCCTCTCCCGATCGCTGATCCTGTCCCCCTCCCTCTCCCTCTCCCGATCGCTGTCCCCCTCCCTCTCCCGATCGCTGCCCCCTCCCTCTCCCGATCGCTGCCCCCTCCCTCTCCCGATCGCTGCCCCCTCCCTCTCCCGATCGCTGCCCCCTCCCTCTCCCGATCGCTGCCCCCTCCCTCTCCCGATCGCTGATCCTGTCCCCCTCCCTCTCCCTCTCCCGATCGCTGCCCCCTCCCTCTCCCGATCGCTGCCCCTCTCCCTCTCCCGATCGCTGCCCCCTCCCTCTCCCGATCGCTGCCCCCTCCCTCTCCCGATCGCTGATCCTGTCCCCCTCCCTCTCCCTCTCCCGATCGCTGCCCCCTCCCTCTCCCGATCGCTGCCCCTCTCCCTCTCCCGATCGCTGCCCCCTCCCTCTCCCGATCGCTGCCCCCTCCCTCTCCCGATCGCTGATCCTGTCCCCCTCCCTCTCCCTCTCCCGATCGCTGTCCCCCTCCCTCTCCCGATCGCTGTCCCCCTCCCTCTCCCGATCGCTGTCCCCCTCCCTCTCCCGATCGCTGTCCCCCTCCCTCTCCCGATCGCTGTCCCCCTCCCTCTCCCGATCGCTGTCCCCCTCCCTCTCCCGATCGCTGTCCCCCTCCCTCTCCCGATCGCTGTCCCCCTCCCTCTCCCGATCGCTGTCCTCTCCCTCTCCCGATCGCTGTCCCCCTCCCTCTCCCGATCGCTGTCCCCCTCCCTCTCCCGATCGCTGTCCCCCTCCCTCTCCCGATCACTGATCCCCTCCCTCTCCCGATCGCTGTCCCCCTCCCTCTCCCGATCGCTGATCCCACCTTCACAAAAGGTTAGTGGAAATCTGGAACTCTCTCCCTCAAAAAAGCTGTTCAGGCTGAGGGTCAATTGAAAATTCCAACACTAAGATTGATCGATTTTTGTTGGGTGAGGGTATTGAGGGTTAGGGAACTAAGGCGGGTAGATGGAGTTAAGATGCAGATCAGCCATGATCTAATTGAATGGTGGAGTAGGCTCGAGGGGCTGAATGGCCTCTTCCTGTTCCTATGTTCCTCTCTCCACCAGGATGTTACCCTGACAATGCACGATCCAGGCACGGGGGCATGTCAGGCAGAACTGTCGATATTTCTGGCAAGTGATGTCATCCCACCAACTCCCCCTCAGTCTTTCTCCCTCCTCCAGCTGAGGATACTGGGTGTAGTAAAGTCTCACTCTGCTTCACTGCTTTGTTTCTCTCTCTTCTCCACTTCTGTTTCTCACCATCTTCTCCACAGCTGTTCCCACCTTCTTCTCCTCAACCATTGTGTTTCTCTCTTCTCTCCCATTTCTCTTTCTCTTTCTCCTCTTCCACTTCTATTTCCCACTTTCTTCTCCTCCAACATTCTATTTCTCACTTTCTCTCTTTCCTGCCCCATTCTGTTTCTCACTTTTTCCTCCGTCACTTATGTTTCTCTCTCCACCATTCTATTTTTTTATTTTCTCCTCCTTCACTTCTGTTTTTCTCTCTCCTCCTCCAATTCTGTTTCTCACTTTCTTTTTCACTTCTATTTCTCTTTCTCCTCCTCCACTTATTATTGCTCTCTCATCTCCTTCTATTTCTCTCTCATCCCTTTCATATCTCTCTCCTCAATGCTGGAGCCTCATGTTGGCCAGGGGCTGCAGAAAACTACTGAGGTTAATTCGAATTGCTAACAAAGAGACTGACTTTTGAACTGAGGTGACCTGGAGTTCAGTCACTGGTCTGAACTGGCCAGAACCGGTTTGAATTCGTTCCGCTTCTTGGAGGGACAAAGGAGCTTTGATGAGACACCAGGCCTTATTTAGAAAAGGGGTAATGAGGTGATGCTACCTAGCCCCTTGGAACAGAGCCAATCAGGTGATGACACTGACCACTCAAGGAATTTTGAGCCAACCGGAGAAGACAGCATCATTCGAAAAGACAGGCTTGGGGTTAAAACTGAAGAATTGCAGGCTTGGTGCCAGAGTGTGTTTGTGAGGGAGACTCTGGAGACTAACCATCGTGGAAGTAGGGACCCTACGTCAGGGACGGAGAGACGACGTCGAGAGAGAGAGAGCGAATCGCCTGGCCAGCGTTATCTCTCCTTTCCGGATTATACAATATCCTTTCTATTCTGTGACCACTCAGGGAGTGTTAGTCAGGGAAACCCAGTGGGTGTGCGTTTAAATTCTAGTTTGAGTATAAAACTGTATAACCTGCTGTAAACTGCATGCCTATATCTAACCAGACGTATAAGCGGTATGTACATGATCTAATAACGTTAATAAAGCGAATTGAAAATTAAGAGAGAATTGACTCTTCCTCTGTGTACTAAGCCAAAACCGTTAACCGGTGACTTCCGGTCAACACTCACCTTCACTTCCATCGCCCCCTCACCTTCCTCCATTTCTGTTCCTTGCTCTCTCCCTCTCCTCCATCTTTGCCTCATTTTTTTCCAGTTTCATCGTTCTCCCCCCTCACTTTGCGGATCTTCCTTTCTGCTTCTGTGTCTCTCTTTCACCTCCTTGCCGTCTGTTTCACTCTCTCCCTTCCATTCATCTCTCTCTCTCTCTTCAACTTCAGTTTCTGTTCTCCACTTTCACCTTCTCTCACCTCCCTCACTCCTCTCTCTTCTCCACCTAGTCCGGATACTGCTCTCACTGCGTAAGGTGGATTTGCCCAAAGGACAGAGGATCCATGAGGAACGGAGAACACCTCAACACAAGGAGGCTGATCACCTCAACATCTCACAAGCCAATACCATTGTCCCAAGTGAAGACGACCAGTTTAACCAAGCAGCTGATCAATAAATTCATACAAGTTCTGGAAACATTGCTAACCACCAGCACACACACTATCATCTATCCAATAGACTAGCTATCTAATGCTGTTAACTTGCCAGCTAACTAAGGAGTTTACTCCTCAATTAATTTCACCAATTTATATCAATCTCAGGCACTGATCTCAACGACTATTTGATAAGCAGCGACCCAGTTAATGCTGAATTATTGTAATATCACTGAAGTGCCTGCTATTCATTTTGTTAATAATCCTATCGACTAATTATTTGCATCTCAATGTTTGAGTATTGCTAATCATGATTTGAAGTTAATAAACAATTGTTAGTGCAAGACTTGTCTGACTCCTGTGACGATATGGCAAGAAAGGGTTAATTCATTCACTCAGTAACTTGTGGGCATCCGAACTGGGTGTTGGGAAGGTGAACTCATGTTCAATAGGAACTGGGTGATGGAAGGCAGTTCGGTGGGGCAAACGTTGACGTCATTCGTGCGCTAATGGGTACGGTAACATGTTGGTTATGTTACTGGACTAGTGATCCAGAGACCTGGACGAATAATCTGGAGTTATGAATTCAAATCCCACCACGGCAGCTGGGGAATTTAAATTGAATTAATTAAATAAAATCTGGAATTAAAGTACTACTAGTGGTAATGGTGGCCATGAAACTACTGGATTGTCATAAAAACCCAAGGAAGCTTGCTGTCCTTACCGGGTCTGGCCGACAAGTGACTCCAGATCCACAGCAATGTGGTTGATTCTTAATTGCCCTCTGAAATGGCCGAACAAGCCACTCAGTTGTAAAATTTCACTTAAAAAAAAGTTGAAATAAGAATAAAACTGAATGGACTGCTCGGTAACGAGACACAACAAAAGCAAACCAAGCCCAGTCGACCCTGCAAAGTTCCTCCTCACTGAACAGCAGGGGGCTTGTGCCAAAAGTGGGAGAGCTGTCCCACAAACTGGTCAAGCAACAGCCACACTCACAGAATCATACCTTTCAGGCAACGTCCCAGACTCTTCCATCACCATCCCTGGGTACGCCTTGTTCCACCGGCAGGACAGATCGACCAGAGGGAGCGATGCAGTGATATACAGTCAGGAGGGAGTGGCCCTGGGAGTCCAGAAGATTGACTCCGAATTCCCCTGAAATCTAATGGCATCAGGTCAAAGATGGGCTAAGTGGAACCTCCTGCTGTGGTGATTACCACCTATCGCCCTCCCTCAGCTGATGAATCAGTCCTTCCTCTATATTGAGAAGCACAAAGGGCACAGAATGTACTCTGGGTGGAGGGACTTCAATGTCCATCACCAAGGGTGGCTCGGTAGCACCACTGCTGGCCAGATCCTGAAGGACACAGCTGCCACACTGGGCCTGCGGCAGGTGGTGAGCGAACCAAAACGAGGGGAAAAAGCTTACTTGACCTCGTCCTCACCAATCTATCTGTCCCATGACAGTATCGGTAGGAGTGACCACCACACAGTCCTCGTTGGAGACGAAGTCCCGTCCTCGCACTGAGGACACCATCCGACGTGTTGTGTGACACTTACACCGTGCTAAATGGGATAGATTCAGAACAGATCTAGCAGCTCAAATCTGGGCATCCATGAGGCACTGTGGGCCATCAGCAATAGCAGAATTGTATTCCAGCACAATCTGTAACCTTATGGCCCGGCATATTCCTCACTCTACCATTACCAACAAGCCAGGGGAATCAACCCTGGTTCAAGGAGGAGTGTAGAAGAGCATGTCAGGAGCAGCACCAGGTGTACCAAAAAATGAGGTGCCAACCTGGTGAAGCAACAACTCAGGACGACATGCATGGTAAACAGCAGAAGCAACATGCTATAGACAGAGCGAAGAGATGCCACAACCAACGGATCAGATCAAAGCTCTGCAGTCCTGCCACATCCAGTCATGAATGATGGTGGACAATTAAACAACTAACGGGAGGAGGAGGCTCTGCAAACATCCCCATCCTCAATGATGACAGAGTCCAGCACATGAGTGCAAAAGACAAGGTTGAAGCGTTTGAAACCATCTTCAGCCAGAGTGGATGATCCATCTTGGCCTCCTCCCGATATCCCCACCATCACAGAAACCAGTCTTCAGCCAATTCGATTCACTCCACGTGATATGAAGAAACGGCTGAGTGCACTGGATGCAGCAAAGGCTACTGGGCCCTGACAATACCCCGGCTGTGGTACTGAAGTCTTGTGCTCCAGAACTAGCCGCGCCTCTAGCCAAGCTGTTCCAGTACAGCGACAACACTGGCATCAACCCAACAATGTGGAAAATTGCCCAGGTATGTCCTGTCCACAAAACGCAGGAGAAATCCAATAACCTCCCCATCAGTCCACTCTCAATCATCAGCAAAGTGATGGAAGGTGTCGTTGACAGCGCTATCAAGCGGCACCTGCTCACCGATGCTCAATTTGGGTTCCGCCAAGGACCACTCGGCTCCAGACCTCATTACAGCCTTGGTCCAAACATGGACAAAAGAGCTGAATTCCAGAGGTGATATGAGGTGAAAGTGACTGCCCTTGACATCAAGGCAGCATTTGCTGAGTGTGGCACCAAGGAGCCCTCGTAAAATTGAAGTCAATGGGAATCAGGGGGAAAACTCTCCAGTGGCTGGAGTCATACCTAGCACAAAGGAAGATGGTAGTGGTTGTTGGAGGCCAATCATCTCTCGTCACAGGACATTGCTGCAGGAGTTCCTCAGGGCAGTGTCCTAGGCCCAACCATCTTCAGCTGCTTCATCAATGACCTTCCCTCCATCATAAGGTCAGAAACGAGGATGTTTGCTGATGACTGCACAGTGTTCAGTTCCATTTGCAACCCCTCAGATAATGAAGTAGTCCGTGTCTGCATGCAGCAAAACTTGGACAACATCCTGTCTTGGGCTGATAAGTAACAAACAAAATAGGAAATTCACGCCAGACAAGTGCAAGGCAATGACCATCTCCAACAAGAGAGAGTCTAACCACCTACCTTTGACATTCAACGGCATTACCATTGCCAAGTCCCCCACCATCAACATCCTGAGGGTCACCATTGACCAGAAACTGAACTGGACCAGCCACATAAATACTGTGGCTACAAGAGCAGGTTAGAGGCTGGGTATTCTGTGGCAAGTGACTCACCTCCTAACTCCCCAAAGCCTTTCCACAATCTACAAGGCACAAGTCAGGAGTGTGATGGAATACTCTCCACTTGCCTGGATGAGTACAGCTCCAACAACACTCAAGAAGCTCAACACCATCCAGGACAAAGCAGCCCGCTTGATTGGCACCCCACCCACCACCCTAAACATTCACTCCCTTCACCACCGGCGCACTGTGGCTGCAGTGTGTACCATCCACAGGATGCACTGCAGCAACTCGCCAAGGCTTCTTCAACAGCACCTCCTACGCCCGCGACCTCTACCACCTAGAAGGACAAGAGCAGCAGGCACATGGGAACAACACCACCTGCACGTTCCCCTCCAAGTCACACACCATCCTGACTTGGAAATATATCGCCGTTCCTTCATCGTCGCTGGGTCAAAATCCTGGAACTCCCTTCCGAACAGCACTGTGGGAGAACCTTCACCACACGGACTGCAGCGGTTCAAGAAGGCGGCTCACCACCACCTTCTCAAGGGCAATTAGGGATGGGCAATAAATGCTGGCCTCGCCAGCGACACCCACATCCCATGAATGAATATAAAAAAATTCACTCGTAGACTGAGTGGTAAACCCCAGGGAGTTCCTCAGTGAGAAATTAAGGATTTGTCTGTTTCCTTGGTAAATCGTCCTTAGTGCTCTTAAAGTGTTGACATCTCTGCACTTAGGGTTTTGAGTCTATGAACCCAGGGTGCTTGAGTCTGTACACTTAAAAGTGTTGAATTCAAGATGTTCCTACCTTGGCCCTGGTTGACCTCTCCCAGGATGTGCTTGACCTGGCGGATGTAAATAGGTTTCCCCCCTTGGCTGGGTTGGGCAGTGGTGGTGGTGAAGGGAACGGTCCCTTTCCCTGTCTCCGGGCTTTATCTCCACGTGCCTGATGCTTGAGTCACACTGCAAAAGGAGGGGTGACAAGGCCATGGATGAGGATTTCAGCAGCCGATGAGCTGACAATTACATCTGGCATGTAGCCAAAGTCATCCAGGGGCTAAAATCCACAATTGACCCTGACTCAGTTGAGTGTGTCGAGGAGGCTCAGCCATATGGAGCGATTCCGGTGAATCTCACCCATCTTCGGACGGAGCTGCTCATCGGTGTGAGGCTCCAAAGCCTCCCTTGGAAACATCGGCCTTCCAAATTGAGGCATCTCTCAGAGATTCCCTTGTGCCCATTCTGCTCTGAGTGGAGGGATTTCCTGAACAGGTCACTGCTGCATACTCTCCCTCGCCTTCCGTCCCGACATGCCCTCGGGTAACATCCTGCTGGCCGGCAGAGGCGAGTGTCCCCTCAGGAAAGCCCTGTATTTGGGGTTCCTCCTCTGCACCATTGGAGACCTGGGGTGGAGAGGGTTGCATGAACATTCTCCTCGGCCATTTCACAGATACCCGGCCACTTGTCCATTTTGTGGGTTGGATGAAGATATACATTATCTTTATTTACAGTACCGGAGGCTGCAACCCCTGTTTCACTATTTAAAGGGGCCGCACCTCAAGTTTCAGTTACCTTGAAGTCCTTGTCTTCGGGCACCCAGTGAACAGGGTGGGGGAGAGAGGCGGGGGGTGTGCGGATCAGATGAACCCCTGGTGAGGATGTTCCTGGGCCAGGCTAAAACCACCATCCACTGGAAGCATCCACATGGAGGATTGTTCTGACTGCTGGCCGCTGTTCCACGGCCTTCAACACACCCGGGTGACCTTGGAGAGGGGTCGCGTGGGCTCCACCAATACACTTGAAGCCTTCGTGGGCAACGCAGGACAGCAACTGTGTCACTAACGAAAGGAACCAGATCATTGGTTAATTTTATTTTTAGTTGTATTCATTTTAATTTGATTGGACGATTTGTAATCGTGGGGCCCTCCTCTTCACCAATCGTCATATTTAGTCCGAGAGCCATGGGGCAAATCACATTGCTCCAATTCAAAATACTCCAATGTCCAACACACAAGAGCAAATCAGATCCTGTCACATCATTGCTGGGATCTTTGGAATTGACACAATGTGATTGTGAATAAAAAGGCCTCAAGTTTGGAAGTGAATCCATGGAGACAAAGGGGCAGGTCACAAGCCCCAAACACAAATAGTGTACAGCCCCAGTGGCCTAATGGATAAGGCACTGGCCTCCTAAGCCAGGGATTGTGGGTTCAAGTCCCACCTGGGGTGAGTTTGGTTTTTAAACCAACTGCATTCTGTGAAAACCAGCTCTTTGTCCTCATTGCTGAATTCCAGAGAGATCAAAGAGCTCAATCACACGAGGTGTCCTGTGAATTGATGAAACTTATTCCCAGGAGGGGCAAGGAAACAGCGACAAAACCACTTGCTTTTCACATAAAATCGACATTTTGCCCAACACTCAACTGTACCAATTGCTGACACACAAAAGCAAGTCAGATCCTGTCACGTCATTGCTGGGATCTTTGGAACTGATACAATGTGATTGTATGTGAAAAGAAAGGGATGGCCCATAAAAAGGCATCAAATTTGAAGTGAATCGATAGGGACAAAGGGACAAGTTGCAAGCACCAAGGTCCTGTTGCACACCGCCCCAGTGGCCTAATGGATAAGGCACTGGCCTTCTAAGCCAGGGATTGTGGGTTCAAGTCCCATCTGTGGTGAATTTTGAGAATCTAACATACTCAGGGAACAATGTCACCTGCATTTTCCAGGCAAATAATCTCATTTTACCGAACACTGTCTTCTTCTTCTCTTCCTCTTCCATGCCTAACAGTACGAGAGGAAACCCATTTCTTGCACTGCTTTCCATCCAGCAGGTCATGCTCTGGGTTTTTCCCGTGTCAGAGTCCATTCTAACATGAACAGTTGTTACCCTGACTCGCAACTCCTTACCAGGACCACCAGATAGATATGATGGGGGGGGTCGTTACTCTGCTCCCATCAGACACGAGTACCCCACCGGATGTCAACCCACCATTCAGGGACCAGAACTCTCGTCTACACTTGCCAGGACTGTTTTAGGGAATCAAAAGTGTTCACAACTGCTGCCAATCATTGCTGAAGTGTGTGGAATTGGCAGATATATTTTTGCGTTATCGAGTGTTTCGAAGGTCACCTTGGAGAACGTTTACCCGAAGATCGGTGGCTGAATGTCCTTGACTGCTGAAGTGTTCCCCGACTGGGAGGGAACCCTCCTGTCTAGCGATTGTTGTGCGGTGTCCGTTCATTCGTTGTCGCAGTGTCTGCATGGTCTCGCCAATGTACCATGCTCTGGGGCATCCTTTCCTGCAACGTATGAGGTAGACAACATTGGCCAAGTCACAGGAGTATGAACCATGTACCTGGTGGGTGGTGTCCTCTCGTGTGATGGTGGTATCTGTGTCGATGATCTGGCATGTCTTGCAGAGGTTGCCCTGGCAGGGTTGTTTGGTGTCGTGGATGCTGTTCTCCTGAAAGCTGGGTAATTTGCTGTGAACGATGGTCTGTTTGAGGTTGGGTGGCTGTTTGAAGTCGAGTAGTGGAGGCGTGGGGATGGCCTTAGCGAGGTGTTCGTCGTCATGGCGTAGTTTCTCCGCTCCGGGAAAGTACTGGACGATGAAGGGTACTCTGTAGGTTGCGTCCTGTGTTTGTCTTCTGAGGAGGTCTATGCGATTTTTCGCTGTGGCCCGTCGGAACTGTCGATCGACGAGTTGAGCGTCATATCCCGTTCTTACGAGGGCGTCTTTCAGCGTCTGTAGGTGTCCATCGCGTTCCTCCTCGTCTGAGCAGATCCTATGTACTCGCAGGGCCTGTCCATAGGGGATGGCCTCTTTGATGTGGTTAGGGTGGAAGCTGGAAAAGTGGAGCATCGTGGGCTTGCGGTAGAGTGAGGTGCTGAGGTGCCCGTCTTTGATGGAGACTCGTGTGTCCAAGAAAGAAGCCGATTCTGAGGAGTAGTCCATGGTGAGTTTGATGGTGGGATGGAACTTGTTGATGTTATCGTGTAGTCTCTTCAGTGATTCTTCGCCGTGGGTCCATAGGAAGAAAATGTCGTCGATGTATCTGGTGTATAGCGTTGGTTGGAGGTCTTGTGCAGTGAAGAAGTCCTGCTCGAACTTGTGCATGAAAATGTTGGCGTATTGGGGTGCGAATTTGGTCTCCATGGCTGTTCTATGTGTTTGGGTAAAGAACTGGTTATCGAAGGTGAAGACATTGTGATCCAGGATGAAGCGGATGAGTTGTAGGATGGCGTCTGGAGATTGGCTGTTGTTGGTGTTGAGTACTGAGGCTCTTGCAGCGATGCCATCATCGTGGGGGATACTGGTGTATAGTGCCGAGACGTCCATCGTGGTGAGAAGTGTTCCTGGTTCAACTGGTCCGTGGGTGCTGAGTTTTTGTAGGAAGTCTGTAGTGTCGCGACAGAAGCTGGGGGTTCCCTGTACGATGGGTTTCAGGATGCCCTCGACGTATCCAGAGAGGTTCTCACACAGGGTTCCATTGCCTGATACGATAGGACGTCCGGGTGTGTTGGCTTTGTGTATCTTTGGGTGGCAGCAGAAGTCTCCCACGCGGGGAGTACGTGGGATGAGAGTGCGTAGGATGCTTTGAAGGTCTGGATCGAAGGTCTTGATCAGTTTGTTGAGCTGGTGGGTGTGATCTTTGGTCGGATCTGCGGGTAACCGTCTGTAGTGTTCCTGGTTGTCCAGTTGTCGGTATGCTTCTTTGCAATAGTCCGTTCTGTTCTGTATGACGATGGCTCCTCCTTTGTCCGCTGGTTTGATGACGATGTTGCGGTTGGTCTTGAGAGCGTTGATGGCGTTGCGTTGTGCTCGGGTGACATTCTGGACTGTCTTGTGAGTGCGGCTGATGAATCTGGCGTTGACGCATTTCCTGACAGCTTGAGCATACATGTCAAGCTGAGGGCAGCGACCCTCCGGAGGAGTCCAGTTTAACTCTTTCTTCTTCGGTTGCTGTACCGCGGATCCCTCTGTCTGCTGTTCCGGATCGTTGATTGTCTCATTGGGTTCGCTGCTGACATCTTGGGATTTGTGGAAGAATTCCCGGAGCCTCATTCTCCTGATGAATTCCTCTGTGTCCGCCGTGAGACCGATGGGGTCCATTTTGGTGGTGGGGCAGAAATTGAGCCCTCGGCTGAGAACTTCGATTTCGTCTGGTTGAAGGGTGTGGTCGGACAAATTGACGATAGATCTCCCTGTGGTTGTAACCGTGGTACCGGGGGAGGCTTGGTCGATGCTGGTGGTGATGCCGAGTTTCTCAAGCTTCCTGCTCTTGGTTTTCATGTCGGCAGCGTAGTTCCGTTGCCTCGTCTGTTTGGCGGTGTCTCGTAGCTGGTCTGCTGTGTCCTGAGTACAGGTTGAGAGTATGGACTCTATCTTGGTTTCGAGGTTGCGGCGTCTGCTGTAGAGTTGGTGTACGAGATGGTTGCAGAGTGTGCGAGAGGTACGACGACAGAGTCTCTCAGCGTAATCTGAGTTGTGTGTCGAATTGAGTGGGTTTGTGATCTGTAGTCCTTTCGGGATCTTGTCTGCTTTCTTGCAGCTCTGTAAAAACTTGATGTCTGTGTCGATATGCGCGATCTTCTTGGAGATCCTCTCCACTGTGCTCCACGTCATCAAACCAGCGGACAAAGAAGGAGCCATCGTCATACAGAACAGAACGGACTATTGCAAAGAAGCATACCGATATGGACCACGACTACTGGCTGTTCACCCTCCCACTCCAGAATGTCCTGCAGCCGCTCCGTGACATCCTTGACCCTCGCACCAGGGAGGCAACATACCATCCTGGAGTCACGTTTGCGGCCACAGAAACGCCTATCTGATCTCCTTACAATTGAATCCCCTATCACTAGAGCCCTGCCACTCTTCTTCCTCCCCTCCTGTGCAGCAGAGCCACCTGTGGTGCCACAAACTTGGCTCTTGCTGCTTTCCCCTGATAAGCCATCTCCCCCAACAGTATCCAAAGCAGTATATCTGTTTGAGAGGGAGATGGCCCCAGGGGACTCCTGCTCTATCTGCCTAGTCCTTTTACTCTTCCTGGTGGTCACCCATTTCCTTTCTGCCTGCGTAACCTTTACCTGTGGTGTGACCACCTCACTGAACGTGCTATCCACGATAGTCTCAGCATCGCGGATGCTCCACAGCGAATCCACCCACAGCTCCAGCTCCGAAATGTGATTAGACAGTAGCTGCAGCTGGACACACTTCCTGCACATATGGTCACCAGGGACACTGGTAGTGTCCATGACTTCCCACATAGTGCAGGAGGAGCATATCACGGGTGCGAGCTCTGCTGTCATGACTTGCCTTAGATTTACACTGCGTTCACCTCTCAGACTCTCCTCCCGCTCTCGGGACTCTCCTTTCACACTGCGTTCACCTCTCAGACTCTCCTCCCGCTCTTGGGACTCTCCTTTTACACTGGGCTCACCTCTCAGACTCTCCTCCCGCTCTTGGTCTCTCCTTTTATACTGTGCTCACATCTCGGACTCTCCTTTTACACTGGGCTCACCTCTCGGACTCTCCTCCCGCTCTCGGGACTCTCCTTTTACACTGCGCTCACCTCTCGGACTCTCCTTTTACACTACGTTCACCTCTCAGACTCTCCTCCCGCTCTTGGTCTCTCCTTTTATACTGTGCTCACATCTCGGACTCTCCTCCCACTCTCGGTCTCTCCCTTTATACTGAGCTCACCTCTCGGACTCTCCTGCCTCACCTGTGACGTCGCACAGTAGTTGTCTCTTGTTGCAGGTCTGCTGCTGATTTTATTCCCCGCTCTAAGTCTTCTGCTGCTCAGGTCCGCCGCCGCTCTGCAGAAAAAGTCAGGAAAAGCAAGGCAAAGCAGCACCTCCTTCCCCCACTTCATCAAACTCCCACACTCACCAAACTCTCAGCTGTCTCACTCTGTGCCTGCCGCACTCCGTGCTGGTTGCGTTTGCCACTTTTCCGCCCACTCCACCAACCCATTGATATCTTCTTGGAGTCTACAGCTATCCTCTTCACCATCAACTACACGGCCAATTTTTGGGCCGTCTGCAAATTTGCCAATCGTGCCCCCTACATTCAAGTTCAAATCATTAATATATACCACAAACAGCAAGAGACCCAACACTGAGCCCTGTGGCACAACACTGGAAACAGATTTCCATTCACAAAGACATCCATCGACATTTACCCTTTGTTTCCTGTTACTGAGCCAATTTTGGATCCAATTCGCCACCTTTCCCTGTATCCCATGGGCTTTTACCTTTCTGACCAGTCTTCCAGGTGGGACCTTGTCAAATGACGAACTAAAATCCATGTAGACAACATCCACTGCACTCCCCTCATCAATCCTCCTTGTCACTTCCTCAAATAATTCAATCAAATTTGTAAGGCATAACCTTCCCTGGACAGAGCAGGAGGAGGCCATTTGGCCCATCGAGTATGTGCCTGCTCTTTGCAAGAGCCCTCCAATTAGTCCCACTCCCCTGCTCGTTC
This sequence comes from Heptranchias perlo, assembly GCF_035084215.1. Classification (NCBI taxonomy): domain Eukaryota; kingdom Metazoa; phylum Chordata; class Chondrichthyes; order Hexanchiformes; family Hexanchidae; genus Heptranchias; species Heptranchias perlo. The sequence continues at coordinate 7,668,258 of NC_090335.1, forward strand.
CCTGTTGCCCGGCAAATTTCTCCTTTTCAAGTAGAAGTCCAATTCCCTTTTGAAAGTTACCATTGAATCTGCTTCCACCACCCTTTCAGGCCGTGCATTCCAGATCACAACAACTCACTGGGAAAAAAAATGCTCCTCATTTCCCCCCCGGAGATTTTGCCAATTATCTTCACTCTGTGTCCTCTGGTTACCGACCCTCCTGCCGGTGGAAATAATTTCTCCCTATCCACTCGATCAAAATCCTTCATCATTTTGAACACCTCGATTAAATCTCCCTTCAAACTTCTCTGTTCTAAGGAGAACAATCCCAGCTTCTCCAGTCTCTCCACATAACTGAAGTCCCTCATCCCTGGTACCATTCTGGTAAATCACAGGAGAGTAATTAGACAAAAATTGACACCGAGCCACAAAAGGAGATATTAGAACAGGTGATCAAAAGCTTGATCAAAGTGGTAGGTTTTAAGGAGCGTCTTAAAGGAGGAGAGAGAGGTGGAGAGGCAGAGAGGTTTAGGGTGGGAATTCCAGAGCTTGGGGCCGAGGCAGCTGAAGGCACAGCCACCAACGGTGGAGCGATTAAAATCGGGGATGTGAAAGAGGCAGGGATTGGAGGAGCTCAGAGATCTCAGAGGGTGGTAGGAGGTGACAGGTTACAGAGAGAGGGAGGGGCGAGGTCATGGAGGGATTTGCACACAAGGATGAGAATTTTAAAATTGAGTCGATGCGGGACTGGGAGCCAATGGAGGTCAGTGCGCACGGGGGTGATGGGAGAACGGGACTTGATGTGAGTTAGGATACGGTCAGCAGAGTTTAGGATGAGCTTCAGTTTATGGAGGGTGGAAGATGGTAGGCCGGCCAGGGGAGCAATGGAATAGTCAAGATTAGACGTGAGGAGGCCATGGATGAGGATTTCAGCAGCCGATGAGCTGACAATGACATCTGGCTTGGAGCCAAATCCATCGAGGGGATAAAATCCACAATTGACCCTGACTCAGTTGAGTGTGTCGAGGAGGCTCAGCCATATGGAGCGATTCCGGTGAATTTCACCCATATTCGGACGGAGCTGCTCATTGGTGTGAGGCTCCAAAGCCTCCCTTGGAAACATCGGCCTCCCAAATTGAGGCATCTCTCGGAGATTCCCTTGGGCCCATTCTGCTCTGAGTGGAGGGATTTCCTGAACAGGTCACTGCTGCATACTCTCCCTCGCCTTCCGTCCCGACATGCCCTTGGGTAATATCCTGCTGGCCGGCAGAGGCGAGTGTCCCCTCAGGAAAGCCCTGTATTTGGGGTTTCTCCTCTGCACCATTGGAGACCTGGGGTGGAGAGGGTTGCATGAACATTCTCCTCGGCCATTTCACAGATACCCGGCCACTTGTCCATTTTGTGGGTTGGATGAAGATATACATTATCATTATTTGCAGTACCGGAGGTTGCAACCCCTGTTTCACTATTTAAAGGGGCCGTGCCTCAAGTTTTAGTTACCTTGAAGTCCATGTCTTCGGGCACCCAGTGGACAGGGTGGGGGAGAGAGGCGGGGGGTGAGCGGATCAGATGAACCCCTGGTGGGGATGTTCCTGGGCCAGGCTAAAACCACCATCCACTGGAAGCATCCACATGGAGGATTGTTCTGACTGCTGGCCGCTGTTCCACGGCCTTCAACACACCCGGGTGACCTTGGAGAGGGGTCGCGTGGGCTCCACCAATACACTTGAAGCCTTTGTGGGCAACGCAGGACAGCAACTGTGTCACTAACAAAAGGAACCAGATCATTGGTTAATTTATTTTTAGTTGCAGACATTTTAGTTTGATTGGACGATTTGTAATCGTGGTGCCCTCCTCTTCACTAATCGTCATATTTAGTCCGAGAGCCATGGGGCAAATCACATTGCTCCAATTCAAAATACTCCAATGTCCAACACACAAGAGCAAATCAGATCCTGTCACATCATTGCTGGGATCTTTGGAATTGACACAATGTGATTGTGAATAAAAAGGCCTCAAGTTTGGAAGTGAATCCATGGAGACAAAGAGGCAGGTCACAAGCACCAAACACCAATAGTGTGCAGCCCCAGTGGCCTAATGGATAAGGCACTGGCCTCCTAAGCCAGGGATTGTGGGTTCAAGTCCCATCTGGGGTGAAGCATTTTTTCACACTGAAACAAAAGCCAAAACACCTTCTCTGAACATTGCTCCATTCCGTGACAGTCAGGGAGCTTTCCTTTCAACTTACCAACCAATCCAGGGAGTTCCTGTCCACACCCTTCTCACTCAGTCACTTGCTTTCCAGTGGAACAAACCAATGCGATGCTTCTTCCAAGCTGTGCGCCATCCCAATACTCAGGGAACAATGTCACCTGCACTTTCCAGGCAAATAATGTCCCTTTACCTCCTTTCCTCATTTTACCAAACACTGTCTTCTTCTTCTCCTCCTCTTCCATGCCTAACAGTACAAGAGGAAACCCATTTCTTGCACTGCTTTCCATCCAGCCAGTCATGCTCTGGGTTTTTTCAGTGTCAGAGTCCATTCTAACATGAACAGTCGTTACCCTGACTCGCAACTCCTTACCAGGACCACCAGATAGATATGATGGGGGGGGTCGTTACTCTGCTCCCATCAGACACGAGTACCCCACCGAATGTCAGCCCACCATTCAGGGACCGGAACTCTCGTCTACACTTGCCAGGACTGTTTGAGGAAATCAAAAGTGTTCACAACTGCTTCCAATCATTGCTGAAGTGTGTGGAATTGGCAGATATATTTATTGATAAAAACAAAGTGAGTGGCGACAAGAACAGAATGTTATGAGAGCGTAGAGCAATGACCAATTGCACAAAGGCTGTGGTAGTAGCTGTGACCCCAGTGGCCTAATGGGGAAGGCAATGAGTTTGGGAATCACTCGAGCAAATGAAAGTGACAGACAGGAAAAGACCAACTGGTCTATCTAGCCTGTCCCATAAAGTTGTGCTGCCCGATGCATCTCGATACAGATACTCCCCACCCACCCAGAGCCGTGTAATCCCCTGGGAGAGGTGAAAAAACAGATTATAAATGGAGGATAATAAGAGAAATAAAATCTGGAAATTCCTCTCTGACCCCTTTAAGTGATCAAAACGAGTCGAGGAGATCACAGAGACCCTGATTTATATTATAGGATAACTAACTCTTCTACAAAGTAATCTCCACCTTGGTCCGAGAAACAGGACTTTGAGGAAACGTCTTTTAAAAGAATTTGCATTTATATCGCACCTTTCATGACCTCAGGACGTCCCAAAACGCTTTACAGCCAATGAAGTAATTTTGAAGTGTAGTCACTGTTGTAATGTAGGAAATGCAGCAGCAAATTCACGGACAGCAAGATCCCATAAGCAACAATGAGATAATGACCCGATAATCTATTTTATTGATGTTGGTTGAGGGATGAATATCGGCCAGGACACCGGGGAGAACTCCAAAATAACATCATGTGATCTTTCACAAACACCTGACCTGAAATACAGCACAGCTCTCCCTCAGTACTGCACTAAAGTGTCAGCCCAGATTATGTCTCTGGGAACACCGATCAGACCAACTTTTCTGTATCAGCCTTGGCTCAAAGATTGAGTCAGAAGGTTGTGGGTTCAAGTCCCACTTCAGGCTGACACTCCAGTGCAATGCTGGGGGAGTGCTGCATTGTCGGAGGTGCCGCCTTTTGGATGAGACGTTAAACTGATGGCCCGTCTGCCCTCTCAGGTGGATGTATAAGAACCCATGGAACTATTTCTAAGAAGAGCAGGGGAGTTCTCCCCAGTGTCCGGGACAATATTTATCCCTCAACCAAAATCACAAAAAAAACAGATCACCTGTTTATTTCTCTCATTGCTGTTTGTGGGATCTTGCTGTGTGTAAATTAGCTGCCACATTTCCTACATTACATAGAATTACATCGAATGTAATTAGCTACATCACTGGCATCTACCTGACAATGTGGAAAATTGCCCAGGTACGTCCTGTCCACAAAAAGCAGGACAAATCCAATCCGGCCAATTACTGCCCCATCAGTCTATTCTCAATATATCCTTTATATAATATGGAGACCAGGACTGTTCTCAGTACTCCAAGTGTGGTCTAACTAAGGTTCGATACAAGTTCAACATGACTTCTCTGCTTTTCAATTCTATTCCTCTGGAAAAGAACCCGAGTGTTGGATTTGCCTTTTTATGGCCTGAATAACCTGTGTTGCTACTTTTAGTGATTTGTGTATCTGGACCCCCAGATCCCTCTGCTCCTCGACCCCATTTTGACTCTGATTTTCCAAGGAGTAGGTGCCCTCTTTATTCTTCCTACCAAAATGCACCACCTCACACTTAATGTAAATGGAAATTCATTTGCCAATTACACGCCCATTCTGCAAGTTTATTGATGTCTTCTTGTATTTTCTCCCAGTCCTCCTCAGTATTAACTCTACCCCCTTATTTGGTGTCGTTACAACTTCACTTTGAAGTGACTACACTTGAAACGTACTTCATTGAAGTGCTGTGGGATGTCTCGAGGCCATGAAAGGTGCTATATAAATGCAAGTGTTTCTCCTCCATGCCTGCACTACGCACTCAGCACCTCACCCAGTCACCATGTACATTGGGAGACGGCCCATTGTCTGCCGGTTTGGAGAGCTGCGGACAATATCAGAACGGTGAGAGGGTCATTGCATTAAATGCTAGCACAGAAACATTAGTGAGATCCCACTCCTTAAGACTATTCATTTTTAGTGATGGAGCTTTCGACATACCAGCTCTCTAACATTTTCTTTGCTTGCACCTTTTTCTGAACAGAGGCCGTGTGAAAACGGCCGATCTCCGCCCTTGTGAATCCCAGCTCGGAAGCCACAATGGTCCATTCAAAGCCCAGGTCTTTGGCGAGTTCTTGGACAGACTTCAGGTTGATCACTGCATCCTGGGTCAGGAAAACAGCTTTAAAAATAACCAAATACAAAAGGTGCCAGCAATATCTGCTTCAACTGCACAAGACATTAAAAGCAGCACCTCAAGTAGATAAGGTTATAGAAAAAGTTCATGGAATAGTGGGTTTAAGGCAAGAGGTAATGGTGAATCTAGATACAGGATTAAATGGAAGAGATTGAGGACAGAGAGCAGTAGAAAGGTTTTTGCACAGAGGGCTGTGAGGCTGTGGGTTATGGTGGATACACTACTGGAGACAGTGATTGCAGCAGGGATGGTGTCAACATTTAAGAACAGGTTAGACAGGTGATTGATGGAAAGGGGAACGAAGGGATAGGGCGGTCACATGGGATTAGGATACTGCTCGTGTGGGGGATCAAGACCAGCACCGACTGGTTGGGGCCAACGCCCAGTTTCTGTGTTGTAATTTCTCTGTCATTCTCACAGCTTTCAGGCTGTGGCATGAAAACTGTGGGTTAGATTTTGGTCTGGGCCAACCAGCCCCCCTCTCCCGCCTCTCTTTCCTCTGGGGCAGGCAAACTTCCCGTGCCTGAATTTAGCCAAGTTAAGATGTGAGGGAACACGTCGGAAACACAGTCCGAACTCTCCCTATCTTAACCATCCCCCCCATTCGTACTGTTCCTACCGGCAGGATTCAGGAAAATCTGGTCTTAGTGCGGCCTAACCAGGGGTCCTTAAAGGGCCACCATCAAAATGGTCAATTTTTAACTATATTTACCTGAATGTGGATCCAGGAGATGCAGGAGGGGTCGTCTGGGCACCAAAGTACAACCACCGCCGCCCGCTCCCCTACTCGACCCCCCTCACCCCGGTGCTCAGTCCCCCTACCTCTCCCGATCGCTGTCCCCCTCCCTCTCCCGATCGCTGTCCCCCTCGCTCTCCTGATCGCTGTTCCCCTCCCTCTCCCGATCGCTGTCCCCTCCCTCTCCCGATCTCTGTCCCCCTCCCACTCCCGATCGCTGATCCTGCCTTCACACAAAGGGTGGTGGAAATCTGGAACTCTCACCCTCAAAAAAGCTGTTCAGGCTGAGGGTCAATTGAAAATTTCAAAACTGAGATTGATCGATTTTTGTTGGGTGAGGGTATTGAGGGTTAGGGAACTAAGGCGGGTAGATGGAGTTAAGATGCAGATCAGCCAAGATCTAATTGAATGCCGGAGTAGGCTCGAGGGGCTGAATGGCCTCCTCCTGTTCCTATGTTCCTCTCTCCACCAGGATGTTACCCTGACAATGCATGATCCAGGCACGGGGGCATGTCAGGCAGGACTGTCGATATTTCTGGCAAGTGATGTCATCCCACCAACTCCCCCTCAGTCTTTCTCCCTCCTCTAGCTGAGGATACTGGGTGTAGTAAAGTCTCACTCTGCTTCACTGCTTTGTTTCTCTCTCTTCTCCACTTCTGTTTCTCACCATCTTCTCCACAGCTGTTCCCACCTTCTTCTCCTCAACCATTATGTTTCTCTCTTCTCTCCCATTTCTCTTTCTCTTTCTCCTCTTCCACTTCTATTTCCCACTTTCTTCTCCTCCAACATTCTATTTCTCACTTTCTCTCTTTTCTGCCCCATTCTGTTTCTCACTTTTTCCTCCGTCACTTATGTTTCTCTCTCCACCATTCTCTTTTTTATTTTCTCCTCCTTCACTTCTGTTTTTCTCTCTCCTCCTCCAATTCTGTTTCTCACTTTCTTTTTCACTTCTATTTCTCTTTCTCCTCCTCCACTTATTATTGCTCTCTCCTCTTCTTCTATTTCTCTCTCACTCCTTTCATATCTCTCTCCTCAATGCTGGACCCTCACCTTCACTTCCATCGCCCCCTCCCCTCCCTCACATTCATTTTTCTCTCTTCCTCCATTTCTGTTTCTTGCTCTCTCCCTCTCCTCCATCTTTGCCTCATTTTCTCCAGTTTCATCGTTCTCCCCCCTCACTTTGCGTATCTTCCTCTCTGCTTCTGTGTCTCTCTTTCACCTCCTTGCCGTCTGTTTCACTCTCTCCCTTCCATTCATCTCTCTCTCTCTCTTCAACTTCAGTTTCTGTTCTCCACTTTCACCTTCTATCACCTCCCTCACTCCTCTCTCTTCTCCACCTAGTCCGGATACTTCTCTCAGTGCGTAAGGTGGATTTGCCCAAAGGACAGAGGATCCATGAGGAACGGAGAACACCTCAACCCAAGGAGGCTGATCACCTCAACATCCCACAAGCCAATACCATTGTCCCAAGTGAAGACGACCAGTTTAACCAAGCAGCTGATCAATACAATTCATACAAGTTCTGGAAACATTGCTAACCACCAGCACACACACTATCATCTATCCAGTAGACTAGCTATCTAATGCTGTTAACTTGCCAGCTAACTAAGGCGTTTAGTCCTAAATTAATTTCACCAATTTATATCAATCTCAGGCACTGATCTCAACGACTATTTGATAAGCAGCGACCCAGTTAATGCTGAATTATTGTAATATCACTGAAGTGCCTGCTATTCATTTTGTTAATAATCCTATCTGCTAATTATTGGCATCTCAATGTTTGAGTATTGCTAATCATGATTTGAAGTTAATAAACAATTGTTAGTGCAAGACTTGTCTGACTTCTGTGACGATATGGCAAGATAGGGTTAATTCATTCACTCAGTAACTTGTGGGCATCCTAACTGGGTGTTGGGAAGGTGAACTCATGTTCAATAGGAACTGGGTGATGGAAGGCAGTTCGGTGGGGCAAACGTTGCCAGCATTCTTGTACTAACGGTTACGGTAGCATGGTGGTTGTGTTACTGGTACCAGTCGTCCATAGAACCTAGATGAATAATCTGGAGGTATGAGTTTAAATCCCACCACGGCAGCTGGGGAATTTAAATTCAATCAATTAAATAAAATCTGGTATTAAAGTATTCGTAATGGTGGCTATGAAACTACTGGATTGTCGTAAAAACCCAAGGAAACCTGCTGTCCTTACCTGGCCTATATGTGACTCCAGATCAACAGCAACGTGGTTGATTCTGAAATGGCCGAACAAGCCACTCAGTTGTAAAATCTCACTTTAAAAAAAAAAGTTGAAATAAGAATAAAACTGAACGGACGACTCGGCACTGAGACACAACAAAAGCAAACCAAGCCCAGTCGACCCTGCAAAGTTCCTCCTCACTGAACAGCGGGGGGCTTGTACCAAAATTGGTGACAGCTGTCCCACAAACTGGTCACAGAATCATACCTTTCAGGCAACGTCCCAGACTCTTCCATCACCATCCCTGGGTACGCCCTGTTCCACCGGCAGGACAGATCGACCAGAGGGAGCGATGCAGTGAGACACAGTCAGGAGGGAGTGGCCCTGGGAGTCCAGAAGATTGACTCCGAATTCCCCTGAAATCTTATGGCATCAGGTCAAACAGGGGCAAGGGAACCTCCTGCTGTGGTGATTACCACCTATCGCCCTCCCTCAGCTGATGAATCAGTCCTCCTCCATATTGAGAAGCAGCAAGGGCACAGAATGTATTCTGGGTGGAGGGACTTTAATGTCTATCACCAAGGGTGGCTCGGTAGCACCACTACTGGCCAGGTCCTGAAGGACACAGCTGCCACACTGGGCCTGCGACAGGTGGTGAGCGAAACAAAACGAGGGGAAAAACTGACTTGACCTCGTCCTCACCAATCTACCTGTCCCAAATGCATCTGTCCACGACCACCGCACAGTTCTCGTGCAGACGAAGTCCCGTCCTCGCACTGAGGACACCATCCAACGTGTTGTGTGACACTTACACCGTGCTAAATGGGATAGATTCAGAACAGATCTAGCAGCTCAAAACTGGGCATCCATGAGGCGCTGTGGGCCATCAGCAGCAGCAGAATTGTATTCCAGCACAATCTGTAACCTCATGGCCTGGCATATTCCTCACTCTACCATTACTAACAAGCCAGGGGATCAACACTGGTTCAATGAGGAGTGTAGAAGAGCATGCCAGGAGCAGCACCAGGCGTACCTCAAAATGAGGTGCCAACCTGGTGAAGCTACAACTCAGGACGACATGCATGCTAAACAGCAGCAGCAACATGCTATAGACAGAGTTAAGCGTTTCCCCCACAACCAATGGATCAGATCTAAAGCTCTGCAGACCTGTCACATCCAGTCGTGAATGGTGGTGGACAATTAAACAACTAATGGGAGGAGGAGGCTCTGTAAACATCCCCATCCTCAATGATGGCGGGGTTCAGCACTTGAATGCAAAAGACAAGGCTGAAGGGTTTGCAACCATCTTCAGCCAGAAATGCTGAGTGGATGATCCATCTCGGCCTCCTCCCAATATCCCCACCATCACAGAAGCCAGTCTTCAGCCAATTCGATTCACTCCAAGTGATATCAAGAAACGGCTGAGTGCACTGGATACACCAAAGGTTATTGGACCCGACAACATCCCGGCTGTAGTGCTGAAGACTTGTGCTCCAGAACTAGCTGTGCCTCCAGCCAAACTTTTCCAGTACAGCTACAACACTGGCATCTACCCGACAATGTGGAAAATTGCCCAGGTATGTCCTGTCCACAAAAAGCAGGACAAATCCAATCCGGCCAATTACCGCTCCATCAGTCTACTCTCAATCATCAGCAAAGTGATGGAAGGTGTCGTCGACAGTGCTATCAAGCCTGTTGCCCGTATCCTAACTCACACCAAGTCCTGTTCTCCCATCACCCCTGTGCACACTGACCTACATTGGCTCCCAGTACGGCATCAACTCAATTTTAAAATTCTCATCCATGTTTTTAAATCCCTCCATGTCCTCGCCCCTCCCTATCTCTGTGACCTGTAACCTCCTACCACCCTCTGAGATCTCTGAGCTCCTCCAATCCCTGCCTCTTTCACATCCCCGATTTAAATCACTCCACCGTTGGTGGCTGTGCCTTCAGCTGCCTCGGCCCCAAGCTCCGGAATTCCCTCCCTAAACCTCTCTGCCTCTCCACCTCTCTCTCCTCCTTTAAGACGCTCCTCAAAACCTACCACTTTGATCAAGCTTTTGATCACCTGTTCTAATATCTCCTTTTGTGGCTCGGTGTCTATTTTTGTCCAATTCCACTCCTGTGAAGTGCTTTGGGACATTTTACTACAGTAAGGATGCAATATAAATACAAGGTGTTTTTGTTGTTGACGTTGGAGCAGGTAATAACTCTGACGGTATCCAGCCTGCTGACCCACTGCCCAGTACATCCCAGACTCTGTTTACCTTCGCAGCAAGGGCTCTCCTCTCCACCACCTTTGTGTCACTGAAACTGATCATGTGTGGATGGGTTTATGGAAGAGTAGCTCAGACAGAATGGCCAATACATCAGACTGGGCAGAAATCCTGCTGGATCTCAGCAACTCCCTGGATAAGACAGGCAGCTCCTGGAAGGACGTACGTATTCCTTGCAGTTTTATGAAAAAGAGCTGCCTGTCATAATTTCGGCTGTGCGTCTGGCAGAAAAAGATTGTCACCAGCGCACAGCACTTTGGATGAACTTCCATGTGCAGCACCTGAAGGTGGAAAGTTCCAAGCTGGGTGTGGCTGCACGTGAGTCTCAAAACCAGAGCAGAGACCCAGTGTCTCCGACTGAGTTTCCACTGAATCTTGGTGACAAATTCAAGGGGGAGGGATCAAAGTGAGAAACTGGAATCAAAAGATAGTGGTCACCTGTTGGTTTATGACCAATGCACTTCTCCCAATTGATTGTTGTGAAGGATGCAAATACAAATATACAACATCTTTGAAGGCGGCAGGACAAGTGGATAAGGCTGTTAAAAAAACATAGGGGATCCTTGGCTTTATAAATAGAGGCATAGAGTAGAAAAGCAAGGAATTGATGCTAAATCTTTATAAATTGCTGGTTTGGTCTCAGCTGGAGTATTGTGTTCAATTCTGGGCACCACACTTTCGGAAGGATGTCAAGGCCTTGGAGAGGGTGCAGATGAGATTTACTGGAATGGTACCAGGGATGAGGGACTTCAGTTATGGGGAGAGACTGGAGAAGCTGGGATTGTTCTCCTCAGAACAGAGAAGTTTAAAGGGAGATTTAATCGAGGTGGTCAAAATAATGAATGATTTTGATCGAGTGGATAGGGAGAAATTATTTCCACTGGCAGGAGGGTCGGTAACCAGAGGACACAGAGTTAAGATAATTGGCAAAATCTCCAGGGGGGAAATGAGGAGAATTTTTTTACTCAGTGAGTTGTTGTGATCTGGAATGCACGGCCTGAAAGGGTGGTGGAAGCAGATTCAATAATAACTTTCAAAAGGGAATTGGATAAATACTTGAAAAGGAGAAATTTGGTTGAAGGTTGAATATTGGCCAGGACACCGGGGAGAACTCCAAAATAATATCATGTCAGTTTTCAAGAACACCTGACCTGAAATACAGCACAGCTCTCCCTCAGTACTGTACTAAAGTGTCAGCCGAGATTATATGCTCAAGTCTCTGGGAACACCGATCAGGTAAACTTTGATGTATCAGCCTTGGCTCAATGTTTCAGTCAGAAGGTTGTGGGTTCAAGTCCCACTTCAGGCTGACACTCCAGTGCAATGCTGGGGGAGTGCTGCATTGTCGGAGGTGCCGTCTTTTGCATGAGACATTAAACTGAGGCCCCGTCTGCCCTCTCAGGTGGATGTATAAGAACCCATGGAACTATTTCTAAGAAGAGCAGGGGAGATCTCCCCAGTGTCCGGGACAATATTTATCCCTCAACCAAAATCACAAAAAAACAGATCACCTGTTTATTTCTCTCATTGCTGTTTGTGGGATCTTGCTGTGTGTAAATTAGCTGCCACATTTCCTACATTACATAGAATTACATCGAATGTAATTAGCTACATCACTGGCATCTACCTGACAATGTGGAAAATTGCCCAGGTATGTCCTGTCCACAAAAAGCAGGACAAATCCAATCCGGCCAATTACTGCCCCATCAGTCTATTCTCAATATATCCTTTATATAATATGGAGACCAGGACTGTTCTCAGTACTCCAAGTGTGGTCTAACTAAGGTTCGATACAAGTTCAACATAACTTCTCAGCTTTTCAATTCTATTCCTCTAGAAATGAACCCGAGTGCTGGATTTGCCTTTTTATGGCCTTATTAACCTGCGTTGCTACTTTTAGTCATTTGTGTATCTGTACCCCCAGATCCCTCTGCTCCTCTACCCCATTTAGACTCTGATTTTCCAAGGAGTATGTGGCCTCTTTATTCTTCCTCCCAAAATGTACCACCTCACACTTAATGTATATGGAAATTCATTTGCCAATTACAAGCCCATTCTGCAAGTTTATTGATGTCTTCTTGTATTTTCTCCCATCCTCCTCAGTATTAACTCTACCCCCTTATTTGGTGTCGTTACAACTTCACTTTGAAGTGACTACACTTGAAACGTACTTCATTGAAGTGCTGTGGGATGTCTCGAGGCCATGAAAGGTGCTATATAAATGCAAGTGTTTCTCCTCCATGCCTGCACTACGCACTCAGCACCTCACCCAGTCACCATGTACATTGGGAGACGGCCCATTGTCTGCCGGTTTGGAGAGCTGCGTACAATATCAGAACGGTGAGAGGGTCATTGCATTAAATGCTAGCTCAGAAACATTAGTGAGATCCCACTCCTTAAGACTATTCATTTTTAGTGATGGAGCTTTCGACAAACCAGCTCTCAAAACATTTTCTTTGCTTGCACCTTTTTCTGAACAGAGGCCGTGTGAAAACGGCCGATCTCCGCCCTTGTGAATCCCAGCTCGGAAGCCACAATGGTCCATTCAAAGCCCAGGTCTTTGGCGAGTTCTTGGACAGACTTCAGGTTGATCACTGCATCCTGGGTCAGGAAAACAGCTTTTAAAATAACCCAATACAAAAGGTGCCAGCAATATCTGCTTCAACTGCACAAGACATTAAAAGCAGCACCTCAAGTAGATAAGATGTGGAGATGCCGGTGATGGACTGGGGTTGACAATTGTAAACAATTTTACAACACCAAGTTATAGTCCAGCAATTTTATTTTAAATTCACAAGCTTTCGGAGATTTTCTAACATTTGCCTGAGGAAGGAGAAAATCTCCGAAAGCTTGTGAATTTAAAATAAAATTGCTGGACTATAACTTGGTGTTGTAAAATTGTTTACAATTGTCAAGTAGATAAGGTTACAGAAAAAGTTCATGGAATAGTGGGTTTAAGGCAAGAGGTAATGGTGAATCGAGATACAGGATTAAATGGAAGAGATTGAGGACAGAGAGCAGCAGAAAGGTTTTTGCACAGAGGGCTGTGAGGCTGTGGGTTATGGTGGATACACTACTGGAGACAGTGATTGCAGCAGGGATGGTGTCAACATTTAAGAACAGGTTAGACAGGTGATTGATGGAAAGGGGAACGAAGGGATAGGGCGGACACATGGGATTAGGATACTGCTCGTGTGGGGGATCAAGACCAGCACCGACTGGTTGGGGCCAACGCCCAGTTTCTGTGTTGTAATTTCTATGTCATTCTCACAGCTTTCAGGCTGTGGCATGAAAACTGTGGGTTAGATTTTGGTCTGGGCCGACCAGGACAGGCCCGAACCGAGAGGCCCTAAGATTGATGGAAATTGGACCCCAGGCCTCATCAGCATCCCCGGCACAAGCACGCCTCTCTCTCCCTCCTTCCCTCAATCACTCCCCGAGCCCTCTCTCTCCCTCTCCCTCCTGTCCCCGCCACACTCCGTCACTCCCCCACTTCGCCCTCTCCATCTCTCAGCCACTAGCCCCCTCGCCCTCTCCCTCAATCACTCTCCCCATCGCACCCCCGTCTCCTCATCACCTCCTCTCCCTCTCCCCATCACCCCCCCTCAATCTCCCCATCTCCTCCCCTGCCCTCACAAGGAACCATAAAAGGTAAAAATAAACTGGACTTACCTGGACTTCCGATGGCCCGGATTTTTCATGAAACCAGCTTTCATTCGCAGGTTCAAGTGTGCGAGCCTTAGTCGGGCCCACAGTTAAAATGCCCATTTAAATTAGCCCCCCCACTCCTGCCTCTCTTTCCTCTGGGGCAGGAAACCTCCCCTGCCTGAATTCAGACAAGTTCAGATGTGGGGGAACATGTCGGAAACACAGTCTGAACTTTCCCCTTCTTAACCATTCCCCCCATTCGCACTGTTCCCGCCGGTTGTATTCAGGAAAACCTGGTCTAAGTGCGGCCTAACCAGGGGTCCTTAAAGGGCCGCCATCAAAAAAGTCAATTTTAAAATATAATTCCCTGAATGTGGAACCAGGAGATGCAGGAGGGGTCGTCTCGGCACCAAAGTAAAACCACTACTGCCCGCACCCCTCTCGAACCCCACCCCCCCAACTCAGTCCCCCTCCCTCTCCAGATCGCTGATCGCGCCACCTCATTCCCGATTGCTGCCCCCTCCCTCTCCCGATCGCTGTCCCCCTCCCTCTCCCGATCGCTGCCCCCTCCCTCTCCCGATCGCTGATCCCGTCCCTCTCCCGATCGCTGATCCCGTCCCTCTCCCAATCGCTGTCCCCCTCCCTCTCCCGATCGCTGATCCCACCTTCACACAAAGTGTGATGGAAATCTGGAACTCTCTCCCTCAAAAAAGCTGTTCAGGCTGAGGGTCAATTGAAAATTGCAACACTAAGATTGATCGATTTTAGTTGGGTAAGGGTATTGAGGGTTAGGGAACTAAGGCGGGTAGATGGAGTTTAGATGCAGATCAGCCATGATCTAATTGAATGGCAGAGTAGGCTCGAGGGGCTGAATGGCCTCTTCCTGTTCCTATGTTCCTCTCTCCACCAGGATGTTACCCTGACAATGCACGATCCAGGCACGGGGGCATGTCAGGCAGGACTGTCGATATTTCTGGCAAGTGATGTCATCCCACCAACTCCCCCTCAGTCTTTCTCCCTCCTCTAGCTGAGGACACTGGGTGTAGTAAAGTCTCACTCTGCTTCACTGCTTTGTTTCTCTCTCTTCTCCACTTCTGTTTCTCACCATCTTCTCCACAGCTGTTCCCACCTTCTTCTCCTCAACCATTATGTTTCTCTCTTCTCTCCCATTTCTCTTTCTCTTTCTCCTCTTCCACTTCTATTTCCCACTTTCTTCTCCTCCAACATTCTATTTCTCACTTTCTCTCTTTCCTGCCCCATTCTGTTTCTCACTTTTTCCTCCGTCACTTATGTTTCTCTCTCCACCATTCTCTTTTTTTATTTTCTCCTCCTTCACTTCTGTTTTTCTCTCTCCTCCTCCAATTCTGTTTCTCACTTTCTTTTTCACTTCTATTTCTCTTTCTCCTCCTCCACTTATTATTGCTCTCTCCTCTCCTTCTATTTATCTCTCATCCCTTTCATATCTCTCTCCTCAATGCTGGAGCCTCATGTTGGCCAGGGGCTGCAGAAAACTACTGAGGTTAATTCGAATTGCTAACAAAGAGACTGACTTTTGAACTGAGGTGACCTGGAGTTCAGTCACTGGTCTGAACTGGCCAGAACCGGTTTGAATTCGTTCCGCTTCTTGGAGGGACAAAGGAGCTTTGATGAGACACCAGGCCTTATTTAGAAAAGGGGTAATGAGGTGATGCTACCTAGCCCCTTGGAACCGAGCCAATCAGGTGATGACACTGACCACTCAAGGAATTTTGAGCCAACCGGAGAAGACAGCATCATTCGAAAAGACAGGCTTGGGGTTAAAACTGAAGAATTGCAGGCTTGGTGCCAGAGTGTGTTTGTGAGGGAGACTCTGGAGACTAACCATCGTGGAAGTAGGGACCCTACGTCAGGGACGTAGAGACGACGTCGAGAGAGAGAGAGCGAATCGCCTGGCCAGCGTTATCTCTCCTTTCCGGATTATACAATATCCTTTCTATTCTGTGACCACTCAGGGAGTGTTAGTCAGGGAAACCCAGTGGGTGTGCGTTTAAATTCTAGTTTGACTATAAAACTGTATAACCTGCTGTAAACTGCATGCCTATATCTAACCAGACGTATAAGCGGTATGTACATGATCTAATAACGTTAATAAAGCGAATTGAGAATTAAGAGAGAATTGACTCTTCCTCTGTGTACTAAGCCAAAACCGTTAACCGGTGACTTCCGGTCAACACTCACCTTCACTTCCATCGCCCCCTCACCTTCCTCCATTTCTGTTTCTTGCTCTCTCCCCCTCCTCCATCTTTGCCTCATTTTTCTCTAGTTTCATCGTTCTCCCCCCTCACTTTGCGTATCTTCCTTTCTGCTTCTGTGTCTCTCTTTCACCTCCTTGCCGTCTGTTTCACTCTCTCCCTTCCATTCATCTCTCTCTCTCTCTTCAACTTCAGTTTCTGTTCTCCACTTTCACCTTCTCTCACCTCCCTCACTCCTCTCTCTTCTCCACCTAGTCCGGATCCTGCTATCACTGCGTAAGGTGGATTTGCCCAAAGGACAGAGGATCCATGAGGAACGGAGAACACCTCAACCCAAGGAGGCTGTTCACCTCAACATCCCACAAGCCAATACCATTGTCCCAAGTGAAGACGACCAGTTTAACCAAGCAGCTGATCAATACAATTCATACAAGTTCTGGAAACATTGCTAACCACCAGCACACACACTATCATCTATCCAATAGACTAGCTATCTAATGCTGTTAACTTGCCAGCTAACTAAGGCGTTTACTCATCAATTAATTTCACCAATTTATATCAATCTCAGGCACTGATCTCAACGACTATTTGATAAGCAGCGACCCAGTTAATGCTGAATTATTGTAATATCACTGAAGTGCCTGCTATTCATTTTGTTAATAATCCTATCTGCTAATTATTGGCATCTCAATGTTTGATTATTGCTAATCATGATTTGAAGTTAATAAACAATTGTTAGTGCAAGACTTGTCTGACTTCTGTGACGATATGGCAAGAAAGGGTTAATTCATTCACTCAGTAACTTGTGGGCATCCGAACTGGGTGTTGGGAAGGTGAACTCATGTTCAATAGGAACTGGGTGATGGAAGGCAGTTCGGTGGGGCAAACGTTGCCAGCATTCTTGTACTAACGGTTATGGTAGCATGGTGGTTGTGTTACTGGACTAGTGATCCAGAGACCTGGACGAATAATCTGGAGTTATGAATTCAAATCCCACCACGGCAGCTGGGGAATTTAAATTCAATTAATTAAATAAAATCTGGAATTAAAGTACTACTAGTAGTAATGGTGGCCATGAAACTACTGGATTGTCATAAAAACCCAAGGAAGCTTGCTGTCCTTACCTGGTCTGGCCGACATGTGACTCCAGATCCACAGCAATGTGGTTGATTCTTAATTGCCTTCTGAAATGGCCGAACAAGCCACTCAGTTGTAAAATTTCACTTTAAAAAAAAAAGTTGAAATAAGAATAAAACTGAATGGACTGCTCGGTTACGAAACACAACAAAAGCAAACCAAGCCCAGTCGACCCTGCAAAGTTCCTCCTCACTGAACAGCAGGGGGCTTGTGCCAAAAGTGGGAGAGCTGTCCCACAAACTGGTCAAGCAATAGCCACACTCACAGAATCATACCTTTCAGGCAACGTCCCAGACTCTTCCATCACCATCCCTGGGTACGCCCTGTTCCACCGGCAGGACAGATCGACCAGAGGTAGCGATGCAGTGATACACAGTCAGGAGGGAGTGGCCCTGGGAGTCCAGAAGATTGACTCCGAATTCCCCTGAAATCTAATGGCATCAGGTCAAACAGGGGCAAGGGAACCTCCTGCTGTGGTGATTACCACCTATCGCCCTCCCTCAGCTGATGAATCAGTCCTCCTCCATATTGAGAAGCAGCAAGGGCACAGAATGTACTCTGGGTGGAGGGACTTTAATGTCTATCACCAAGGGTGGCTCGGTAGCACCACTGCTGGCCAGGTCCTGAAGGACACAGCTGACACACTGGACCAGCAGCAAGTGGTGAGCGAACCAAGACGAGGGGATAAACTGACTTGACCTCGTCCTCACCAATCTATCTGACCACGACAGTATTGGTAGGAGTGACCACCGCACAGTCCTCGTGGAGACGAAGTCCCGTCTTCGCACTGAGGACACCATCCAATGTGTTGTGTGACACTACCACCGTGCTAAATGGGATAGATTCAGAACAGATCTAGCAGCTCAAAACTGGGCATCCATGAGGCGCTGTGGGCCATCAGCAGCAGCAGAATTGTATTCCAGCACTATCTGTAACCTCATGGCCCGGCATATTCCTCACTCTACCATTACTAACAAGCCAGGGGATCAACCCTGGCTCAATGAGGAGTGCAGAAGAGCATGCCAGGAGCAGCACCAGGTGCACCAAAAAATGAGGTGCCATCCTGGTGAAGCTACAACTCAGGACGACATGCATGTTAAACAGCAGAAGCAACATGCTATAGACAGAGTTAAGCGTTTCCCCCACAACCAATGGGTCAGATCTAAAGCTCTGCAGACCTGTCACATCCAGTCGTGAATGGTGGTGGACAATTAAACAACCAATGGGAGGAGGAGGCTCTGTAAACATTCCCATCCTCAATGATGGCGGAGTCCAGCACTTGAATGCAAAAGACAAGGCTGAAGCGTTTGCAACCATCTTCAGCCAGAAATGCTGAGTGGATGATCCATCTCGGCCTCCACCCGATATCCCCACCATCACAGAAGCCAGTCTTCAGCCAATTCGATTCACTCCAAGTGATATCAAGAAAGGGCTGAGTGCACTGGATACACCAAAGGCTGTGGGCCCCGACAACATCCCGGCTGTAGTGCTGAAGCCTTGTGCACCAGAACTAGCTGTGCCTCTAGCCAAACTGTTCCAGTACAGCTACAACACTGGCATCTACCCGACAATGTGAAAAATTGCCCAGGTATGTCCTGTGCACAAAAAGCAGGACAAATACAATCCGGCCAATTACTGCCCAATCAATCGACTCTCAATCATCAGCAAAGTGATGGAAGGTGTCGTCGACAGTGCTATCAAGCGGCACTTATTCACCAATAACATGCTCACCGATGCTCAGTTTGGGTTCCACCAGGACCACTCGGCTCCAGACCTCATTACAGCCTTGGTCCATACACGGACAAAAGAGCTGACTTCCAGAGGTGAGGTGAGAGTGACTGCCCTTGACATCAGGGCAGCATTTGCCGAGTGTGGCACCAAGGAGCCCTAATAAAATTGAAGTCAATGGGAATCAAGGGGAAAACTCTCCAGTGGCTGGAGTCATACCTAGCACAAAGGAAGATGGTAGTGGTTGTTGGAGGCCAATCATCTCAGTCACAGGACATTGCTGCAGGAGTTCCTCAGGGCAGTGTCCGAGGCCCAACCATCTTCAGCTGCTTCATCAATGACCTTCCCTCCATCATAAGGTCAGAAACGAGAATGTTTGCTGATGATTGCACAGTGTTCAGTTCCATTTGCAACCCCTCAGATAATGAAGTATTCCGTGTCTGCACGCAGCAAAACCTGACCAACATCCTGTCTTGGGCTGATAAGTAACAAATAAAATAGGAAATTCACGCCAGACAAGTGCCAGGCAATGACCATCTCCAACAAGAGAGTGTCCAACCACCTCCCCTTGACATTCAACGGCATTACCATTGCCAAGTTCCCCACCATCAACATCCTGGGGGTCACCATTGACCAGAAACTTAACTGGACCAGCCACATAAATACTGTGGCTACAAGAGCAGGTCAGAGGCTGGGTATTCTGCGGCGAGTGACTCACCTCCTAACTCCCCAAAGCCTTTCCACCATCTACAAGGCACAAGTCTGGAGTGTGATGGAATACTCTCCACTTGCCTGGATGAGTACAGCTCCAACAACACTCAAGAAGCTCAACACCCATTCAGGACAAGGCAGCCCGCTTGATTGGCACCCCATCCACCACCCTAAACATTCACTCCCTCTACCGCTGGCGCACCGTGGCCGCAGCGTGTACCATCTACAGGATGCACTGCAGCAACTCGCCAACCCTTCTTCGACAGCACCTCCTAAGCCCGCGACCTCTACCACTTAGAAGGGCCAGTTCAGCAGGCACATGGGAACAACACCTCCTGCATGTTCCCCTCCAAGTCACACACCATCCTGACTTGGAAATATATTGCCGTTCCTCCATCGTTGCTGGGTCAAAATCCTGGAACTCTCTACCTGACAGCACTGTGGGAGAACCTTCACCACATGGACTGCAGCGGTTCACGAAGGCAGTTCACCACCACCTTCTCAAGGGCAATTAGGGATGGGCAATAAATGCCGGCCTCGCCAGCGACACCCACATCCCATGAATGAATATAAAAAAATTCACTCGTAGACTGAGTGGTAAACCCCAGGGAGTTCCTCAGTGAGAAATTAAGGATTTGTCTGTTTCCTTGGTAAATCGTCCTTCGTGCTCTTAAAGTGTTGACATCTCTGCACTTAGGGTTTTGAGTCTATGAACCCAGAGTGGTTGAATCTTTAGACTTAAAAGTGTTGAAGTCAAGATGTTCCGACCTTGGCCCTGGTTGACCTCTCCCAGGATGTGCTTGACCTGGTCGTAGATGTAAATAGATTTCCCCCCTTGGCTGGGTTGGGCAGTGGTGGTGGTGAAGGAGACGGTCCCTTTCCCTGCCTCCGGGTTTTGTGTCAGGCATGGATTTATCCCCACGTGCCTGATGCTTGAGTCACACTGCAAAAGGAGGGGCGGGGTGGGGGGTCCCAAGCTGCTGCTCCCTGTCTGGCCCAGAACCCAGAGAGGAGACCATGAGAGATTCCTCTACCTCCGATGATGCACTCCTCACGGTGAGGGATCCCAATGCCTTGCGGAGGGTGTGCGAGTGCCAGCAGGTGAACTCTGCCATGTCATAGAATCATACAGCACAGGAGGAGGCCATTCGGCCCATCGTGCCTGTGCCGGCTCTTTGAAAGAGCTCCCCAATTAGTCCCACTCCCCTGCTCGTTCCCTGTGGCTCTGCAAATTTCTCCTTTTCAAGTATTTTTCCAATTCCCTTTTGAAAGTTATTATTGAATCTGCTTCCACCGCCCTTTCAGGCCGTGCATTCCAGATCAAAACAACTCACTGAGCAAAAAAATTCTCCTCATTTCCCCCCTGGAGATTTTGCCAATTATCTTCACTCTGTGTCCTCTGGTTACCGACCCTCCTGCCAGTGGAAATAATTTCTCCCTATCCACTCGATCAAAATCCTTCATTATTTTGAACACCTCGATTAAATCTCCCTTTAAACTTCTCTGTTCTAAGGAGAACAATCCCAGCTTCTCCAGTCTCTCCCCATAACTGAAGTCCCTCATCCCTGGTACCATTCTAATAAATCTCTTCTGCACCCTCTCGAAGGCCTTGACATCCTTCCTAAAGTGTGGTGCCCAGAATTGAACACAATACTCCAGCTGAGACCGAACCAGTAATTTATAAAGATTCAGCATAAATTCCTGGCTTTTCTACTCCATGCCTCTATTTATAAAGCCAAGGATCCCCTGTGCTTTTTTTAACAGCCTTATCCACTTGTCCTGCCACCTTCAAAGATGTTGT
This sequence comes from Heptranchias perlo, assembly GCF_035084215.1. Taxonomy (NCBI): domain Eukaryota; kingdom Metazoa; phylum Chordata; class Chondrichthyes; order Hexanchiformes; family Hexanchidae; genus Heptranchias; species Heptranchias perlo. The sequence goes on from NC_090335.1 coordinate 7,689,679, forward strand.
ATATTTGTATTTGCATCCTTCACAACAATCAATTGGGAGAAGTGCATTGGTCATAAACCAACAGGTGACCACTATCTTTTGATTCCAGTTTCTCACTTTGATCCCTCCCCCCTGAATTTGTCACCAAGATTCAGTGGAAACTCAGTAGGAGACACTGGGTCTCTGCTCTGGTTCTGAGACTCACGTGCAGCCACACCCAGCTTGGAACTTTCCACCTTCAGGTGCTGCACATGGAAGTTCATCCAAAGTGCTGTGCGCTGGTGACAATCTTTTTCTGCCAGACGCACAGCCTAAATTATGACAGGCAGCTCTTTTTCATAAAACTGCAAGGAATACGTACGTCCTTCCAGGAGCTGCCTGTCTTATCCAGGGAGTTGCTAAGAGATCCAGCAGGATTTCTGCCCAGTCTGAGGTATTGGCCATTCTGTCTGAGCTACTCTTCCATAAACCCATCTACACGTGATCAGTTTCAGTGACACAAAGGTGGTGGAGAGGAGAGCCCTTGCTGCGAAGGTAAACAGAGTCTGGGATGTACTGGGCAGTGGGTCAGCAGGCTGGATACCGTCAGAGTTATTACCTGCTCCAACATCAACAACAAAAACACCTTGTATTTATATCGCATCCTTACTGTAGTAAAATGTCCCAAAGCACTTCACAGGAGTGGAATTAGACAAAAATTGACACCAAGACACAAAAGGAGATATTAGAACAGGTGATCAAAAGCTTGGTCAGAGTGGTAGGTTTTAAGGAGCGTCTTAAAGGAGGAGAGAGAGGTGGAGAGGCAGAGAGGTTTAGGGAGGGAATTCCAGAGCTTGGGGCCGAGGCAGCTGAAGGCACAGCCACCAACGGTGGAGTGATTAAAATCGGGGATGTGAAAGAGGCAGGGATTGGAGGAGCACAGAGATCTCAGAGGGTGGTAGGAGGTTACAGGTTACAGAGATAGGGAGGGGCGAGGACATGGAGGGATTTGTACACATGGATGAGAATTTTAAAATCGAGGTGTTGCTGGACCGGGAGCCAATGTAGGTCAGTGCGCACGGGGGTGATGGGAGAACGGGACTTGGTGTGAGTTAGGATACGGTCAGCAGAGTTTTGGATGAGCTTCAGTTTACGGAGGGTGGAAGATGGGAGGCCGGCCAGGAGAGCAATGGAATAGTCAAAATTGGAGGTGACAAGGCCATGGATGAGGATTTCAGCAGCCGATGAGCTGACAATTTCATCTGGCCTGTAGCCAAAGTCATCCAGGGGCTAAAATCCACAATTGACCCTGACTCAGTTGAGTGTGTCGAGGAGGCTCAGCCATCTGGAGCGATTCCGGTGAATTTCACCCATCTTCGGACGGAGCTGCTCATCGGTGCGAGGCACCGAAGCCTCCCTTGGAAACATCGGCCTACCAAATTGAGGCATCTCTCGGAGATTCCCTTGTGCCCATTCTGCTCTGAGTGGAGGGATTTCCTGAATAGGTCACTGCTGCATACTCTCCCTCGCCTTCCGTCCCGACATGCCCTCGGGTAATATCCTGCTGGCCGGCAGAGGCGAGTGTCCCCTCAGGAAAGCCCTGTATTTGGGGTTCCTCCTCTGCACCATTGGAGACCTGGGGTGGAGAGGGTTGCATGAACATTCTCCTCGGCCATTTCACAGATACCCGGCCACTTGTCCATTTTGTGGGTTGGATGAAGATATACATTATCTTTATTTACAGTACCGGAGGCTGCAACCCCTGTTTCACTATTAAAAGGGGCCGCACCTCAAGTTTCAGTTACCTTGAAGTCCTTGTCTTCGGGCACCCAGTGCACAGGGTGGGGGAGAGAGGCGGGGGGTGAGCGGATCAGATGAACCCCTGGTGGGGATGTTCCTGGGCCAGGCTAAAACCACCATCCACTGGAAGCATCCACATGGAGGATTGTTCTGACTGCTGGCCGCTGTTCCTCGGCCTTGAACACACCCGGGTGACCTTGGAGAGGGATCGCGTGGGCTCCACCAATACACTTGAAGCCTTCGTGGGCGACGCAGGACAGCAACTGTGTCACTGACGAAAGGAACCAGATCATTGGTTAATTTTATTTTTAGTTGTAGACATTTTAATTTGATTGGACGATTTGTAATCGTGGGGCCCTCCTCTTCACCAATCGTCATATTTAGTCCGAGAGCCATGGGGCAAATCACATTGCTCCAATTCAAAATACTCCAATGTCCAACACACAAGAGCAAATCAGATCCTGTCACATCATTGCTGGGATCTTTGGAATTGACACAATGTGATTGTGAATAAAAAGGCCTCAAGTTTGGAAGTGAATCCATAGAGACAAAGGGGCAGGTCACAAGCACCAAATACCAATAGTGTGCAGCCCCAGTGGCCTAATGGATAAGGCACTGGCTTCCTAAATCTGGGATTGTGGGTTCAAGTCCCACCTGGGGTGAGTTTGGTTTTAAACCAACTGCATTCTGTGAAAACCAGCTCTTTGTCCTCATTGCTGAATTCCAGAGAGATCAAAGAGCTCAATCACACGAGGTGTCCTGTGAATTGATGAAACTTATTCCCAGGAGGGGCAAGGAAACAGCGACAAAACCACTTGCTTTTCACATAAAATCGACATTTTGCCCAACACTCAACTGTACCAATTGCTGACACACAAAAGCAAGTCAGATCCTGTCACGTCATTGCTGGGATCTTTGGAACTGATACAATGTGATTGAGTATGAAAAGAATGGGCCGGCCCATAAAAAGGCATCAAATTTGAAGTGAATCGACAGGGACAAAGGGGCAAGTTGCAAGCACCAAGGTCCTGTTGCACACCGCCCCAGTGGCCTAATGGATAAGGCACTGGCCTCCGAAGCCAGGGATTGTGGGTTCAAGTCCCATCTGGGGTGAATTTTGAGAATCTTACATACTCAGGGAACAATGTCACCTGTGCTTTCCAGGCAAACTCTGCTCCCATCAGACACGAGGACCCCACCGGATGTCAGCCCACCATTCAGGGACCAGAACTCTCGTCGACACTTGCCAGGACTGTTTTAGGGAATCAAAAGTGTTCACAACTGCTGCCAATCATTGCTGAAGTGTGTGGAATTGGCAGATATATTTTTGCATTATCGAGTGTCTCGAAGGCCACCTTGGAGAACGTTTACCCGAAGATCGGTGGCTGAATGTCCTTGACTGCTGAAGTGTTCCCCGATTGGAAGGGAACCCTCCTGTCTGGCGATTGTTGTGCGGTGTCCGTTTATCCGTTGTCGCAGTGTCTGCATGGTCTCGCCAATGTACCATGCTCTGGGGCATCCTTTCCTGCAACGTATGAGGTAGACAACATTGGCCAAGTCACAGGAGTATGAACCATGTACCTGGTGGGTGGTGTCCTCTCGTGTGATGGTGGTATCTGTGTCGATGATCTGGCATGTCTTGCAGAGGTTGCCCTGGCAGGGTTGTTTGGTGTCGTGGATGCTGTTCTCCTGAAAGCTGGGTAATTTGCTGTGAACGATGGTCTGTTTGAGGTTGGGTGGCTGTTTGAAGTCGAGTAGTGGAGGCGTGGGGATGGCCTTAGCGAGGTGTTCGTCGTCATGGCGTAGTTTCTCCGCTCCGGGGAAGTACTGGACGATGAAGGGTACTCTGTAGGTTGCGTCCTGTGTTTGTCTTCTGAGGAGGTCGATGCAATTTTTCGCTGTGGCCCGTCGGAACTGTCGATCGACGAGTTGAGCGTCATATCCCGTTCTTACGAGGGCGTCTTTCAGCGTCTGTAGGTGTCCATCGCGTTCCTCCTCGTCTGAGCAGATCCTGTGTACTCGCAGGGCCTGTCCATAGGGGATGGCCTCTTTGATGTGGTTAGGGTGGAAGCTGGAAAAGTGGAGCATCGTGGGCTTGCGGGAGAGTGAGGTGCTGAGGTGCCCGTCTTTGATGGAGACTCGTGTGTCCAAGAAAGAAGCCGATTCTGAGGAGTAGTCCATGGTGAGTTTGATGGTGGGATGGAACTTGTTGATGTTATCGTGTAGTCTCTTCAGTGATTCTTCGCCGTGGGTCCATAGGAAGAAAATGTCGTCGATGTATCTGGTGTATAGCGTTGGTTGGAGGTCCTGTGCAGTGAAGAAGTCATGCTTGAACTTGTGCATGAAAATGTTGGCGTATTGGGGTGCGAATTTGGTCTCCATGGCTGTTCTATGTGTTTGGGTAAAGAACTGGTTATCGAAGGTGAAGACATTGTGATCCAGGATGAAGCGGATGAGTTGTAGGATGGCGTCTGGAGATTGGCTGTTTTTGGTGTTGAGTACTGTGGCTCTTGCAGCGATGCCATCATCGTGGGGGATACTGGTGTAGAGTGCTGAGACGTCCATCGTGGTGAGAAGTGTTCCTGGTTCAACTGGTCCGTGGGAGCTGAGTTTTTGTGGGTTCACGTCCCATCTGGGGTGAAGCAGTTTTTTGCACTGAAACAAAAGCCAAAACACCGTCTCTGAACATTGCTGCATTCCATGACAGTCAGGGAGCTTTCCTTTTAACTTACCAACCAATCCAGGGAGTTCCTGTCCAGCACCCTTCTCACTCTGTCACTTGCTTTCCAGTGGAACAAACCAATGCGATGCTTCGACCAAGCTGTGCGCCATCCCAATACTCAGGGAACAATGTCACCTGCATTTTCCAGGCAAATAATGTCCCTTTACCTCCTTTCCTCATTTTACTGAACACTGTCTTCTTCTTCTCCTCCTCTTCCATGCCTAACAGTACAAGAGGAAACCCATTTCTTGCACTGCTTTCCATCCAGCAGGTCATGCTCTGGGTTTTTTCAGTGTCAGAGTCCATTCTAACATGAACAGTTGTTACCCTGACTCGCAACTCCTTACCAGGACCACCAGATAGATATGATGGGGGGGGTCGTTACTCTGCTCCCATCAGACACGAGTACCCCACCGGATGTCAACCCACCATTCAGGGACCGGAACTCTCTTCTACACTTGCCAGGACTGTTTGAGGAATTCAAAAGTGTTCACAACTGCTACCAATCATTGCTGAAGTGTGTGGAATTGGCAGATATATTTATTGATAAAAACAAAGTGAGTGGCGACAAGAACAGGTAGAATGTTATGAGAGCGTAGAGCAATGACCAATTGCACAAAGGCTGTGGTAGTAGCTGTGACCCAATGGCCTAATGGGGAAGGCAATGAGTTTGGGAGTCACTCGAGCAAATGAAAGTGACAGGCAGGAAATGACCAACTGGTCTATCTCGCCTGTCCCATAAAGTTGTGTTGCCCGATGCATCTCGATACAGATACTCCCCACCCACCCAGAGCCGTGTAATCCCCTGGGAGAGGTGAAAAAAACAGATTAAAAATGGAGGACAATTAGAGAAATAAAATCTGTAAATTCTTCTCTGACCCCTTTAGGTGATCAAAACTAGTCCAGGAGATCACATGGACCCTGATTTATATTATGGGATAGCTACCTCTTCTACAACGTAATGTCCGTCTTGGTCCTGGAAACAGGACTTTGAGGAAATGTTTTTTCAAAGAACTTGCATTTATATAGCACCTTTCATGACCTCAGGACGTCCCAAAACGCTTTATAGACCAATGAAGTAATTTTGAAGTGTAGTCACTGTTGTAATGTAGGAAATGCAGCAGACAATTCACGGACAGCAAGAACCCACAAACAGCAATGAGATAATGATCCGAGGATCGATGTGAGTGATGTTGGTTGAGGGATGAATATCGGCCAGGACACCGGGGAGAACTCCAAAATAACATCATGTCATTTTTCCAAAACACCTGACCTGAAATACAGCACAGCTCTCCCTCAGTACTGCACTAAAGTGTCAGCCCAGATTATATGCTCAAGTCTCTGGGAACACCGATCAGACCAACCTTCATGTATCAACCTTGGCTCAGAGATTGAGTCAGAAGGTTGTGGGTTCAAGTCCCACTTCAGGCTGACACTCCAGTGCAATGCTGGGGGAGTGCTGCATTGTCGAAGGTGCCGTCTTTTGGATGAGACGTTAAACTGAGGCCCCGTCTGCCCTCTCAGGTGGATGTAAAAGAACCCATGGAACTATTTCTAAGAAGAGCAGGGGATTTCTCCCCAGTGTCCGGGACAATATTTATCCCTCAACCAAAATCACAAAAAAAACAGATCACCTGTTTCTTTCTCTCATTGCGGTTTGTGGGATCTTGCTGTGTGTAAATTAGCTGCCACATTTCCAACATTACATAGAATTACATCGAATGTAATTAGCTGCATCACTGGCATCTAACTGACAATGTGGAAAATTGCCCAGGTATGTCCTGTCCACAAAAAGCAGGACAAATCCAATCCGGCCAATTACTGCCCCATCAGTCTATTCTCAATATATCCTTTATATAATATGGAGACCAGGACTGTTCTCAGTTCTCCAAGTGTGGTCTAACTAAGGTTCGATACAAGTTCAACATAACTTCTCTGCATTTCAATTCTATTCCTCTAGAAATGAACCCTAGTGCTTGATTTGCCTTTTTATGGCCTTCTTAACCTGCGTTGCTGCTTTTACTGATTTGTGTATCTGTCCCCCCAGATCCCTCTGCTCCTCGACCCTATTTAGACTCTGATTTTCCAAGGAGCAGGTGGCCTCTTTATTCTTCCGACCAAAATGCACCACCTCACACTTAATGTAAATGGAAATTCATTTGCCAATGACACGCCCATTCTGCAAGTTTATTGATGTCTTCTTGTATTTTCTCCCATCCTCCTCAGTATTAACTCTACCCCCTTATTTGGTGTCGTTACAACTTCACTTTGAAGTGACTACACTTGAAACGTACTTCATTGAAGTGCTGTGGGATGTCTCGAGGCCATGAAAGGTGCTATATAAATGCAAGTGTTTCTCCTCTATGCCTGCCACTACGCACTCAGCACCTCACCCAGTCACCATGTACATTGGGAGACGGCCCATTGTCTGCCGGTTTGGAGAGCTGCGTACAATATCAGAACGGTGAGAGGGTCATTGCATTAAATGCTGGCTCAGAAACATTAGTGAGATCCCACTCCTTAAGACTATTCATTTTTAGTGATGGAGCTTTCGACATACCAGCTCTCGAACATTTTCTTTGCTTGCACCTTTTTCTCAACAGAGGCCGTGTGAAAATGGCCGATCTCCGCCCTTGTGAATCCCAGCTCGGAAGCCACAATGGTCCATTCAAAGCCCAGGTCTTTGGCGAGTTCTTGGACAGACTTCAGGTTGATCACTGCATCCTGGGTCAGGAAAACAGCTTTTAAAATAACCCAATACAAAAGGTGCCAGCAATATCTGCTTCAACTGCACAAGACATTAAAAGCAGCACCGCAAGTAGATAAGGTTATTGAAAAAGTTCATGGAATAGCGGGTTTAAGGCAAGAGGTAATGGTGAATCTAGATACAGGATTAAATGGAAGACATTGAGGACAGAGAGCAGTAGAAAGGTTTTTGCACCCCTCTCTCTCCCTCCTTCCCTCAATCACTCCCCCCATCCATCTCCGTCCGTCTCCCTCCTGTCCCCTGCCACACTCAGTCACTCCCCCACTTCGCCCTCTCCATCTCTCAGCCACTAGCCCCCTCACCCTCTCCCTCGATCACTCTCTCCATCACACCCCCGTCTCCTCATCACCTCCTCTTCCTCTCCCTCTCCCCATCACCTCCCCTCAATCTCCCCATCTCCTCCCCTGCCCTCACAAGGAACCATAAAAGGTAAAAATAAACTGGACTTACCTGGACTTCCGATGGCCAGGATTTTTCATGAAACCAGCTTTCATTCGCAGGTTCAAGTGTGCGAGCCTTAGTCGGGCCCACAGTTAAAATGCCCATTTAAATTAGCCCCCCCACTCCTGCCTCTCTTTCCTCTGGGGCAGGAAACCTCCCGTGCCTGAATTCAGACAAGTTCAGATGTGGGGGAACATGTCGGAAACACAGTCTGAACTTTCCCCTTCTTAACCATTCCCCCCATTCGCACTGTTCCCGCCGGTTGTATTCAGGAAAACCTGGTCTAAGTGCGGCCTAACCAGGGGTCCTTAAAGGGCCGCCATCAAAAAAGTCAATTTTAAAATATAATTCCCTGAATGTGGAACCAGGAGATGCAGGAGGGCTCGTCTCGGCACCAAAGTAAAACCACTACCGCCCGCACCCCTCTCGAACCCCACCCCCCCATCTCAGTCCCCCTCCCTCTCCAGATCGCTGATCGCGCCACCTCATTCCCGATTGCTGCCTCTCCCTCTCCCGATCGCTGTCCCCCTCCCTCTCCCGATCGCTGCCCCCTCCCTCTCCCGATCGCTGCCCCCTCCCTCTCCCGATCGCTGTCCCTCTCCCTCTCCCGATCGCTGCCCCCTCCCTCTCCCGATCGCTGTCCCCCTCCCTCTCCCGATCGCTGTCCCCTCCCTCTCCCGATCGCTGCCCCCTCCCTCTCCCGATCGCTGTTCCCCTCCCTCTCCCGATCGCTGTCCCCCTCCCTCTCCCGATCGCTGCCCCCTCCCTCTCCCGATCGCTGTCCCCCTCCCTCTCCCGATCGCTGCCCCCTCCCTCTCCCGATCGCTGTTCCCCTCCCTCTCCCGATCACTGTCCCCCACCCTCTCCCGATCGCTGTCCCCCACCCTCTCCCGATCGCTGTCCCCCTCCCTCTCCCGATCGCTGTTCCCCTCCCTCTCCCGATCGCTGTCCCCCTCCCTCTCCCGATCGCTGTCCCCCTCCCTCTCCCGATCGCTGCCCCCTCCCTCTCCCGATCGCTGTCCCCCTCCCTCTCCCGATCGCTGTTCCCCTCCCTCTCCCGATCGCTGTTCCCCTCCCTCTCCCGATCGCTGTTCCCCTCCCTCTCCCGATCGCTGATCCCCTCCTTCTCCCGATCGCTGCCCCCCTCCCTCTCCCGATCGCTGTCCCTCTCCCTCTCCCGATCGCTGTCCCTCTCCCTCTCCCGATCGCTGTCCCCCTCCCTCTCCCGATCGCTGTCCCTCTCCCTCTCCCGATCGCTGTTACCCTCCCTCTCCCGATCGCTGTTCCCCTCCCTCTCCCGATCGCTGTCCCTCTCCCTCTCCCGATCGCTGTTCCCCTCCCTCTCCCGATCGCTGTCCCCCTCCCTCTCCCGATCGCTGTCCCTCTCCCTCTCCCGATCGCTGTCCCCCTCCCTCTCCCGATCGCTGCCCCCTCCCTCTCCCGATCGCTGTCCCCCTCCGTCTCCCGATCGCTGTCCCTCTCCTTCTCCCGATCGCTGCCCCCCTCCCTCTCCCGATCGCTGCCCCCTCCCTCTCCCGATCGCTGTCCCCCTCCGTCTCCCGATCGCTGTCCCTCTCCTTCTCCCGATCGCTGTCCCCCTCCCTCTCCCGATCGCTGCCCCCTCCCTCTCCCGATCGCTGCCCCCTCCCTCTCCCGATCGCTGTCCCTCTCCCTCTCCCGATCGCTGCCCCCTCCCTCTCCCGATCGCTGTCCCCCTCCCTCTCCCGATCGCTGTCCCCTCCCTCTCCCGATCGCTGCCCCCTCCCTCTCCCGATCGCTGTCCCCCTCCCTCTCCCGATCGCTGTCCCCCTCCCTCTCCCGATCGCTGTCCCCCTCCCTCTCCCGATCGCTGCCCCCTCCCTCTCCCGATCGCTGTTCCCCTCCCTCTCCCGATCACTGTCCCCCACCCTCTCCCGATCGCTGTCCCCCTCCCTCTCCCGATCGCTGTTCCCCTCCCTCTCCCGATCACTGTCCCCCTCCCTCTCCCGATCGCTGTCCCCCTCCCTCTCCCGATCGCTGCCCCCTCCCTCTCCCGATCGCTGTCCCCCTCCCTCTCCCGATCGCTGTTCCCCTCCCTCTCCCGATCGCTGTTCCCCTCCCTCTCCCGATCGCTGTTCCCCTCCCTCACCCGATCGCTGATCCCCTCCTTCTCCCGATCGCTGTCCCCCTCCGTCTCCCGATCGCTGTCCCTCTCCTTCTCCCGATCGCTGCCCCCCTCCCTCTCCCGATCGCTGCCCCCCTCCCTCTCCCGATCGCTGTCCCTCTCCCTCTCCCGATCGCTGTCCCCCTCCCTCTCCCGATCGCTGTCCCTCTCCCTCTCCCGATCGCTGTTCCCCTCCCTCTCCCGATCGCTGTTCCCCTCCCTCTCCCGATCGCTGATCCCCTCCTTCTCCCGATCGCTGACCCCCTCCCTCTCCCGATCGCTGTCCCCCTCCTTCTCCCGATCGCTGATCCCCTCCTTCTCCCGATCGCTGCCCCCCTCCCTCTCCCGATCGCTGTCCCCCTCCCTCTCCCGATCGCTGTCCCCCTCCTTCTCCCGATCGCTGTCCCCCTCCCTCTCCCGATCACTGATCCCGTCCCTCTCCCGATCGCTGCCCCCTCCCTCTCCCGATCGCTGTCCCTCTCCCTCTCCCGATCGCTGATCCCCTCCTTCTCCCGATCGCTGCCCCCCTCCCTCTCCCGATCGCTGTCCCTCTCCCTCTCCCGATCGCTGTCCCCCTCCCTCTCCCGATCGCTGTTCCCCTCCCTCTCCCGATCGCTGTCCCCCTCCCTCTCCCGATCGCTGTCCCCCTCCCTCTCCCGATTTCTGTTCCCCTCCCTCTCCCGATCGCTGTCCCCCTCCCTCTCCCGATCGCTGTTCCCCTCCCTCTCCTGATCGCTGTCCCCCTCCCTCTCCCGATCGCTGTCCCACTCCCTCTCCCGATCGCTGTCCCCCTCCCTCTCCCGATCGCTGTCCCTCTCCCTCTCCCGATTGCTGTTCCCCTCCCTCTCCCGATCGCTGTCCCCCTCCCTCTCCCGATCGCTGTCCCCCTCCCTCTCCCGATCGCTGTCCCCCTCCCTCTCCCGATCGCTGTCCCTCTCCCTCTCCCGATCGCTGTCCCCCTCCCTCTCCCGATCGCTGTCCCCCTCCCTCTCCCGATCGCTGTACCCCTCCCTCTCCCGATCGCTGTCCCTCTCCCTCTCCCGATTGCTGTTCCCCTCCCTCTCCCGATTGCTGTTCCCCTCCCTCTCCTGATCGCTGTCCCCCTCCCTCTCCCGATTGCTGTCCCCCTCCCTCTCCCGATCGCTGTACCCCTCCCTCTCCCGATCGCTGTCCCTCTCCCTCTCCCGATTGCTGTTCCCCTCCCTCTCCTGATCGCTGTCCCCCTCCCTCTCCCGATCGCTGTCCACCTCCCTCTCCCGATTGCTGTCCCCCTCCCTCTCCCGATCGCTGTACCCCTCCCTCTCCTGATCGCTGTCCCCCTCCCTCTCCCGATTGCTGTCCCCCTCCCTCTCCCGATCGCTGACCCCCTCCCTCTCCCGATCGCTGTCCACCTCCCTCTCCCGATTGCTGTCCCCCTCCCTCTCCCGATCGCTGTACCCCTCCCTCTCCTGATCGCTGTCCCCCTCCCTCTCCCGATTGCTGTCCCCCTCCCTCTCCCGATCGCTGTCCCTCTCCCTCTCCCGATTGCTGTCCCCCTCCCTCTCCCGATTGCTGTCCCCCTCCCTCTCCCGATCGCTGTCCCCCTCCCTCTCCCGATCGCTGATCCCCTCCCTCTCCCGATCACTGATCCCGTCCCTCTCCCGATTGCTGTTCCCCTCCCTCTCCTGATCGCTGTCCCCCTCCCTCTCCCGATCGCTGTCCCCCTCCCTCTCCCGATCGCTGTCCCCCTCCCTCTCCCGATCGCTGTTCCCCTCCCTCTCCCGATCGCTGTTCCCCTCCCTCTCCCGATTGCTGTTCCCCTCCCTCTCCCGATCGCTGTTCCCCTCCCTCTCCCGATCGCTGTCCCCCTCCCTCTCCCGATCGCTGTCCCTCTCCCTCTCCCGATCTCAGTCCCCCTCCCTCTCCCGATCGCTGTCCCTCTCCCTCTCCCGATCTCAGTCCCCCTCCCTCACCCGATCGCTGCCCCCTCCCTCTCCCGATCGCTGTCCCCCTCCCTCTCCCGATCGCTGTCCCCCTCCCTCTCCCGATCTCAGTCCCCCTCCCTCTCCCGATCGCTGTCCCCCTCCCTCTCCCGATCGCTGTTCCCCTCCCTCTCCCGATCGCTGCCCCCCTCCCTCTCCCGATCGCTGTCCCCCTCCCTCTCCCGATCGCTGTCCCCCTCCCTCTCCCGATCGCTGTCCCCCTCCCTCTCCCGATCGCTGTCCCCCTCCCTCTCCCGATCGCTGTCCCCCTCCCTCTCCCGATCGCTGTCCCCCTCCCTCTCCCGATCGCTGTCCCCCTCCCTCTCCCGATCGCTGTCCTCCTCCCTCTCCCGATTGCTGTTCCCCTCCCTCTCCCGATCGCTGATCCCCTCCCTCTCCCGATCGCTGTTCCCCTCCCTCTCCCGATCGCTGTACCCCTCCCCCTCCCGATTGCTGTTCCCCTCCCTCTCCCGATCGCTGATCCCCTCCCTCTCCCGATCGCTGTTCCCCTCCCTCTCCCGATCGCTGTACCCCTCCCCCTCCCGATCGCTGTCCCCCTCCCTCTCCCGATCGCTGTCCCCCTCCCTCTCCCGATCGCTGTCCCTCTCCCTCTCCCGATCGCTGCCCCCTCCCTCTCCCGATTGCTGTTCCCCTCCCTCTCCCGATCGCTGCCCCCTCCCTCTCCCGATCGCTGATCCCCTCCCACTCCCGATCGCTGTCTCCCTCCCTCTCCCGATCGCTGTCTCCCTCCCTCTCCCGATCGCTGTCCCCCTCCCTCTCCCGATTGCTGTTCCCCTCCCTCTCCCGATTTCTGTCCCTCTCCCTCTCCCGATCGCTGTCCCCCTCCCTCTCCCGATTGCTGTTCCCCTCCCTCTCCCGATCGCTGTCCCCCTCCCTCTCCCGATCGCTGATCCCCTCCCTCTCCCGATCGCTGTTCCCCTCCCTCTCCCGATCGCTGATCCCCTCCCTCTCCCGATCGCTGTCCCCCTCCCTCTCCCGATCGCTGTCCCCCTCCCTCTCCCGATCGCTGT